>NW_006408601.1:7849142-7968339 GCF_000296735.1 Chrysochloris asiatica | reverse complement strand
TTTTATTCCATCAGTTCCTGGTGCCTTGTTCTTTGCCAATTCCTTCAATGCACCTTGGACTTCCTCCTTCAGTATCATTGGCTCTTGATCATAAGCTACCTCTTGAAATGGCTGAACATTAACCATTTCCTTTTGGTACAGTGACTTTGTGTATTCCTTCCATCTTCTCTTGATGCTTTCTGCATCATTCAATAACTTTCCCAGAGAATCTTTCCATAATGAAAGTCAAGGCAGAATTTTTTCTTCAATTCCTGCAGCTTGAGAAATGCTGAGCTTGTTCTTCCTTTTTGGTTTTCTGATTCAAGATCAGAAATACTGAATAGAGAGCAAAAAATCCCCACTAAACAAACGGCCTGCCACATCAGGAATGCTGTGAGACACCTCCCTTCAAGGAAGGCCACACCAATTTGGCATCAAGAACATCTAAGGGGGAGTGTTCTTATTTTTTTCAGGCAGGGAGCTGAAGGTGGTGGTGCGTTTCTAGCCCTCTATGCCTCAGTTTTGGCTTTTCACCCTGAATCTCCTTGTGCAGGGACATTAAACCAAGAAGGCATCCAGCTCCCAATCTATGCTGGCTTAACTCATAAAAGAAGTAGAAAGTGGGGACAGGGGAGAACAAGTAGCTGCTTCCATCTGGCATTTCTGTTTGGTTTTATTGTGTGAGTGCATGTGTGTTTACAGAGAAAATGGAAGGTGTCTTTTTGTAGTGTATACAGGGGCTGACAGAAGACTTCAACTGGGGGGGGCGGGGAGGGGAGGGGAGCCAAATCATCTATGTTGGAGTCCCACATTTCCCAGCTCACTAAAGGCAGCTCTTAGGACTTCAGTCTCCTCCCTTCTTGCAGCACCCCTCCCCCTCCCCCGAGGACTGGATGGGCTGGAGGGTGGACCTTACTTACCGTGAGCCTTGGCTTTGTACAGTGCAGCTGTCAGCAGGAAACTCACGAGGTCCCCCGGTGCCACATCTTCTGTCTTCACTAGCACCACAGCACTGCTGCCTGCTTTCCTGGCCACCAGGGCACCACTGGCCACCAAACTGGCCAGCTGGTAGGGGCCCTTGCCTAGCACCAGAGAGAAGGGACCTAGTCATAACCCCTGCCCACCTCCCATCCCCAAATCCTATCTATCACTCTCAAGAGGCAGGGAAGAAGCTACCAGAGAGCTCCTCTTGGGAGCGTCCCTCATTCCAGCCCCAGGGTCATTACTTCCAAGAGAGAGAAGGGACAGGATCCCCAAGCTGCCAGCCATAACAGAACTGACCCTCTGCACGGCAGCGCCTGAGTTGATTTGTAGGGAGCCTTGGAGAAGGGCACCCACAGGAGGTATCTAGGTCCCAGAATGCTTCTCCAAGAGCCTACCCCACTGCCTGAAACTTTACCATTTTAGTCATTGTTCTATTCAAACTCACCTCTGGAGAAGACATGAGACCTGATGTCTGTCCCCAAGGAACAAAGAATGGGATGGCTTGGGCTCAATGTTAGTGTTTATCTATTTATTTCAAAAGTGTGTAACTTTGGTGTCTTTGGGCTCTTGGAGTTGTTTGAGTGGGGTATAGCTTTGCTGGACAATTGCAACAGATTTCTAACAATCTTCTTGCTTCTGGTGTGCCTCCCACTCTACTGTCCTCTCCCCATGGCAGCTTGACTCATGTTCCTAACCCTGCAGGTTAGTGGCTTCCCATTTCTCTCAGCATAGAACCCAAGAGCTCAGCTTGAACTGGGAGGCCCTTCGCCCTCCAACCTCCCTCACCACTCCATCCACACTCTATACCTTCTGCCCCTGCCGCTGCTGTTCCTTGAAAGAATTGTCCCACCCACTCAGTGTGGCCTTCCTTATTTTGTGCCTACTCAGACTCTGGGGCCCAAATGTTACCAAGGAAGCCTTCCCTGTGCCCTCTCCCACCACACACAGATATCCCTCTTCCTGTGTGTTCCAGTAGCCCATGAAGCACGGTGCACACAGCTCTTAGAATATGTCTCTAGATCATGAGCCACAGCTGCTCACCTACTAGGTGGGGATAGGTAGGGAGATGAAGCAAGAAGGCCTCCATGTGTAGTACTTGCTGATCTCTATGGTATGAATACTCTCACTAGGGCCGATTTCAAGCCACTAATTGAAACCTGTGCAATGAAGAGTCCGTTTTTCCATCCACAAGAGAAGACACCACTGAAGCCAAGAAAGCAGCCAGCTCATTCTGGCAGTTAAACTCCACCCAATCCATCCCATCTTAAATCAAGGGAGCAGCGACAAGGGAGAAGGAGTAGTTGTTTTACCCGGATTTTCTGTTGTGTTGTGTTGTTTTATTGCATTTGCTGGGCACACAAACTGACTCTGGGGAGTCGGTGTGAGCCAGTTCCAGCAACGCTATGCTGGGCCTCATTTATCATTAATTTCATAGCACCCAGCAAAGGCCTAGACTGGAGAAAATGCTGGTGGAAGAACAGAGCAAGGAATGGGTGGGTGGTTGGGTGAGGAGGTGTAAGATGCTAGAAACAGCTTGTCCTTTGCCAGTTACTGCCACTCAAAATGCCACAGAAGGAGAAAACGGCTCCGAGCTGTCTTGCTGAAATGTCTTAGGGTCTTACTTCCTGATGTCAGACAGACCCCGTCTGTCCCGGGGACTATGATTCTACTATTACAGATTCATTCCTTTGTTGCTAAAAGCTCTTCAGGATTGCAGTCATCACCACAGATCCTCAAAGTGTCTGTCCCTCTCCATTTCATCCACCATACTCTTGCCAAGGTGATGTTCCTATCCAAAATCTGATAGTTCCAGAAACAAGAAATTAGACCTAGGCCCACATAGACCTGCTTTTGACAAGATGGTGCCTGGTGGAGGGACCAGGGCTCAGAAGTCAATGGAGAATGACACCAAGGATCTGATGAGTATCTAACTCTTCCAAGGTCTTACCTAGACCCAGCCCAATAGATGTTAGTATAGAAACAGTGGCGGGCAGCCCTCCCCACAGTGATTCAATGGGCCAATTGACTCTACTGTGGGGCATTAACCTCCCTTGGGATCTTTGGTCATGACCTGCATTTTTACCCCTGTTCATCTAGAAGCTGGAGCCTATCCCATACACTGAGACTTCAGTTAAATTTGACAATGAATCTGGCAGGTTGAGTTAGGCCGTAGGTTTATATTTACTTGTGCCAACTCAAATCTTCAGGAAACTCAGGAAGGCATTTTGTGGGCCTGATGAGCTAGATTTGGAAGGTCGTGTGGCTGGCACATCAGTGCAAATGGGGTTTTACTTCCTAGTGAAACTGCCTTGAATAAGCATAGACCTCCGGGAGCTGGGCCCTGTCTGACCTGACCTGGGTACTGAGCAGAGGCTACAGATGCTGCCAGGACAGAATGCCAGGGTCATCCCTAGATGCTGCACAGCCCGCCGGGTGGTCACAGTTCATCCAGGACCGGCAGAGCCTCAGGATGGCTGATGTAGCAACAGGACATGATGGCAATGCCCAAGACCCCATGTGGGGAGGAGAGACTTACCTTTGTTAAAGAAGTCACAGTCATATGCTGAAAGAGAACAGAGACTTGTTAAGAGCCAGGCCAGAGCCTGGAACAGATACAAAGCCAAGGTCCCTTGTATCCCAGCTCTCCCTCTTTGTCCAAGGGCTAAGACTGGCCTGCCTCCTAAACTCCAGAACTCAGGGGTGGTCCCTGGATTCAGATTATTTAAGGATTGTCACTAACCCACACCAAGGACACCACCACCAAGCTGATTCTAACTCACAGCGACCATATGTAGGGTTTCCAAGACTGTAAAACTTTCCAGAAGCACACAGCCTCATCTTTCTCCCTGAGCGTGGCTGGTGGGTTTAAACTGCTGACAATCCTGTGCGTATCAGTGGCTCTTCTCTGTACCCCCAGGACAAAGGTCAGTCCTGGCCCAGAGTCGGCACTCAGCATGGGTTTGCTGAATGAGTGAACAAGTGAATGAATGAATAATGGACAGAAAGATGTGGTTTGTGTGGCCCTGAAGAACAGGACTCGAACCAGGGAATGGAAGCTATGATCAGAAATGCTGCATATGGTGCTGAGCTTCTTGTCCCTGGAGGAATGCAAGCACAGGATGGAAGTCCATGTGTCAGAGAACCTTGGGTGAGAAAGGGACCAGGAGTCTCTGGGAAACCTGGCTGCTTCTTCCACTTCCAGAAGTTTCCTTTGCCCACCAGACAAGCTTGGGCAAGTTCTGAAATGAGTGAGCTCAGCGCGCCCTCTAGTGGCCTAGTCTAGGACCACAGCCTGTTCTCCTGGTGTCCTCAACCTTGGAGTCCTGTCTTTCAGACTTTGGGACTGGTGAAAGTCAGGAGTTGGAGATCTTGCACAGAGCACCTAAAGCCAGCAACAAATCCATGAAGAGGCATTTCAGTGGACCTGGGATAAAGGCTTAGGAGGGACCTGTCTCTCACACATAGGTATGGTCTGGAGAGAGTCACCCACTCTACCCCACACCCCAAACCCCAAGTGCTGTCAAGTTGGTTCTGTCTCACAGCAGCCCTGTATAGGATTTCTGAGGAGTGACAGATGGGTTTGAACTGCTGACCTTGTGGTTTGCAGTCCAGTGTTGATCTTACAGTGTTGATCCTACAGTGCCACACCTACAGTGTTATTCATTTGCATTTGGCACTGCCCTCTGGAAAGATCCTGGAGCTATGTAGTGAACCACCATGTGGCTCTGGACAAACGCCTCAGTTCCCTCCTTTATGGATTCAGAAGACTGACCTGGAGCATGAAGAGAGCTCTGCGACTCTTTGCTTTCAAGAGGCAAGCAGGTCCGTTTCCTTTACTCTAAAGTGGGACTGAAACCAGTGTTCACCTCATGGGCTTGCCAGTACCTGAACTAGGGTGAGACACCCATCTTGTGTGCAAAATTTAAGGGATGCCAACAAATTCAGTAATAAAGATAAATAGTATTTTAATGTGATTATTTCTAAAATCAAAGTTAATGCAAATAATTCATGATGAATAAAATGTCAACACTGTAAATAAATGCAAGATTAGTAACGGAGCCTTGTTGAGCCATATTGGAGACTGAGGCTAAAGGAAAAATTAGTAATGTTGATCTTCACTTCTTTAAAACTTGCACCCAAATCAGTAATATTGATCTTCTACTATAAATTTTGCACACAACCCAGGTCCCGGATATGAAATAAGTTTATATACATAAGAACAGAACCAGGCACACAGTAGGTCCTCAGTAAACACCTGTTTGCTTCCTCTTCCTGAAGGATTTTTAACAGAGAAGTAGACGGGGAGATAGACTGCAAGAGGTCCCAGGATATCTGGGGCAGAAAGGTCTCAGGGAAAAACAGGCAGAGAAAAGGGGAGGCCAGAGGTAGATTCTGTTTCATCATTTGGTTCCTGGGTCATCCTGTCTGGAGGCCCTGGGCTCAGCAGCTCTCATCGACCATTCTGTGGTGTGTAAACCTCACTAGTGTTGTTGTTCCCCCCATATGGCTATCTATTGCTTAGCTGAAAACTGAACCATGGTGGTAAACTCAGTTCTAGACTTGAAGGGTGACCAAAGGCCATAGTCTTAGGGCTGCACCCATCTCTGTCTGACCAGTAATCCTGTTTGTTTGTTTGTTTATGATTTTGAGTTTTGTTCCACATTGTCTCCCGCTTTATCCAAGGCCTTCTAATGTGATCCCTTTCAGAACAGTTTGTATGGTAGCCAGGCACCATCTAGTTCTTCTGGCCTCAGGACCATGGAGACTGATGCTCACATGGTTCATTAGTCTACTGGACTAATCGTTTGCAAGCATCTTCAATTTTCATCACTCTTCTTTCCTCCAGACAGACAGAGACCAATAATTGAACCTTAGATGGCCGCTCATGAGCTTGTAAAATCCTGGCGGTAACTTACTTAAGTGGAGTTCTGGTGTGGCGCTGAAGGATAAGCACTGCTACTCATAAAGTTGGAGGTTCAAGCCTACCAGCCACTCCTTGAAAACTCTATGTTGTTGTTGTTAAGTGCCGTCAAGTCGGTTTCGACCCATAGCGACCCTGTACAGGGTTTCCGAGGGTGTAAATCTTTTCTATACAGGGTTGGAAATGACTCAACAGCACTTAACAACAACAATCCACCAAAGTAGGCTGCACAATGTTGTCTTCATGAACTATGTTATGCCAATTGACCTTGGTGTTTCCCTAAACTATGGTCCTGAGCCCCCAGGCCCAGTGACTTATCCCTTAAAGTGTTAGGTAATGTCTAAGAAGTTTACATCATTTTGCCCTATGCTCCACCAAGGAGCCCTGGTGTGGCACTGTAGGTTAATGCACTGGACTGCAAAGTCGGTTTGAACCGCAAGATTGGCGGTTCAAGCTCACCAATCACTCCTTGGATACCCTATACAAAATCACTATGGGTTGGAACAGACTAAATGGCACTTAACAACAACAACAATATTCCACCACATTCATGGATATATTTATAGCAAAGGCAAACAAACACCCATGTGCAAATATCCTGAGTCAAACCTATATATATATTTGTGGGTACTCATAGTGACCCTGTATAGAGTTTCCAGGGAGTGGTTGATGAGTTTGAACTGCCAACCTTGTGGGTGGCAGTCCAGTGCTCATCCTACAGCACCACACCAGGAATATATATATCTGTTGTTAAGTGCCATAGAGTCCTACAGCCATTCAGCCTGAGTGTCATGTATGTAACTACCTGTGGATCAGTGTTATTGCAGGACTGTGTTTATAGCAGTATTTACCTCTAGTGCCTTTACCCTTATACTCTTCCCCATATATATAAGTTTTAATGATTGATTAATTAACTAATTATTTGATTGATTGATTGATTACTTTTTTATTTCTGCACACCAGTGGGTTTTCCTGATGTAAGCACATCCCACTTTGGGGACAAAGATTATTTACAAAGGTTGCCAGCTGTTCCTTGGAAACCTTGTACAGGGCTGCGATGAATTGGGATTGACTCAATGGCACTTAACAACAACAGATATATATATATATTCCTGGTGTGGTGCTGTAGGATAAGCACTGGGCTGCCACCGCAGGGTTGGCAGTTCAAGCTCACCAGCCACTCCTCAGAAAACCTATACAGGGTCACTATACAGGGTCATAGAAACCAATTAGACAGCACTTCAACAACAACAACATATATATGTATATATTTTACATACGTATGTACCCGTGTGTGGTTACGTATGTGCTCAAAGTATTTTTACTTGATTTGGCATGCAATTAAAAAGGCTTGCGCTCAATACTTTGTGCTGTCTTTGATAGGGTCCACAGGTCTCTGTTAACAAAGGGCTTCATAGTCATTATTTTGTTTGATTATCACAACAATTCTGGTGGGGTAGGCCTATTCCTATTTTTCAGACAAGAAAGTCAAGCCCCAGAAAGGTTGGACGACGCGTCTGAGGTTGCACAGCTCGCAAGTGGCAGTTCTGAATCTGGAACCCAGGACTCTTGACGGCTCAAGCAGAGAGATAAAGTTCACAGGTTTGCAGCCAAACTATCTGGAATGAATCTTGGCTCCACCACTAACCTAAATGACCTTGGACCTGTTATCTTTTCTCTCTCATTAAGCCTCTGTTTCCCCAACTGTAAAATAGGAGTAAACAGTCCTTCAAAGAGAAGTAGCCTGCTTTTGCTTCCTTGGATGATCGGACTGGGATACTCACGGCAGAGGTGTGGGGTCCGCCAGTCGACAGGCACTCCATGCTGGCAGCATTGATGGGCATAGGCTGACACGCTGGCACAGAAGCACTCACAGTCACCACCGCGGCTGCACCCACATGTGTCTGTCAGGCAGTTTGAGTAAAACCAGGTGACATCAACCTGACAGAAGTCAAAATTCAGAGGTCAGAGGCCAGGCTCTAAAGAGCCACACCTTCTTGGTGAATGTCCCCCAGCCTCTGAGAGCAGCATTAACATGGAGGGATGTCTGAAGTGGGATGAGGGGAGGAAGGCAGCCAGTTGGGAGGGAAACCAGAACTGGATAACTCAATTCTCTCCTCTCTGAGCCTAGGCTATTTGATCCAGAGGCTAAGGATATGGCTGCGGAACAGGTGTGGGGGTTGAGCTTCCAAGCCAGGACCAGAGATAGTCAAGGCCAGCCCTTAAGGCCCTAGAGGGTGCCATGCATTGCTAAGTGCCAGTTTTCCTCTGTCTCTAATGAAGGCAGACGGGCAACATGGATAACTCTGCATGAGGGGTTTGGGCTAATTACTCAGAAGAACTTCCTGGCAAGGATAGCAAGCCAGATTGAGATGGGCTTGAACATGGCACAGAAGATCCTGCTGTCTGTCTGTCTGTCCCTGGCTAGCTAAAGAAAAATAACACACATTTGTCTGAATAGACTGGAGGCAGGGGAGTAGAAGAGCTGGGTCTCCAGCTGTAGGCCTGAGTGGTACCCCGTCCCAGACACAGGGGTGTCTGAGCACAAAAAGGACTCAGGGAAGTGGGAGAGGGACTGGAGGAGACTCACCACAGGATGGCAGCTCTCAAACACCTCACTGAGGAGGATGCTGCACTCTTTCTTGGCAAATGGTTCTCGGAGAGGATTCAGAACACATGTGTCCCGGGCATCCAGGGAGTCTGGGCACTGAGGGGACAAAGGTGGGGCTGTCTCTTGGTGTGGTCGACAGACTCAGGGTGGGCCCCATAGTCTTCACCTCTTGGTGGTCATACCCTTGAGTGTCAGAGCCCCCTATGAGTTGGGCCTCATAGAACATAGCAATGATCATGGGACGGGCATGGTTGTGCATATGTGGTTACATGATTATGTGACAGAAGACTGCAGAGCTCATCTTGCTCTTCCTTGTGGGCTGTGAGGAAGCAAGCAGCCATGTTGAGGACCCTCATATGGCAAGAACCTGTGGGTGGTCTTTAAGAGCTGAAGGTGACCTCTGACCAACAGCTAGCAAAATAACCTCAAACTCTTGGCCCTACACTTACAGGAGCTGAGTGCTGCCAGGAACCAGGTAAGCAGGGAGTTGCATTCCTCCCCAGTTGAGCCTACAGATAAGAATGCCTCCCTGGTTGACATCTGTATTGTAGCCTCATGAGACCCTGTTAAGCTATGCCCTGACTCCTGACCTACAGAAATGGTGAGGAAACACGACTGCATGTGTACTGGTTTTAGCTACTAGGTTCGTGGTCCTATGGTTACACAATAGTAGATAAGTTCCCATGTCTTCTTTCCTCAGGTCTTCCTTTTCACAGGATCCCTCCTGTGTATGCCGAGGGACAGAAGGAATGCACATGGGTATGGAGCCACAAGCCCCCTACTCAGCTGCTCTAAAATGGGAATGGGCTAGGACACTGTTTTCTGAGGCTATGGGAGCAAACCTTCTGACAACTCAGGATTACGGAGAAGTCATAAGTCATGATCACCTGCTTCTCACACCCACACACATCTACACAGGTTCATCTTTGTCTGCTCCCCAGCAGGGAATGACAGGAAAGGCAAATATGTGTACACGATCACAAATCTCAAGATAGTTCTCCACACAGCTTATGAGGTAACCTTTTCTAAATAGTCAGAGTTGTCATGTGAGGTGAATTTATTCACCCATCTCCTGGCACAATGCCCTCCTTCCACAGGAGGCCACAGAGAAGATGGAATGTACTCAAGAATCACTTAACCAGTGTGGAGGATCCAAGACAAAAATCAGGTTTCACACTCCCAGTGCCCTGTGTCTCCCCTGCCCCTCATCTCACAGTTCGAGAGCTCCAGTCAGACAAATCTGAAGTCCTCATTCCCACTTTTGCTCACATGGCCCTTCCTCTCAGAGGCCTGTTTGCTGATACATTCACCTACTTCAAGGACCAGCAGCACTAGCCCCACCTTCTTCAGGAAGGCTCCGCTGGTCACCTTAACCTATATGAATCTCTCCTGGTCACTCCTCTGTGCTAGACCTAATGCCAGGCACTGGGGGTACAGAGACGGATAAGATGGTCATAGCTAAATGAGCCTCACTTTTCCTAATTAGACAGTCAACTTTCCTAAGACAGAGACTTTGTCTTCTCCCAACCCACCAAGGCTTGATCCAGGGCAAGGAGGGCAAGCAGACCTACAAGGCAATGAGATGCATGTCCTCAGGTTATAAGGCAGTCTAGGGCTGGGGATGCTGGGTTGGAGGCTGAGAGGGTACTGCTGTCTTCTCCCCTGGCTAGGAGCCAGGCCCTCCCAATGCTGACAAGCACCCTTCTGGGTAAAAGGTATGAATCAGTTTGGGAAACTTTACCTCAACTGCAGCCCAACTGCTGCCAAACTCCTGGGGGTTAGTTAGCTCTAAGTTCTCTGGGGTTCTCATCTCATTGATGGTTTTTAAGTCGAAGTTTCCACAGAGTCCTGTCAGCTGTCCCTGAGCAAGAAGGCCACAGTTAGTCATAGGAATTCAAGGGGTCAGTCATGGGTAGAGGGGTCACCACAAGCCCAGAAGTCTAACATGGACTCAGTGCAGCAGAAGGAAACGGGAAGGTCAGAGAGGAGAGGACACAGACGGATGGAGAGGATAGGAGAGAAGAGATGGTGCTCTCAGCTCCTCAGTGAGGGTACAGCTCACCCGAGGACACGCAGTGACTTGGCTTAGTCCTGGACTGGTCACATGCTTACCTGCCACTGAGGCCCAGCCTGGATGTGCACTGTGGTTCTCTGGTCCCATAAGAGAGTGATGTGCTCCCTTGGGAAATGTACCAGTGTGAAAAATCCCGCTCGCCATGTGTGGACCTCCTGTTTTTCATCCAGGAAACTCTCAGGACTCTGGGGGAGACAGAGATGGTCAAGAATGCAGCCTGAGTGCCTCCCAAAGCCTAGATCAGCTGGATCTAGCTACAAATCACTGTCTAGCCCCAGGGCTTCACCCTCTCCATTGCCTCCCTCCATGCCTTATATTGACCTCTGTAGTCCTGACCACAATCAAGAAATTCAGTCTGGGCTCCTCACTCAGCAGTACTCTAGACCTTAGCCCTCTTCTGCCCCCAGCCCTCTGGGTAACCTGGAACCTATACAACCTTCTAGCTATACAACCTTCGCCTATATGAAGCCTTACAGGATTTCCAGAGTCATCGTCAAAGATGATGAGTGAGTTCCCAACATTGATGGAAATAAATTTCCTGCAGATGATGCCAGAGCCGTAACAGTTCATGTTTTCTACTATCACAGAGAAGCTGAACTCTGACGTGCTCTGAGGAGAGAATACGTTAGTCTAATAAAGCCAAGGAGTGAAGAAATCCTGCTGAGCGGCACTAAGGTAGAGACACCAACTCTGAAGGGGTTTTGAATCCTTAACTACTCCTTACTAGACGTGTGACCTTGGGCTATTTACTTCAGTTCCATTTCCTACAGTGCTGAGTATGTAGTGGCTCTCAAAAATGTATGCAACTCATACAAAATGGGAATGATCAGTGTTGGCAGAAGTGGGAGAGGGCAGGGCCACTGCCTTACATACACTGCTGATGACAGCAGAAGTCTTTGGGGAAGGAAATTTGCCAGCATTGAACAGCATTTCAACAGTACATAACTTTTACATAGAAGCTAGAGATTGATCCCCAAAAGTATTCGCTGCGTTTTAGTGTTTAAATATTGAAAACAACCTCAATACACATCAATAGGAGATCATAAGCAGGCTACAACCTTTCTGTAGAACTCTACACAGTTATTAGAAGGACGAAAGCAGATCTATGCATACTGACTTGAGATGATGTCCAAGAAAAGTGAAAAAATCAAGTTGCAGAATCCTGTTTATATAAGCTAGACAATATTCTGTGTGCATGTGTGTATGTGATGGGAAATGGCCTTGGAGGACTCAGACCAGACTGTTGCTGTTGTTAAGTGCTGGTCGAGTCTGTTCTGACTCAGTTCAAACCCACCAGTTGCTCCTCGGAAACTCGTAGGGTTTGAACTGCTGACCTTGTGGTTCGCATTCCAGTGCTGATCCTATAGTGCCACACCAGGAGTCTTAGGAGTGATTATTCAGTGGAAAGGAACAGAAAATACGTGAAAAGGATTACTTGTTTCCAACACACATTTCAATATTGTTTTAAATGTTAGTAAAGACTATGTAAATGTTAGTAAAGACTATGTTAGTAAAGAATTTGAAATTTAAAAAAATAAAATGGCACGAGGTCCATAATCTTTATCTCATGACGTCTTTGACATTACATACAAGACCCCAGTAGAGTGGCTGCCGTAGAGTCAGGACCCACTCCATGGACGGTTTTTTCATTCTTACTGTGTTATTATGAACAGGCCCGTAGCAAAACCAGTGTCCCCTGGATGTGTCTCCAGCCCTCGGCCTTTTCCCGTTGGCATCCCTTTTCTTCTTTTGGATGGGATCCTGCCTCACAGAGCCAATCCACATCACCATTTCTCTTATTCCTGGTCAGTTTATGGCTTTAGCACGTGGTTCCTTAAGCACATCAACTTTCGAGTCAGATTTCCTGCTTCAAACCTGACCCCAGCTCACATTTACAAGGGGCTTTTCAAAGTTAATGGAAAGGTGTAATGAAAAGATAACTGAATTTCCCCCACAAACTTCTTAAAGTCCTTCACATTAACTGTGTGATCTTAATCAAGATACTTGCCATGGGGTCAATGAACCCTACCTTGTAGGTTTGGTGTGAGAATTAAGTGGATTAATCTCGGGGGAAATGGCTCACCAGGCACATAATAAAAGCTCAATAAGCAATAAATCAAACTAAACCTGTTGCCTTTGGTTGATCCCAAGTCATAGCAACCTTACAGGACACAGGAGAACTTCCCTGAAGGGTTTTCAAAACTGTAATCACTATGGAAGCAGTCTGCCAAATGTTTTTACCTTGGAGCAGCTGGTGGGGTCAGACCACCCATCTTTGGGCTCACAGCTGAGTGCTTAACCACTGTGCCACCAGGGTTCCTTAAAAGAGCATCTGCTCTTATTATTACAGACAGAGAAACCTCAGGATCCCATGGGGCAGGCTGTAAGGGTGAGTGGGCTGTTTGACTACTGGTGGGCTCTGTCAGCCCTGAGCCTACTTCTTAGCAAGTATTTCCATCTCTAGAGAGCCACACACCAGGGCTTGGGTCTTTTCTTCCCTGCAATTAAACGTCAGGCTGGGGTCCACAGCATCAACTTGCCCTGACAGGTACTCCGCCTTGGCTGCCCTGGGTCTCCATAGCACAGTATGGGAGCACATGCAGGAACTCACCTTGACCAGGTGCACTTTGCATGCCCCCACAAAGTCAAAGGGGAGCCCATCAAATGTGCGGTAATGCCGGTCACCGTAGGCAGTGCAGGTGGAGGCGCAGGGGTGGAGAGTGCACTGGAAGGAGCCCTGCTGGCACTCGCTGAAACACACATGTCCACACCAGCTGTCAGGGCATCACCCACACCACACCTTGAAAGCCATAACACAGCCATCACCTACTGTATGCCCACTGTGAGCCTCTAGGCTAAGGGTCAACAAATGTCACCAACCTCCAACAGAAGCTCAGAGGGCAAGACTGTGATTCCCACTTTACATAGAAAAAATTGGGGTCCAGAAGTTAAGGGGCACAGTCAATAAATAATGGAGCTGAAATGTCAAGCAAGGCCAGTCAGCTTGATTATGTATCTTCCTTTAGCCACATTCAGCTATGTGAATGCAAGTGCAGAGGAAGCAAAAGGTTGTGATCTGCCAACAAGTACAGCAAAATGCGAGAGGTACAAGAGAACTGGACCGTACAGACATACCTCCGATACTGCAGATTCAGTTCCAGACCACCACAATAAAGTGAGTTACATAGATTGGCACATATGAAAGTTACGTTTACATTGTACTATAGTCTATTATATGTGCAATCACATTAAGGAAAAATTTGAAATATTGGGAGAATTACCAAAATGTGATACAGAGACACAAAGTAAGCACATGCTATTGGAAAAATGGTACCAGTAAACTTCCTCAACACAGGGTTGCAACAAACCTTCATTTTTATTTTTTTTTTAAGTGATATCTGCAAAGCACAACAAGTAAAATACAATCGAATGAGGTAATGTTTATACTCAAGGAAGTGAAGTTACTGAAGGCCCAGGGGCGTGGGTAAGAAGAAAAGAGAGAACCTGAGGAAGGTAAGAAAGAGCAGAAAGGAGGAGGTGGGGTCTATGGGTTAGAAATCCCCATAAGATTGAAGGCTTGGGGGAGTCAGCGTAGTAGAAGGACTGGCTCATAGAAACAGGGGGTAATGGAGTGGAGCTAGGGTTGGATGCAGTTATTGGGAATGACAAGATCTAGGGTGCGAGTGGGGGCTTGGATGGAGCAGCTAAAGTTGGATGGAGCAAAAGATCACTGGAAGAGAGAAGAAGAAGAATGAAAGGTTCCAGAGAAATAGAAACATCATCTCTAAATGGATACTGAAATCTCGAAGAACAAAGACAGGTGTAGGGTTGGACCGAACGACAATAAGCCTGGAGCTAAAATCCTCAGAAGTAAAGATGTGCCATCTGAGGATACATGGATGACAGCAACAGTAAGGGGAAGGCTGCCTCACATGATGTAGCACAAACACACTCCGCATCTTCCTGGGCCTATGTGCCCATCCTATCACACACTCACCTACATGACTTATCATAACCCTGCTATCTCTGCAGGGCTGCAGACACTCCCACCATGGCTGATTTCATGCTAGCAGCATGCCCTCACTGAAGCCAGAGTCAGGAAGAGATGTGTACCCAGGCCCCATCCATGTAAACAGATCCCAGAGAACCATCAGGCTACAACAGCACAGATGCACCTCCAGAGCCCACCTGTCTACGGGAAAGCATCTGGGATCTGGGACACAGTAACATGTTCTCACAAAGAGAACCTTGAGAAGTTCTGCACATGTATTGTTGTTGTTGTTAGGTGTCATGCACCTATAGACATGCACACACACTGACATGACTTCAAACATGCAAACAAACATGTTTTCATGCAAATACAAACATACACCCAACCTAAACTATTCCTTTATGTGCATCCAGTTCCAACACTCATTTGTTAGTTTGTCATATTGTGGTGGCTTGTGTGTTACTGTGATGCTGGAAGCTATGCTACTAGTCATTTATATACCAGCAGGGTCACTCAGGATGAATAGGTTTCAGCAGAGCTTCCAGACTCAGACAAACTAGGAAGAAGGAGAGGCGGACCTCTCCTGAATGTTCAATCACTAAAAACCTTACAAATAGCAGCAAAGCACTGCCTGGTATAGTATTGGAAGATGAGGCCCTCAGGTTTGAAAGCATTCAAAATGCGACTGGGGAAGAGTTGCCTCCTCAAAGTAGAGTTGACCATAATGACATGAATGGAGAAAATTTTGGAGATCTTCATTGGCTGTGGGAATACAACTCAAAATGAGACCAAACAACTGCAAACACTCATTAATAATCAGAATGTGAAATGTTCCTTCTAGGAAAATTGGAAGTCATCAAAAAGGCAAAGGAACGCATAAAGAGTAATATCCTAAGCATTAGTAAGCTGAATGGCCATTTTGAATCAAAAAAACATATGGTTTACTATGCCAGGAATGACAAATTGAAGAGGAATGGTGTTGCATTCATCTTCAAAAATAAAAGTATTTCAAGATCTGTCTTGAAGTACAATGCTGTCTATGATAGGGTACTATCCACACACCTACAAGGGAAGCCAGTAAATTCCACTATTATTCAAGCTTACACACCAACTACTAAAGCCAGTGATGATGAGATTGAAGTATTCGTACAGCTCCCTCAATCTGAAATTGATCAAACATGCAATCAAGATACATTGATAATTACTGATGGTTGGAATGTGAAAGTTGGAAACAAAGAAGAAGGATCCGTAGTTGGAAAATATGGCCTTGGTGATAGAAATGATGCTGGATATTACATGATAGAATTTTGCAAGGCCAACAGATTATTCATTGCAAATATCTTTTTTCAACAACAAAAGAGGCTACTTTACACATGGATCTCACCAGATGGAATATACAGGAATAAAATTTACTACATATGTAGGAAGAGACAACAGAGAAGCTCAACATCATCAGCCACAACAAAGCCAAAGGATCAATTGTGAAAGAGACAATCAATTGCTCATATGCAAGTTCAGGCTGAAGTAGAAGAAAATTAAAACAAGTCCATGAGAGTCAAATGTGACCTTGAATATAGCCTACCTGAATTTAGAGGCCATCTCATGAACAGATTTGATACATTAGACACTAAAGACTGAAAACCAGAAGACATGTGGAATAACATCAAGAACACCATCCATGAAAAAAAATAAAAGGCCATTAAAAATACAGGAAAAAGAGAAAAGATCAAAACGAATTTCAAAAGAGACTGAAACTTGCTTGTTCTTAAGTATAGGAAATCTAAAGCAATTGGAAGCAAAAGAGCTAAACAGAAAATTTGAAAGAGCACCTTGAGAAGACAAAGTCAAATATTATAATGAAATGTGCAAAGACTTGGAGTTAGAAAGTCAAAAGGGAAGCTCACACTCAAATTCCAGCCTCAGGTTGCAATGTTGAAGGATTCTATGGGCAAAATATTGAATGATGCTGAAGCATCAAAAGAAAATGGAAGGTATACACAGAGTCACTGTATCAAAAAGAACTGGCCAATGCTCAGTCATTTTAAGAAGTAGTCTATGATAAAGAATTGATGATACTGAAGGAAGAAGTCCAACCTGCACTAAAGGCATTGATGAAAAGCAAGGCTCCAGGAATTGAGGGGATACAAATTGAAATGTTTCAATGAGCTGATGCAGTGCTGGTGGCACTCACTCATCTATGCCAAGAAATTTGGAAGACAGCTACTTAGCCAACCAATTGGAAGATCCATGTTTATGCCCATTCCAAGGAGAGTGACCCAACAGAATGTGGAAATCATCTAACAGTATCATTAATATCACATGCAAGTAAAATTTTGCTGAAGATAATTCAAAAGTGGTTGCAGCAGCCTGGCTACCACTACCAATGACTCTCAAAGGGATCGTGCTAGAAGATCCTGGATAGAGTGAGAGGAAGTGTGGAACAAAACCCAAAATGTGGAACTTAAAAAAGACCAGGTTTACTGGTCAGAAAGAAACAAGAGGAACCTGAAACTGAGGCTCTCCACCATCCTTCAGGTCTGGGATGGAACTCATGCTCATGGCTCAATGTTCAGCTATTCAAAATCAAAAGGGCAACATTTTCCTAAGGACCAAGTTGAGAAGGGTTGGTAAGGAGGGTGGAATGGAAATAAGAATCACAAGGAGGAATTGTTGTTACATGGAAGGGATTGCAATCATTGAGATGAAACCAAGTGTATAATTTGATTAATGTAAAACTAATGATCTACTTTGTAAACCTTCACTCAATTCACAATTAAAAGTTCCAAAACCAAAAAAAACAGCTGTAGTAGCATGTGGGCAAAGAGCTGTCAGAAATCCAAGCCAGATTCAGAAGAGAACATGGAATAAGAAATGTTATTGCTGACAACAGATGAATCTTAGTTATAAGCAGAGAATACCAGAAGGATGTTTGTTGTTGTTGTTGTTAAGTGCCATCGAGTCGATTCTGACCCATAGTGACCCTGTATAGGGTTTCCAAGGAGCAGTTCAATGACTTTGCAGTCTGATGCATTAGTCCACAGTACCACACCAGGACTCCAGAAAGATGTTTACTTGTGCTTTATTAGCTATTCAAAGGCATTTAACTGTGTGGATCACAACAGACTACAGATAACATTGCAAAGAAAGAGTGTTCTGGAATACTTTATTGTGATCATGAAAAAGCTGTACTTAGACCAAGAGACGGTCATTTAAACAGGGACAAGGAGCTACGAATGGTTTAAAATCAGGAAAAGTGCATGCCAGGGTTGTCTTTTTTCACCATACTTATTCAATCTGTAGACTGAGCAAATAATCTCAGAATCTGGATTATATGAAGAGGAATGTAGCATCAGGATTGGAGGAAAACTCATTTACAACCTGCGATATGCAGGTGACATAACCTTGCTTGCTGGAAGGAAGCAAAAAGGACTTAAAATACTGATGAAGACCAAAGAATACAACTTTCGTATGGACTGAATCTCAATGTAAAGAAAATGAAAGTCTCAGATCTGGACAGCATCATGATAAATGGAGAAAAGATGGAAGTTGTCAAAGACTTCAATTTACTTGAATCCACAAACAATGCTCATGGAAGCACCAGTTAAGTAAGTCAAATGGTGTATTGCATGAGGCAAATCTGCTGCGAAAGACCTTTTAAAGTGTTAAAGAGCAAAGATGTCCGTTTGTTGATTAAGGTGTATCTGACCCAAGTCATGATATTTTCAGCTGCTCTATATGCATGTGAAAGTTGGACAAGGAAGACTAAAGAAGAATCAATGTATTTGAATCATGGTGTTAGCAAAGAAGATTGAAAATACCACGCACTTCCAGGAGAACAAAAAATTTGTCTTGGAAGAAGTACAGCCAAAATGCTTCTTAGAATAGAGGATGGAGAGACTTAGACTCTGATTCTTTGGACACGTTGTCAGGAGGAATCAGTCCTTTGAGGACATCATGTGTGGTAAAGTGGAGGGTCAGCAAAAAAGAGAAAGATCCCCAATAAGATGAATTGACACAGTGGTATCAACAGTGGACTCAAACATAACAATTGTGAAGATGGTACAGGACCAGACAGCATTCCATTTTGTTGTACACAGGGTCCCTACGAGTTGGAACTGACTCGGTGACACCTAACAGTAACAACAAATGCATGCAGATATATCTTCAGACCCCTACATAACCACATGAAATAGTGAAAGAAGGAATGCTATATATACTGTACTAAAGAGCTTTCTCCCCTTTTCCATCCCTCAGCAAAAAGCAAAGCTTGGGCAGCGCCCTCACTTACCAGGTATGACAGGGAGATGTGACTTGGTCCCCAGGAAAATACTCCATCCCCTTCCATGTGCATGGGCATTCCTCAGGCAGGAAACAGGCATCCCCGTGTCTGAGCAGGCTACAAGGACCAACAAGCAGATGGTCAGGAAGAATGCTTCCCTACACCTGCCATCTGTGGAGCACCCACAGCCACATGGACACCCTGGGGGGATCTCAGCATTTATCCTAGAAGAGGCTGGTGGCCATGATCCCACCAGCCATCCTTCTGCTACCCAGTGAGGTTCCGAGACCCCTCTGTGACTAGCCAAACCAGGGACAGACTAGGCCCAGTTCACAAGTCTGACATCCTTGAGGAAGCAGGGTGCAGCTCAGGAAGGAAGAAGGAATGCCAGCACTCCTTAGGCACCTGCTGTTTACTTATGAACACAGGCATTGCCTCTCAGAACACAGGCCCCAAAGCTACAGGGCTCCCACCCTCCAATCAGTTTCATGACCTCTCACCCACCCCCACGGGGAACCAGAGCTGTCTAACAGCATTATTTGCAATTCTCAGACTATAGCTCCGGCCAGATTCAAGCATCAGCAGGGTCTAAGCTGGGGCAGGGACAAGAACACAGGCATTAGCAATGAGCAGTTTGGGGTTCAAATCTAGAATCTGCCCAGGAAAAGTTATTTAACCTTACTATTTTATTTAATTTTTCTAAATGATACTCATATAATTACATGTTTTTAAAAAGTGAAGTGCAAAAGTACTGCAGATATTATATTGAAGTCTTAGAATAAGCAAATCTTATCTATGTTGACAAGAATCAGAACAGCTACTAATGAAGGGTCCTGGGGAAGGATGAGGGAATTTTTTGAAGCAATTGAAATATTCTGTATCTTGATAATGTGTGAGAAACAAGGTTACATACATTTGTCAAAGTTTAGCAAACTTCATGCTTAGGATCTATGCATTTTACTGTATATAAATCATACCTCACTATTAAAAAATGAAAAGAAAACGAAAGTCAGACATCACAAAGCTCACTGGAGTCTCTGTATACAGAGACCTTATATAGGATTTCCAAGGCTGTATATCTTTACAGGAACAGAAAGCCTCGCCCTTCTCCTGCAGAGTAGCGGGTGGGTTTGAACTGCCAACCTTGTGTTAGCAGTCTAGTGCTTACTCTATAGAGCCACCAGGGCTTCTTGTGCATATGGGTTGTTGTTTTTGTTATTAAGTGCCATCAAGTCAGTTCCAACTCAGAGACACTGTATAGAGTTTCCAAGAAGTGAATGGTGAGTTTGAACTGCCAACTTTGTGGTTTGCAGTCTAGTGCTTATTCTACAGGTCCAACAGGGCTTCTTGTGTATAAGGGTGGTGGTTGTTATTGTCAAGTGCCGTCAAGTCAGTTCCAATTCATAGAAACCCTGTGTAAGGATTCCAAGGAGTGGCTGGTGGGTTTGAACTGCCAACCTTGTGGTTAGCAGTTCAATGTTGAACCTACAGTGCCACACCAGGACCCATTAATTTGTTGGGAACCCCCAAATATCAGTTTCTGTAATGCTTTTTTTCTTGGGCCAGCCAATTTTCAAGAGAAGAATCTTCTTTTATCTCCACCCTGTGGAAGACCATCCTGGAAAGCAATCTGGAGTGGCGGTAAATTTTCCCTACATGTCCATGTTTACTATGCACCTCACCCTCCTGCTGCCCCAAGAACAAAGTGTCTCCAGAGACTCTTACACTGGTCTCCTGGTGGGTGGCAGCAGGCATCTGCTCTTTACACACCCTTGGTGGTGCAGTGGTCAACGTGAGGTTAGCAGTTCAAACCCATCAGCTGCCAGGTGCTCCACGGGAAAAAGACGTGGCAGTCTATTCTGTAAAGACTTCAGCGCTGGAAGTCTGTGGGACAGTTTTACTCTGGTAGCGTAGTGGTTATGAATCGGGCTACGAACCACAGGTCAGCAGTTCGAAACTACCAGCTGCTCCGCGGGAGAAAGATGAGGCTTTCTGCTCCCATTAAGATTTACAGCCTCCGAAACCCTGTACAGGGTCGCTATGCGTCGGAACCGACTCCACAGCACATAACAACAACAACAACAACATAGGGTCACTAAGTGTCAGAATTGACCCCAGGCAGTGGGTTTTGTTTTGTTTTGTTTTGTTTTGATAGCATGAAAAAGGAGCCCTGTGGTGGCACAGTGATTGAATGCTCCATTACTAATTGAAAGGTCAGCAGTTCAAACCCACCAGCCACTCCAAGGCAGAAAGATGCGGCAGTCTGCTCCCATAAAAACATCAGCCTTAGAAACCAGATATGGGCTGTTCTTCTTTGTTCTGTAGGGACACTCTGAATCGGAATTGACTTGGTGGCAGTGCATTTGATTTTGGTTTGGGACACAGACTTTCAGGTCACCCTCTAGTCCCTTTCCTTCCCTCTCCCCTCCTGAGGCTCCCAAGTTCTCCACACAGTGTGGTCTGTCCCTCAGCAAGCACAGCTGTCACTCTCTGCTCTGTGATGTCAGTTTCTACACATCCACCTGCCTTCCTGTAACCTGTCTCATGCCGCTGTCATTCCCTCACCTCTTCTCTTTGTCCCTGCAGGTTCATACCTTTCTTTTCTAAACTACGTTATCAATATTTTCTTGTGATATGGAGGAAGCAGAAAAGAAGCATGTGTTTAATTCACTATGTTTTAGCTAAAACCACTTAACCTTCCTAAGACTCTGTTTGTTCATGTGTGAAACTAGGATAATGACACTCTTTCCCCCCTGGTCATTCTGAGGATTTAATTAGACAGCCGGGCACACTGCCTAAAACCTAGAAGATGCCTCTCCTCTCCCATAATTGCATCAGATGCTAGGGGCTGGTGGGCTCATGTCCTCCCACCTTTGGCCCAGGCCCTATTTCTCTAGTCACTAGGTCCTCCCTGCTGCCCATCATTCACTGCTCTCATCTTGCCTTTTTTAATCCTCTTCATCTCTCAGACCTGACTGCATCTCTAAATTCCCACAGTGCCCATCACCGGGAAGAGCATGCAAAGTTAGAAACCACAGCCTCTGCCCCAGATGCCCTCTCCAGGCTCCCTAAGATGGAACCTAGGTCAGGGAGGACACTGTTGTCTGCTCACATACACTGCATACTCTATCATTTTACAGATGAGGAAATGGAGTCTCAGGGAAGTCGAGTTACTTAGTAGGCAACGGAACCAGGACTCAAGTCTTGGGGTCCAGAGTCTGTTCATAACCATGATGGGGCCCAAGCTGCTGACCCCAGGGCTGTTGGCTCAGCATCCATACAGAAGTGGATGTGAAGCAGTGGATAGTCTCAGAGTCCTGCTTGCAATAGCCCCCATGTCCTTTGGAGCAACACACAGCTCCCAGAGATTCTGAAATATGCTGTGGAGAGGAGCATGATGGCAGAGAAGCAGGCTGAGTGGAAGTAAGGGCTTCTTGTCTTACTCCTTAGTCCACTGGACTTCTATAGCTACTAGACAGCGCTCAGTGCTTTTACCTTGGTGCCTCATTAATCCTCATAGCAATATACTGAAGTAGTAAGCACTGCTATTAGCCCCATCTTATACATCAGAAAACTGAGCTTCAGAGAGGTGGGGCTGCTTTCTTGTCCACAGGCACATCGTTGGTAAGAAGCAGAACCATGTAGAAACAAAAGAGGCTGGACTCCCAAGCCCCTGCTCTTTACCAGACTTCTTACTGGTGATTCTGTTCAGCACTGGGCTACTGTCTCCCTGCAAGACTGTGTGAGGTTTTCCCTGATCCTCCCTGGAGCCCTGGTTCTGTCAGCCCTCAGGAGTGGGAGACCACACCAACAAGAGTGCATACCCCTGTGGGCAGGCACAGCCCGAGAGGCAGGGACCGCGGGCCGGCATGCTCAGCTTCAGCAGCTGCTGCTCACATGTCCTCTCCCTGCTCAGCTCTGGGTCTGTGTGCAGCTCACTGCAGTTCACGAACACTTGGCCTATCGGACAGGCAGCAGCTGGGAGAGAAGAGGGCAGATGCTGTGAAGAACTTGGACATTCATAGGATGCATGAAGTGGTCAGGGAGACCTGGGAGCCCAGCCCAGCATCTGGAACTCAGAAAGATGGGACTCCAGTGCCTCCTCAGGCCCTGGCTGTTGCTGGCACATTGCTTGGGTTCATAAGTGCACATCCCCGGAAGGGATACCCAAACAGTGTGGCAGGATGGCCAGAAAACTGTCATTAACAATAGAGAGAGGTGGTTTCCTGTTACCTGTATTTCTGTGACATAAGCTTCCCCTCTTTCTCTCCCTGCCCCCTTATGTCCTGTCACCCCAGTCTCCTGAGCCTTCAGCAAAGCCCCATATGGTACATTCAGGCCTCCTGTGACTGCTTTTTAAAGGAAAACCCTTTGATCCTTGATGGCCCAGATCAAAGAAATCCAGGACTCAAGGAAACTCAAGGAACTCCAGATACCCCAGATACTCCAGGTGGCTGTCCCCAAGGGAGATTGAGCCCCAGAAAACAAGAGGGACAGTCACTGGAGTGGACTGAGGTTGACAAAGGGTTTGAGAAGACCACGTTTTAAGCTAAAGTCTTTCCCAAGAGGACATGGAATACAGAAGGCCTGGGGTGGGCTCTAGTTCCCTGATTTGTGCTCGAAATATATAACCTTACTACCCAGAAAACCCCACATTTCCCGTCACCCTTACCTGGGACTCTGCTGTCACAGCTCATGACTCCATCTTTACAGTGGCTGCAGGGAAAGAGGCATGGGGTTAGCCCACCCCAGTCACCGTGGGCCCTGGAGACCCCAAGTTACGGCAGGGGTCACACATACAGCCCCGATCCCTGTCCCAGGCTCCCTGAGCTGAGTGGATGAAGGGTGAGTGTCAATTCTTGGAAAGCTCTGCTCAGCTGCATTCTCTTCAGTTGGCAACTCCTATTTAGAGAGAGGACAAGGAGCTCACCAGTGGCCCAGGGACGGGATGTCACTGTCTCCAGGGGGGTAGTCTACTCCTTGGAAGTGGCAGGAGCACTGGTTCCTACAAAACCAGGGAGTAGAGAAGGGTGAACACATTCAGAAGCATAGGACACAAGAGAGAAGAAATGGCATCTACTGTGACAAGTGACATATCACCAGGGAGCAGGAAACCCAGCCTGGCCCTAGAGATAGGGACTGAATTGTGTCACCCCTAAATATTCACTGGAGTTCTGATATCTATCCTTGAGGATGCAATCCCATTTAGGGAAAAGGGGTTCTTTGTTATGTTAATGAAGCCATATCAGCGTCACAAACCATTTGCCTTATAGGACACAGGAGAACTGTGTAAATCTTGGTGGAAACAGATTGCCACATTTCTCCCGAGAAGTGGTTGGTGGGTTTGAACCAACAATCTTTTGGTTAGAAACCATGCACTTAATAATTGTGTTCCCCAGTGTGCTGTTATTATTCTTATGTGCCATGGAGTCGATTCCGACTCAGAGACCCTGTACAAGGTTTCCGAGGCTGTAAATCTTTATGGGAGTAGAACGCCTCATCTTTCTCCCGCGGAACAGCTGGTAGTTTCAAACTGCTGACCCTGAGGTTCTCAACCTGATTCGTAACCACTACGCTACCAGAGCTCCTTATTTTGGTGTAGGGTTATCATAAACCTAATTGCTTTTTCTATTTAAAAAGGGCAGCGTAGACACAGAAACAAGGAAGTTCAACCACGGAGATCTATGAGGAACGGAGGAACAGCCACATAGCAAGATTCCAATCTTCCCCTAGGCCGGTGGGAGAGCCTGTGCCTGCTAAACCATGAGCACTCTTAACCACTGTGCCACCAGGCCTCCCTCTGTTAACAGAAAGGTTGGTGGTTCAAACCCACCAGCCACTCTTCAGGAAAAAGATGTGGTAGTCTGTTTCCATAAAGATTAAAAACCAAGACTATAATCATTTTCTCACAGAGAAACTTGAGGGTTCAAACCACAAACTATTTGGTTAGCTCCTGGGTGCTTTAACTACTGCAATACCAGGGATCCTTCTGTAAAGTTTTTTGTTTTGTTTTTTTAATTGCCACTGAGTCCATTTGGGCTCATAGTGCCCCTATAAGACCAGAGACTGCCTGATAGGGTTTCCAAGGTTGCCATATGTTCAAACCACCAAACTTTTTCTGTTATCAGTCAAGCACCTAAACCACTGTGCCACTACCTCAGAAGCTCTATGGGGCAATTCTACTTTGTCCTATCAGGTTCTTTTGAGTTAGAATTAATCTGAAAGGCAATGGATTTAAACCGTGAGGAAATAAATTTCTATTCTTTAAAGGAATCCATTCACTTGTGGTTATTTCTGTTAGAGCAACTCTAAATGACTAAGACAGACCATTTTCCCAGCTGAGAACTAGGCCTGGGAAGTCCATGAGTTCTTCAGGGGAGGCTGCGGAAGCCAGAGGTTTGGGGAGAGGCTCTCATTCAGGAGGTGGGGTAGGCGGGCGCCCAGGAGAAAGACAGGAAGCATGAGGAGAAGAGGGTCAGGGCAGAGCCAGGTGAGCCAGGCAAGAGGCTCTGATGGTGCCAAATGCAGATTCTAGACCTCAGAGTCACGGAGAAGAGAGGGTGGAAACAGTGGCTGGGACACACAGGTTGATGGAGGTGTAGGACCAGGGAAAGGAGCGACAACAGCAAACTCTCCTTCAGGTCCCTCTCTGCTCCCCACCTGAGATGCCCCTGCAACCTCTCTGTCTTTAAGTCCAACCCTGGGAGGGTTGGTTAGAAGAGGACCCCTGAGTACTGAGTCCATGCCTCGTTAACAACCAGACAGATATTCAGCTGGTATTGGCTTCTAGAGCAGATATTCTGGCCATCAGCACTCAAAGTCTCTTCTGATTGGTTAGTGCCTGGGTGGTTCCGCCGGTTAAATAGTTTGACACCGCAGACACAAGGCTAGGCCCTGTACATGTATTGTCTCCTTTACTCCTCACAGGATTCCTATAATCCTCTGTAGGGATTCCCGTGCCATGTGTAGGTCATCTCAGGGCAAAGAATGTCTTCCTCACACCCATCCACAGCACCTGATGATTACAGACACATACAGGCCTTGGTGCAGAGCACTTGAGGACTAGAAGGGACGTCAGAACAGAACCCACTCCCCTTATAACAGAGGATCCCTTTACTAGGAATTCTCAAAGTCAGTGGGTCGGACACAGCACACATTTGAAGCTCAAGGGAGGATTGTAAGGTTTGGAAAGGCCTTTGAGTAGTTCCAATATACCTGCTAAGGGGCCTCCGACCACTCCTCACCAATTGAAGATTACCAATCAAATCTTACCCATTTCACAGATCCATACACAGGCCTAGAAGGAGCTCTGGTAGTGTAGTGGTTACGAGTCAGGCTGCTGACCTCACTGTCAGCAGTTCGAAACTACCAGCTGTTCCAAGAGAGAAAGATGAGGCTTTCTGCTCCCATAAAGATTTATAGCCTCGGAAACCCTATAAAGGGTTGCTGTGAGTTGGAACCGACTCCACGGCACATCATCACCACCACACAGGCCTAGATGGGACCAAGAACCTTGCCAGTCAACCCTCTGGATTCACATGGCATCACCACGGACCCCTCTTCTTGCACACTGTCCCCCAGCCACACTGAGGCCATGATGGGCTGTTCCCTCTGCTTGGAACACTCTTCCTTCGCTTTCTCGGGTCTCTGCTGAAGCATCACTTTAACAGAAAGGCCCTCCTCTCTGCTCACCTCATAGCAACACCCTCTCTGCACCCCAGGACTCCTTGTCCTCCCTCTGCTTTATAGCTTTTGTTACTTATTAAGTCTATGACTATTTGTTTATTGTCTCTCTGCCATGCTAGACCATGGGGAACGCAGTGACTCTGTAGGATAAACACCGGACTATGAATCCCAAGGTCGGCGGTTAAAGTCTACCAGTCACTCCATGGGACAAAGATGAGACTTTCTGCTCCTGTAAAGATTTACAGCCTCAGAACCTCTCTGCAGGGTCGCTGTGAGTTGCAACCAGCTCCACAGCACACTGGAATGTGAGCCCCAGGAGGGCAGGAAATCCCAGTGCCTGAAAATGGTTGGCATACAAGGGGTCAATGAATACTTGTGAGAGGGGAGGGTTTGGAGGGGGCTGTGTGTGAGGAGAGAGACCTCCTGCCTCAGTGGAGTTGGTCTGTCTTGTGGAAGAGCGAGGTTGCAGTGGTCTGGAGAGCTGGAGCTGAGGAGAGAGGCCTGGAAGGCAGGTCCAGAAGAGGGAGCCCACCCACCCACCCATTTTAACCCACCGAGGTCTGGCCTGTAACCCTGACATGAAGTAGAGGCAGGCGAGGCCCAATCAGGCTCCACAGCCTTGGATGTCCTGCAGGTCCTCCCTGAGGACAGAGTCAGCTGGTCACTCACCTGGGGACACAGAGGTCAGCCTGGGTGTCCAGATAGGTGTCTTCTGGGCAGGCACAGCCCTCCACACACTCGTCCCCACTGAGGTGGCCACCACCATCACCACCACAGGCCTCAGGGACAGCCAGGTCTTGACAGGTTTGTCTACATGTGGCTACACAGGGGCTGTACTCCTTGCTAGCCTCACAGGACAGCGCTGCAGCAGATGGCAGACAATGTTTTGTCACCATATCAGTGCTGGGATTTGAACCCAGGCCTGACTCCAGAGTGTCAGAGTGTCCCTCTCACTAGACCAGGAGTGACAGTGCACAGGGTGGGCTCCTACCCGGTTCCCTTGGATGCCGCCGCCAGTGTCTTCTTTTCCCTGCAGGACTTTCCTCTTAGCTACCACCCACACCAACCCTGGTCATGTAAACAGGCATGGGAAGATCAAGTGTGCTCCCTCTAGCCACCACTCAGGGCCCTTCATCCCCAGACACAGAGCTGTTGTCTCCTTGCCTGGTGACTGTCCTACTGTCTCAGGGAGAGCCACAGAGACTATCCAACTCAGCTGTTCTCAGCCCCAACTGCACATCAGAGCCACCTGGAGGATTTTTAAAGAGTGATGATGCCTGAATGTGACCAGTTTGGTTGACTCCTAACCGCTAGAACTGCACTATCCAATATGGCAGCCTGGGACCACGTGCAGCCACTGAGCACGTGAAATGTGGCTAGTCTGAGACGTGCTGTAAACATAGCATGCACCAGACCCCAACTAAGCTCAGAAGCAAGAATGTCAACATTTCAATGACTAGATAGCTAATAAGATAGCTAGATAGCAAGTTAGTTAGCAAGATAAAGATTTGGGGTACACAGGTAATATAAAACATAGTTGTTGTTGTTGTTGTTGTTAAGTGCTGTCGAGTCGCGTAGTGGTTACGAATTGGGCTGCGAACCATAAGGTCAGCAGTTCGAAACTACCAGCTGCTCCGCGGGAGAAAGATGAGGCTTTCTACTCCCGTAAGGATTTACACCCTCGGAAACCCTGTACAGGGTCGCTATGGGTCGGAACCGACTCGACGGCACTTAACAACAACATAAAACATAGTATTGATTTTTAAATGCTGATGCCTGAACCTCACTGCCAGATATGTTACTTTAATTTTTAATTGATACTGGATACAACCAAGGCATTTGCTCTTTTTTAATTTTACGTTTCCTTAGTGATTCTAATGTCCAGCCAGAGTTAAGAATCACTGGTCCAATCCAATCATCTCTGAGGAAACTTTGGCTCAGACAGATGCACGTCCTTGTCTAAGGATAGACAGCAAGTTGCCTGCAGAGCTGAATCAGAGCCAGGCCTCGTGGTTCCTACGCTAGTGATTTTTTCATTTAATCATCAAACATTTGCTAACAGCTATGGGAGCCGGGTCTGTGCTAGAGCTGGGGGCCACAGAAGTAGGAAGGGTAGGGGCCACCTCATGCCCATCAAAGCATGTGGGATCAAATCCGAGGGCCACAGGGGTAGGCGACTTTTGGAAAATACACTCTGCTGCCGTGAGAGCAGGCAGCAGGGAGACCTGCTAAGTGTCTCAGACAAGACATGGGTGGATGGCCCCAGTGGCTCTGACTCGAGTGGTGGCAGTGAGGTGGTGAGAAGAGTGATGCTGAGATTGGCAGAACTTGGAGGTAGATTGGAGGTGGGGTTCTCCCAGGTATCACGCTGCAGGCCACTGGCAGGACGGACAGCACAGGAGCCGCAGCAGGGCTGGGGTAGGCTGCACGTGTCTGGGGACACCCTGGTGAGGAGTTTAGGCAGGCAGGTGGACTGACACACAATCTGGAACTCAGGTATGATGGTGGCACACCTATGCCCTCACATGGGTGCACAAACAAGGAGCACTCACCACAGGCGGGCAGGTGGGTGCGGAAGTTGACAGGGAGCCCGTGACGCTGGCACAGGTGGGCGTAGTGAGCCAGCGCAGCACACAGACAGGGTTGCCCACAGCGGCAGGCATCCCGACGACACTGCTCAAAGTAGGGCACGGGGCTCAGGTACGTGGAGCAAGGTGCAAACAGCTCTCCGGTGAGCACACTGCAGGACTGCACCGCATAGGAGGCTGGGGAAGGAAGATGGGGTAAGAAGTGGGCCGTCCAACGTACCTGGTCCCAGCCTCTCCTCTCTTGATGGCTCTGGGGATTGTGTACACGGGAGCATGTGTATGCAAGAGTGCATGTGCACAGCAGGGCTGCAGGCAGATACCTGTGAACACAGCTGGATGGGAATGTGCACCATTCTGGGTGTGTAAGCCCAGGTGTGAAGAGGTGGCTGTCTGTGAGCTAAGTATAAATGACTATGGAGTGTGTGTGTGTGCATCCAGGCACAGATACACACACACAAAATGTATTTCACATGTGACAGGCACAAATCTATCTGCTGGAGAGAGATACACCAGTAAGCAAAACAGACAAAATCCCTGCCCTCATGGAGCTTACATTCTGATGGGAGGAGACAGTCATTAAACACAGTTAATTATATAACACACTCGAAGGTAGAGAATCTAAGGAGAGAATGGAAGCCAGGAAGGAGGGTCGGAGGTATGAGGTGGGGCAGGGGTGGGTGCTATTTAAATCAAGTGGCCAAGAAGGCCTCAGCGAAAAGGTGATAACTGAGCAAAACTTGGAAAAGGTGATGGAGAGCGTACATCTGAAGGAAGAGCATTGCAGGCAGAGGGAATGGCAAATGCAAGGGTTTGTGGCTAAGAGCAGACTAGACAGTGTAGAAAGGACAGCCAGGAGGCCAATGTGGCTGGAGCACAGTGGAGGCTGGGGAGCGGGAGGTGAGGTCAGGGGCTGAGGGAGTAGGCAGAGAATGCAGGGCCCTAGGGGCCACCATGACGACCCTGGCTTTTGCCCTGAGACGTGGAGTGTGTGTAAATGTGTGTGCATGCCAATGGTAGGGCATCAACCTTCCTGTCTACCTGGCCCGCATCTCCTCTCCTGTCCCCTACCTGAAGCAGCCCCACTTGGTATCATCGGAACCAGTTTGGCCAGGAACTCCATTCCCCACCAGCTCACATGCTCTTCATGACCTGAGTGTCCACCTCATTCTCCCTCAAACTAGTACCACCCTATCCCACTTCTGGGTGCCTCACCAGCTTGCAGGTGCACATCACATGGGTCCAGTGGAGAGCCAGGGGCCAGTGGAGAGCAGGCAGACAGTGTTTTCCAAGAATTGCCAAAGAGCTGTGGGGTGCTCTCAGGCACACCCACTGGGGACCTGTAGCCAAAATGCAGTCACATTCACACACAGGTGTATCACATGCACACAGATGGACATACAAACACCCCAGATAAGTCCTCACCTGCTTATCTACACACACAAAGGAAACATGAACACTCTCAATCAGAGGTGTATGTAGACCTACCCAAACACATAGCACATATAGACACTTCACCACACACACCCAGACATACGCTAAACATGTAAATAGCTATCCAGTCATATTGAAAAATATGTAATTACGGATGTGTGCACGCAGACACAGAGACACATATCACATTTAATAAGCTTTGAGAGGGTTCAGTAAGGGCCTGGGACCACACATTGTCCCATCTTTCACCACTGCCCCCCACCCCAGCTCTTCATGTCAGAAAGGAACAACGTGGGACACCATGATGAGTACTAACTCTCACTCAACACTTGGTTAACATTTCTCTTCTTATGGGCAGTTCCTGAAAACTCCTTTACTCTCTTCCTTTCATTCTAGGCAGGAAACGGTCACATGTGAGGGGCAGTAAATAGAACAAAGGGGTAAGTGACATCGCCAGTCTCCAAGAGTCACCAAACCTAGCTGTAGGTGATAGACTAGAGAGATTCTAGTCTAGACCATGGACTTTACATACTTAGAGCCCACCATGCCCACATTACTGACCCAGGGCATGAGAATGCTCATGCCACATAGCATGGCACTGATATTCAAAGTTCACATTTAAAAGAGTGGCAAGCAGGGCATAAACTAACCCAGGCTCTGCTTCCACCATTTGGGCCAACGATCCTAACATCAATCCTACCAGGACAGAAAGGGTGGAATGCCATATTTTCAAAGATACATGCATTTTCAAACTCTCAGCTTTTTCTTGTTTTTGTTTTTCACCATATATTTGATTTTTTACTTTCTGGCAGAAGAAAGCCTCCTATGTTTCCTTCTACATTGCCCAATAAATGTAACTTGAAGGGGTGTGGCCAGAAGTTTGTCTTTAAGGCTCAGTCCCTTGTTCTCTTTTCTGAAAGTCTGATTCCTGTCCCCCAAATTCCTAAACTGTGTTCATTCCAAAAGCAGCTCATCTGTGGCAGCAGTGGGAACCTTCCCCTGAATACTGGAAGGGTCACAGGATGCAAACTCAAAAACCTTCAGACACCCAACAGGAAATGTGTGCCTATTAGACGGCGTGGTGGGATGGTGGTGGTGATGGTTTGCCATCGAGTTGGTTCTGACTCATAGAGACTCTGAGAGGGGTTTCTGAGGCTGTAAATCTTTACGGGAGTCCATCTTTTCCCGCAGAGTAGCTAGTAGATTCGAACTGCTAACCATTTGGTAACAACTCAGTTCGTAATCCACTACCCTACTAGAGATCCTTAGTAGGCATGTTGGTTCACTAGGGCTTCCACGCATGTAAAGGTGCTCACAATCAATTCAAGCAAATAAAAATAATAAAGGAGCCTTGAGCCAAATCCAACCCAGTCTGAGATACTAACATTTTAAGACTTCATTGTAAAACAGTATTTCTAAACAAGCTTAAGATTAAACACAAAGGAATAAAGTTGCAAGTGAGGGACAATAGAGTTCATGGGCATGGCAGTTTTAGGCACTGCTTCTGGATGCTCAAAGAACGCCTGGTGGCGCAGTGGTTAAGCGCTCGGCTGCTAACAAAGGTTGACTGTTTCAACCCAACAGCTGTTCCCTATGAGAGAAAGATGTGGCAATCGCTTCTTTTAGGATTTAAGACCTTGAAAACTCTATGCTGCGGTTATAGTCTGTTTTGTAGGATCACTACAAATTAGGATAATCCAACCACAACACTTTTTAGGGGCCTGGCTTTTCTGCCCTGCAAGCCCGCCTACTCCTATTTCCACTTCCGGGGCAGGAGCACATACAGGAAGTCGTCTTGCGTGTTGCCGTTGAAGGTGCCACAGAGGCCCACGGTATCTTCCACCCATCGCTGGTCCACCTGCAGGTAGAGCCGCAGTCCTTCGTGGTCATAGAGCAACCGCACGCCCACGTTGGTCCTCACCCGCAGGAACACAGAGGACAGCCTCCGGATCTCAAAGGCATCTGAGCACAACTGGAAATGAGATGAAAGGGCAGCCAGTACCCATCCCACCCAGCGCCATCACCTCCATGCCCCTCTCGGACGCCCGATTCCTGCCCAGTCTTCACCCCAGGGAAGCCCTGCCGTGGAGATGGTTTGGGGAGCCTTGAGAAGGTCTTGTTCAATAATGAAAGTAGAGGCCAGAGATGCCTACAACAGCAACCCCAGCTTAGAAATATATTCTAGCATTAAGTACCAATTAAAGCTTTGGTCTCCCTACAGATTTAGAATATTCCTTCTTTGAGAACAATGAGAATTCTGTATTATTTTCTCAGTGGCCACCAAGAAGATAACAATACAGATGTTAAATTCAATTATAGCAAATTTAAATGTTTGGTTTAATTATAGAATTGTAGCTAATTTTACAGCCTTATGGCTACATTTCTGTGGCCTTTTCATATGCCATCTTCATTTCCCTGGATCATGACCCCACCATTCCTTCTTAAAGTCTGTCTCCCTGGTGCTAGATTTTAGTTCTTAATCGTTTTGCCATCTGTGTTAGCTGTGCTTCCTTTGAGATGCCACAAATCCCTGTGGGATCAGGCAGGATGATAAGGAATTAATAAATACTGAGAGCAAAGATGGGCACTGGCCTCATTCATATGGGAATGTTAGGTGAAGCCATGTCACTTCTATGCTGCCCACTGCCATGTTGGATTTAGGACATTCACATTCTTGGAGCCTTTGTCCAGAGGGAACTGGGAGAAGAACCCTGGACAGCCAGCTCTCTTGTCCACTCTAAGCCATACCGTCCGTATAGGGTGGGGTGATCTTGTACTGGTCAAACAGGAGGACATCCCCTGCCTGGGTCAGGGTCACCTGCTTCAGCAGGTCCTGGTGCAGAATCACTGAAACTGACTGGACACAGGCCCCGTCCTGGTTCTAGAGAGAGGGAAAGGTCAACAGGGCAGTTAGTTTATCTGACCGTGTTGCTGTTGTCAAGGGTCATCAAGTGGGTTCTGAGTCATAGAAACCCTGTATGTATAGATAGGGTTTCTGTGAGTTTGAACTGCCGACCTTGAAGTTTAAACTGATCTTGAAGTTGAGTACTTATCCTATGGTGTCACGCTGGCCCTAAAAGTACCCTCCAGGGACAGGGATTCTATCCCATTTTAAGACCGGGGGTTGACTTTTCAGAATGACAGAACCCAAATAACTCCTTCTCAGTCTGTATTATTCTGGAAGCTCAGCTGAAACCCATCCCCATGGGTGACTCTGTTGCTATTTAAAATAACAGTTGCATAACGTCCAGCATCAAAGCAACACACAATCTACCACAATCCAACAAACTGACAGAGAAGTGGTGGCCAAAGACACCAAAGATCATTAAGCCCAATGCTGTCATTTGGGAAATGAGTAGTGGGGCTCATATTGGAGAAGTTAGTGAGATAATAATAATAATAATAATAATAATAATAATAATGACAGTTGACTCTCAGGTTGTTCAGAGACACAGAGCAGAGATGAACCTTAGATAGCCAGGGTCTAGCCTTGAGAACACTGGCCTCCCTCAACCCTAAACCATCCTTTTACAAATGTTTCTCTGTTTCTCTAGCTCTTTCCATGTGTCATATACAGATAGGCAGGAAATGAACAAATATGATCTGGGCCTCAAGTTATTCATCTCTGAAATGATTGGGTTCATTCCTACTTCCCCATGAATTGGAACCAACTTGATGGCACTTAACGACAATGAAGTGTTAAAGATCAAAGGTGTCAGTTTGAGGACTAAGGGGCATTCTGGCTGTACTTCTTCCTGACCCAAGCCATGGTACTTTCAATCACCCCATATGCATGTGAAAGTTGGACAATGAATAAAAAAGACTGAAGAAGAATCCATGCATTTGATTTATGGTGATGGTGAAGAATACTGAAAGTACCATGGACTTCCAGGAGAACAAACCAATCTGTCTTGGAAGAAGTACAGCCAGAGTGCACCTTAGAAGACAGGATGGTGAGACTTTGTCTCTCGTTCTTTGGACAAGTTGTCAGGAGGGATCTGTCCCTACAGAAAGACATCTTGTTTGGTAAAGTGGAGGGTCTCTGAAAAAGAGGAAGACCCCCAACCAAAATGGATTGACAGTGGCAGCAACAATGGGCTCAAACATAACAATTGTGAGGATGGTGTAGGACCAGGCTACTTGATTGCACCTAACAACAACAATGTTCGGTGCTATTCTGTTCTCTTTATATACAGTTACTAATTTAATCCTTATAGCAATTCTGTTATGTAAGTCTACTAACAGTCCCATTTTGAAGATCAAAAACTAAGGCACAGAAAGGAAGGGATGTTTGAACTGAGAGTTGAAGGATACACAGAAGCTAACTGGGCAACAGAGGATATTTCTTGAAAAAAAAGGCCAGCAGGAAAAAAAAAACCAATAACGGCAGTCAGATTGACTATACTACAAGAACAAGCTAGTTGTTCACAGGGGAGCCATCAAGGGAAGCAATCAAGTCCCCTCAGGGCAAACCCCCTTCCAAGACTGAAATTCAAAGGGAATACATGAGCAGGCATGTAATCTTGCTGGTGACCACGTTGGTCTACTGATAAGGGGAAGTGGGTGAAAAACAGCAATGAAGCTGTCAGCTAAGTCTAACCACACTCAATAGACTCCTGTCAACCTGGGTTGTGACCTGGTTTGCCGGAAGTATAGCAAGACCTAGGGACTCATGAGCCCTGTAGTCACAGAGGACTAGAGTGGAGATTGAAGTGTCCAGCTGATGTGAAGTGAGGGGAGATGCACAAGAACGCCCATACTTGCAGATGGTAGCCATTTGATCTAGCTTCAATGGGTAGATGAATAGAACTCGACTAGAGGAAGAAAGAGGAGGAAATAAAGTGTAATCTGCTACAAAATTTGATGAACTTGATCTATACTTATGGATGTAGTAGCTTATAAGAGAGAATGAATCTATACAGCAAGGATCATTCCCACCCCCTCTGCACACAGGGTTGACAGGGATAGACATTGGCTACCCAAAATGGAGGGGGCAACAAAGGCATGAAGTGACTGGCTTACAAGTTTTCAAGAAGGAGCTTAGTTTTCAGAAGGTGCAGGGAAAGGTAGAACCTCAACTGTCCAGATGGGACTGGTGAAAGGCGATGGGGATGACTCTTGTGGTTCAATAGTGAATAATTGCTATCAGGACTGCTTGTGAATGTTGCAAATGTAAAGGTAGACATTTTGTAACAAAATCTAACTGGGCAAAGAGAAAAAGGGAGGAGGGGACACCCAGGCAGGAGGTAGCCCTGACACAGAAGCTGTTTAATGCATCTCAGGGCATAAAAGAAAGCCCGAGGGAACTGGGCACAATGGTTTAAGGTGATGCTCAAGAGGCAGGCACTGAGCATCTACGCAGAGCCCTGAAATATTTTTGGACTTTATCCCGAGACCAACCAAGAGCCAGAGAAAGCATAACAGGAGGGTGATGCAAATCAGTACAGTGAAAATGAGATGATCTGGGCTTGAAACTGCTCAGAAAGACATCATGCAATTAGCCACTCCTTCCAAGTTCCTGCCCAGAGAGACAGGAGATCCCTGAAACAGCCCGACTAAAGTCTCAGCTTCATTTTAGCTTCATCTTTGATTTTTCATGCTTCTCTCCCCAGCCCCCATCTCCACCACACTTACCAGTCAGTCAGTCAGCTGCAGTGTCTTGCTCTCTGCTTTAATGCATTATAGGACATTCCAACTTCACTGTTTTTCTGTATATCTAACCTTTCCAGACTGCCCTTCCCCGCCATACATATGTGTGTGCTCTTTTTATCTTTTCAGGCTTAGATCAAATGCCACCTTTGCCAAGCAGCTTTCTCTGATCCTTTCTTCTGACTTGCAGAGGCTGAAGCAGGGTGACCAGGGAGTCGGGGTCAGAGGACGGCATCCCTGGCTAAGGGGAATGAGCCTATATGCTATTGGACAGGGAGGAGTTTGGGTAAGACTTGGGCCAGGAAATGGAGGGCTGGCTCAGCTGTCCAGTAAGTAGCAGGAGCAAGGCAGTCATCACTAAGTGATAAAACAACCCTCCAACCCATGTCTACCCCATGCCCACAGGTGACCATATATTCACAAGTCCCTGACACAGCCCAGGGATCATCTTTTCCAAGAAGCCTTTTGTGACACATACACACATACACAGAGGAAAACAAAGAGCTTGTCTCCTCCATGCTATCACAGCTCCTGGAACACACTGGGCTATAGGTTCACTTGGCAAGTTCACCCACCAAACTATAAGGCCCAGGAAGACAGAGCCATGTCTAATTCATTCCGTCATCAGTATCTTGCATAGTGTCTGGCACAAAGAGCTGCTTAGTGTCTGCTGAATGAATGATTTGCATGCATGCATGCATACAGAGATGATGGTGGTACCTTCCAGTGAAGCAGAGAAGGAAGTTGAATTAGATGCATTGTCAAGATTAGAAAAAAAAAAAAAAACAACTGAAGCCCAGGATAGGGAGATGACTCACATGCAGAAGTGCTATAGCCACAAGCCAGTCTCCTGACCCTGGCTTTTCCCACAAAGAAGATGCAGCAGGGTGAGTAGAAAGTCTTAAAACCCTGCTCCAAATCCCCCAGCCTATCTAGAGGATGTAGCTCAGAGGGTGGATGGATGGATTGGGTCTAGGAATCTCTCATCTTCCTCAGCCCTTACCAAACCACATGGAGCATTCTGCAAGGTCACTGTGAAGGTCCCGGAGGAACGGCTCTTGGCCAGGATGTATTGACAAGTGGCAGGAAACATGTACCGGCGGCCATCAAAGGTCGTGAAGTGGATGTCACCGGTCACTGAGCACTCAGCTGAGGGGCAGAGGAAAGCTGCTGACCCACAGGATCTGCCTCACAGGCTCGGAGCCGGAGGAGACAGCACCCTGTCTTCAGGAACCAGGGCAGTGAAAGGAGACTCAGATCTCCTTTTGAGAGCCCGGTCATGGGGCAACACACCCAGATCACAGAGGACAATCTGAAGGGAGACACAGCCCTGCTGTGGGGATCTCCATCTGAGGGAAAAACAGATTCTGTGCTTGAAGACCAGTCTCGATCTCCAAGCTGAGGACGGTCCGTGGATACCTGGGACTCTGTGTAATCCCCTCCCAGACAAGGGCTGGAGCAACCTTTAGGTAACTGGGCAAAAGAACCAAAGTGGGCAGACCTGGGCAAGGGAACCAAGTGATCTCCACCCCACCAAAGCAGGCAAACCTGCTCCCAGGATCTCCTACCCAAAAAGTCCAAGGTGGGTACAGACATACCTGGGCAGACGGCTGTGCTGCACACCCATTTTCCTGCTGTGCACGTGCTGAAACAAGGGGCCAAGGAGGCAGGTAGGTACCACCACCCAGGCCTGGGACCTGGCATGGCCCCCCAGTCAGCCTGGCCAGGTCTGCTGTATGCTTTGCTCAGGAGAATGTAGGCCCATCCCATCCCTAGTCTCCCCATCTCTAAAATGGGTGTTGAAGATGTCCCCTACCCACAATGAATTGGCTCTACTGGGATCCCCTGGAACTCAGAAATGTTGAGTCAGTGTCCCCGTGTCCTCAGGCTCCCAGATTCCAGAAGGACCACCTAAAGGGAGACCCCACAGCCACCCCGCTCCCTCCTGGCTGCAGGCACAGACCAGGCATTGCAGTCTTCCTTCACCACGGAGCCAGTTGGGTACAGGATCCCATGGAACTCACAGGGACACTCAGTGGGGGCCACACAGGCCCCATCTTCAAAGATGAGCCCTAGGACAATAGCAGAGGTCCACTCAACTCCTCTCTATCCCTGCTCACAACCCTCCCAGGGCTCCCCATGGCCTGTGATAGAGATCCTTAATCCAAGCCCAAACATTCTTGTTTCCAGCCTGTGAACACTCCCTGAACAAATAATCCCACCTCTAGACCCCACCCACCCTCACACATGATCCTTAAAGTCAGTGACTGTATCTTTAAATTATTTTATTCCACCCTCTGCTCACCAAGGTTTCGAAGCAAGTAAGCTGCACACCAGAGGAGCTCTAGAGGTATATACTCAGTGAAAAAGAGTAAGTCAGTGTGATTGGATGAAGGTTTAAACAAATGCATGTATGCATAACCGAATAAGTGATTCCTACTCATCTACACACCACAAACAGCTCAGTCTCCATCAAATCAAATGCTTTGATGAATCTCTCAAGAGCCTGTCACCTCTCATTTATTAGTAATTTGCTCCTTCCTCCCTTCATCGCATGATCAGGCATCCTCTGAGCTCCAGGCCAGGGCAATGGCGTCAGGCACCCTCCTGCCCAGCATACCATCAGGGCAGTAGCAGCCGTCCACACAGGCGATCTCGCTGTCCACACAGGATGCCCGGGGCTGGCAGGAGGCAGGGCAGCAGGCGATGCACTCGTTGTAGGTGAAGGCCTCCTCCTTGCAGTGCACAGCTAGGGAGGGAGAAGGTGGTTTGATCTGTTGGCTCTGTACTGGCCCCAGCTCCGTCAGGACCCAGTTCTTACCCCAGGACCCTGGGTAGGGATGAGAGGACTTTGATCATCTGATCCTCTTAGTTGTTAAGTGGCATTGAGTCAGTTCTGACTCATAGCTACCCTGTCTAGGGTTTCCAAGGAGCGACTGTTGAGTTTGAACCATGAACCTTGCCGTTCAAACGACTTTGCAGTCCAGCACATTAGCCCACAGCGCCACACCAGGACTCCCCTGATCCTCTAGTTCCAGTGAAATTAGCATTGGCCTGGGAGGCTCCAAGAAGCACTCTGTTTCACTCAGTGACCCTCCACCAGTCCCTCTCCCTCTGAGCCTCAGTTTTTCCATCTGTCCCATGGGAATGGGCCCTCAGAGTTAAAGCTCTGACAACTGTAGTTCTGAAGAGCAGGACAGAACACTGAGCTTGTCCAAGTCCCTCACTGCCCACCACCAGGCTGTACCTACCACACTGTGGGAGCTGGGACCTCCAGCCTATCAGGGGTCGCCCAGCCTGGGCACACGCTCGAGCATACTCTGCCAGTGCCCGACACCAGGTGACTTCATCACCTGCCGATCTGTGCAGGGAGACCAAGCGTCACACAGGAGCAAGGCCCAAGCTCCCAGAGCTCACTAGAGACTTCCAGGGTTTCGGGACACTCCCTCCTCTCCACACAGCTGCAGTAACAGGTATATAGAACCCACAACTGAAGGCAGGAGACCTGATTCTAATCCCACCAGGGGGTGTTGGGCCTTAGTAGAATGGGAAGCTCTGCACCATCCACGTAGATAAAAACTGCAGCGTTCGGGAAGTATGTTTCAGTGCCTGGGGTTATCAGACTCAGGGGACCAGACCCTGAGCCCTCACCCCAATAGTGGGAGGGGTCTTCTCACAGCTCAGTACTTCCCCAGCTCCTGGCTACCCACTCACTGGCAGAGATCGCTGGTACAACTGGCCATGAAGGGCAGAGGGCTGACGTAGGTATGGCAGGCATCAAAGGGGGACTGCAGCAGCACCTCACACCGCTCGTACACACCCTGGATGAGGGTCAGGAAATGGACAGCCCCTTGATTTCACCAGCCCCACCTGGAACCCCCACTTGGACCAGAGGGAGCAGAGAAAGGTCAGGAGAAGGATGGGATCATGGGCACCCAGCAATCCTGGGCCCCCACAGCCAGCAACCTTCCAGGATTGGACAGGAAAAGGAAGCCAGGCACAAGGTTGAGGGAAGGGGACAGGGGCGGACTCCAAGGGCCCAGACCTGCATGGCTACTGGACTTTGCTGCAGGCATGGTGGCCGGGGTGGGGAGGTGGTCATGGGCCCTGGAGGCTGGTTGGGGGCTGGCTCCTGCCAGCTATGCACAAACTCAGTCACATCGTCTGTCAGCTTCCCTGCAGAAGAGAATTGGGGAAAACATGGGATGAGGGCACAGGAGGGAAGGTGGGCAGAGGGCTCCAAGGGAAGGTGGGTGGGACTGAAGAAATGCCAGGAGATGAGCAAGGAGTTAAAGAATCCATTCTCTTATAATCCCATTCCAGTCTGCATTTCTCAGCTGAGCCATTCTCCTCACAAAAGCCATTGGGCATATATTAGTCAAAAATGCTCAAGAACCTGTAGTGGCTCCCTACTGCTCCAAACTCCAGTTCTGAGGAGGCAGTGCCTGAACCTGAACAGATTCCTGCACCTCTCTAAATCTCAGTTTCCCCACTGTGAAATGGAGGAAATAATTCCCCCATGAGGTTATTGCAAGAAATACATGAGTTGACTCAGGCATTCAAAACAGTATTTTGTTGGATATCAAAAAGCCTTACTTCCCTTCTTCTGACCAGAGTCATGATGAGTTAGCACTGACCCTTTACTTACACTCTTATGCTACTCTTGGAGTTCTGGTGTGGTTCAATAGGTTAAGCACTGGACAGTGAACTGAGGTCAATGGTTCAAACCTCAGAAAACCTACACAGAGTCTCTTTGAGTCTGAACCAACTTGACGGCACTTAACAACAACAATACCCCTCGGTAAGTACTTCAGCTGTAACAGGGACCTTTCTCTTCCTGGTTCCTCGCTGGTCCTCTGCTCCCAACACACACACAGAGTCCTTGCAGGGCCAATCCCACCTAGCAAAATGCTCAGCAAAAGTGGATGCTCGTTGGAAGGATGAATAAACAAGTGAGGATCTAATTGTTTGGAGGAGCAAAGGTCAGAATTGTCACTGCAGAAACCATGTGAAACACAAAACCTGGAAGGTACGCTCTACGTCTTCTTCTTGTTGTAGTTAAGTACTGTTGAGTCGGTTCTGACTCATAGAGACTCTGTATAGTGTTTCCAAGGAGCAGCTGGCGAGTTTAAACCACTGGCTTTGTGGTTAACGGTCCAGTGCTTGCTCTACGACGCCATACCAAGACTTCTAGGAACTCTCATTCTCACTATATTACATATGAGAAAACAGAGGTTCAGAGTAGTTAAGAACATGAGTGAGGATACACAGCTGGTAGGAATGGGCCCCTGGCCTCCCACTGGGTTTTTAAGACCATGACCTCAGGACCCTGTCCCTAGTCCCCTCCACCTCACCCAGCCTGGCCTGTCTCCTACCCACACCAGAACCTGTCAGAGGCCAGCTGTCCTGGGCCTCACCAGAGCTAGTCACCAGGTCGTCCTGGGGGTCAGCATTGTTGTTCCCACACAGCCCACGGGTCCAGCCCAGGAACTCTGGATTCATCTTGATGTAGACAGCTGAGGTGCCATCCCAGGCCAGGGTGAAAGCTTCCTGATGCCGAGCGATGATGTAGCCAGCAAGGCGCTGCAGACGTATGCTCCCCATCACATGTGGCAATGAGACTCTGCACAGTACAACCCAGATTTCTAGGGGCCACCCAGTAACTCAGTCCCTCCACCAGTCTACTACCTGAGGACCTATCACCGACACGGGCCTGCTCATTTGCCTGAGGGTCTGAGGGCCCCACATCCCTCCCCCTGGCCTCTCCCATGCCAGGAGGGGCTCTTTGGTCTTCCAAGGCTTTTAAAAATTGTAATCTCCCTAGAGGGAGAAATCTTAAGAGTGATTGAAATTTTGGAGTCCTTTCTCCAGCTCAGATGGGATACTATAAACAGACATCAACTTTGTTAATTTTTTTAGTGGGGAAGAAGGATGAAGTGGAAAGATAAAAAGCCAAGACAAGTGCTGGGGTGGGGAGGGGTGGGTGAGGAAGCTCAGAGAGAGAAAAACAGACGTGAAGCTACAGGATTCATGGGCACCTTCTCGGTTTTACTGGAACAAGGAACTTTGGCCTTTCTGAAATTTGGCAACTTTCAAACCAGTTGAAAATCAGGAAAGGAAAACAAAAGAAGTTTCTAACCAGTCAAAACGGGTATTAAAAAGGTCCATATAAAACACAAAATCCAGTTAATTCTGACTCACAGTGACCCCGTGCATGTCAGAATAGAATTGTGTTTTGTATGGTTGTTGTTGTTGTTGTTATGTGCCGTGGAGTCGGTTTCGACTCATAGCGACCCTGTACAGGGTTTCCGAGGCTATAAATCTTTACGGGAGCAGAAAGCCTCATCTTTCTCCTGCAGAACAGCTGGTAGTTTCAAACTGCTGACCTTGCGGTTCACAGCCCGATTCGTAACCACTACGCTACCAGAGTTTTTAATAGGTGCTTTTTCTGAACTAGATAGCCAAGCCTTTCTTCCAAGGTGTAGACTTAAAATTCTAATCTTTCAGTTAGCAGCCAAGTACATTATTCACTTGCACTATGTCTACCAATCTTTCATTCACAGGAGAAACCCTTGAGCCTTCAATTTTATACTCCTCCCCCAAAAGTCTGGTTGCACAGCTTCCAGGCCTGAAGCAGAAAATGAGAAGGGGCAGAAGGGGGTCCCCCTGACAGCAACATGAAGCGATGACAGTAAAGGAAAGATAGCAGTGGAAAAGAGATGCAAGTAAGAGTTCCGAGAGGACCACAATCTGGGGCTATTCAATGTGTCCCCAAGAAAGATAACTGATATCCAAAATGATCTCATGTTATCAAACTATGGTGAAAGTGGACCAGTATCTGCTTTGAAAATGAGGACTCGTGTGTGATCTATTTGGTAAGATCTCCATAAAATCATGGAGAGAAAACTATGCATTCTCATCGCAGTAACTGACTCATAGACAAATAACAACAACTGCATAGTGGAACACTCTCCACTGTCTAGAAAACTCAGTGATTTGCCTTAAAACCTACAGGATCTAAGAGTTTCAGAAACCCACGAGGGATTTACCCTTCAGCATGTTCCTGCCCTAGTGGTGGCGATTCTACTGTTTTTCCCCAGAAAGCTTTCTCCTTTAGGCTTGAGCAGGGCAGATGATCACCCTTTCCATCCCCCCATCCCCCAGCACCAGGGAGTAGAACAACTGAAGGTAGAAGGTGTTCATTACCTCACGCCTCCGTGGGTGACCTCCTTGGCCAGACGGATCTCTTGCTCACCGGAAAAGAAGAGACTGACAGACCTCGAGCAGGTGTAGGGGGAGGAACCACACTGCGGATCATTGTGCACCTGAGTGGGCAGGTGTAGGGGGAGGAACCACACTGCGGATCATTGTGCACCCGAGTGGGCAGGTGTAGGGGGAGGAATCACACTGCGGATCATTCTCACTATATTACAGATGAGAAAACATCTGTAATATACAGATGTGCACCCGAGTGGGCAGGTGTAGGGGGAGGAACCACACTGCGGATCATTGTGCACCCAAGTGGTCAGGTGTAGGGGGAGGAACCACACTGTGGATCATTGTGCACCTGAGTGGGATGTTCACAGGCCAGTTTGCAGGGTTCCTGGCACAGGTTCTGAGCCCAATAGACCCTTGTTGAGCTTCCACCCCTGACACGACACGTACTTTTCCTCTGTGATCTCTCCCAGTCCCCACAACATCACATGGAGGTTGTTAAGCACCATCAAATCGGTTCTGATTCATAGCGACCCTGTATAGGGTTTCCAAGGAGCAGATGATAAGTTTGAACTGCAGACCTTGCAGCTCAAACCATCCTTATGGCTGAGTGCTTATCCTACAGTGCTACACCAGGACTCCACATTGAGGTAGGAGCTATGATTCTCTGCATTTTCAAGAGGAGCCAACCGATGCTCAGAGAAGCTAAATGACTTAAGTCACACAGATAGCCAGGAAATGGCAGAGCCGGGATTCAAACCCAACTCTGGACGGTCAAATTCTAGGGCTCCTTTCAGTACACCATGCTACCTCTCAATTTCTAGATCTTTTGTTTATTGATTCCATATACATATACAATAAAACCATCTCATACTCATATAGAACATACATATACCATACTCACAGGGGACTCTCGGGGCACACACTGTGAGCACACACTCCACTCCTATCATGTCCCTGGGAGGTACAGAGTCTAGCCCGCCCTGCAGCATGCTGCACACAGATGCACATGCCAGTCCTATCCTTCATGCCACATGCATGTCTCCTCTGCCCACTGTTCAGACAGAGCCCACACCTGTAAGATCACAGGACCCAGACAGGTAACTTCCTAGTACTTGGGGAAAGGTTTTCAAATGTCTCCCTGAAAACCGTGGCAGCTGTTCCCAGGAACAAACCTTTCACTAGATTACTATGAAATGTGGATGAGCAAAAAACTGGAGCCACTTGGAATTAAATGGGACCTGGGAAAGCGATCTCATGGTCTAATGATGCATTTTCAAACCTGGGAAAGTGATCTCATGGTCTAATGATGCATTTTCAAACCTGGGAAAGCGATCTCATGATCTAATGATACATTTTCAAACTTTTTGTTTGCTTGCTTTATTATGACTCACAGTAAGAAATACATCTATAAATAAAACACCAAACTTACAAAATCATATCTACCTCTGTTGTTGTTGTTAAGTGCCATCGAGTTGGTTCCGACCCATAACAACCCTGTATAGGGTTTCCAAGGAGCAGCTGGTGAGCTTGAACCACCGACCTTACAGTTCAAATGGCTTTGCAGTCTAGTACATTTTGTGTATAATGTATTCTTGTATTGTTTTGTTCTTTTTCTTTTTTTCCTTTGGTGCCCATGGCAACTCCTTAAACTGTTTTCATCGCCCACTAATATGTGTCATCCCACTCATTTAATTAATTACAACATATCCGTCATGAAATGACACAGAAGCATTCTGATTTATGATACCCCCAGGCTGAGAGGAGAGAGTTGGTCACAGTCCCCAGCCCGTAGGGGGCATGGCTCCCAGAGCAGCCTTTTGGCAGATTTATGTCTGAGACAAAAGAGGCAAGCAAAGGAGTACCAGGAAGTGGCACTGAACATGAAAACACTCCCGAATCCCCACCCCCTGGGCCCTAACTCAGTACTGACCAAGAAGCCCTCCAGCAGAATGGCTCCCCAAGTAGACTTCCTGTAGGGTGTAGCTGGGATGATGTGTGCCTTAAGGTAAGTGCGTACTTCTGGTCTGCCGATAGTGAATCCTACTCATGTATTCATTTGACAGACTTTTGCTGAGCACTAATCCAGGAGTCCTGGTGTGGCACTACAGGGTAAGCACTAGACTGCTAACTGCAAGCTCGGAGGTTCAAATCTACCAGCCAAACCGACTCAAGTTCACTATGAGTTAGAACTGACTCTACAGCACTTAACAACAACAACAATCCAGGTATTAAGGATACCAAGTAAAAAGATATGGTCCATGTCTTTAGGAAATTAATAGCTGGTAGAGGAGATCAGCCCAGAAACATACCTTTGTAAGAGAAATGCAATAAAAGAATAATGACATCAAATCCTGGTTACAGAGAAAAGCCTGTCAACCAACTTGGAGGTCAGAAAATCCAGGAAGTCTCCTTAGAGGAGGTGACCCTACACTGAATCTTCTAGTATATCTTTGAGGCACCATCCCCTCTTGTCTCAGGCTCTTAACCTAGAATGTTTTCCTGTCGCACACTCCCCACCCAAGCCACCCTTCACTTGGCTAGCTCAAACTCACCCTTCAAACCCCAACTCAAATGACATTTCTTCCAGGAAGCCTCCCCTGACCTGATTATCATTCCTCCCAACAAGCAAGGTTACATTTCTGTCACACTCTTTCAGTGTTTGCCATTTCTCCACTGTAGCACTCAGTTGCAATTGAAATGATTCATTGGATTTGATGTGTGTTTTCCCCAGTAGACTACGTATGAGCTCTGAGGACAGAGACTGCATCTATGATGTTGTTCACGAAGGCTTGTGTCAGGAAAAGAGTACCAAACTCACTGCCATTGAGTCGATTCTGACTCATCACAACCCTATAGGACACAGTAGAACGGCTCCTTCTCTCTCCCTAGACTATAAATCTTTACCAGAGCAGTCAGCTTCAACTTTTGCCTGCAAAGTGGCTGGTGGGTTTGAACTGCCAACCTTTTGGTTAGCAGCCCAATGCTTAACCCATTGTGCCACCAGTGTTCCTTAGAAAAGAGTACAGCACACACTAAATGTGTACTTGATGACTGAGTGATGGAATGAATGAATGGCCAGGGGCAACCAGGATAGAGCGGGGGAGAGAAAATCAATGCCCAACACTGAGGACCAAGGAGGGTGCCAGCCTCTAACTACTACAAGCCAACCCAGTCTCCTGGGCAATGGTGTTGTCCTGGCTAGGTGGGGCTGGGAGGGGGATCTCACCTGGACTGAGAAGCTCTGCTCCTCAGGTTCATGGTACCCCACCAGTGTGTAGCTGCTCTTCCCGGACAGGTAGTAGTACAGGCCATCGAACGTCTCCACATGGTGCTGTCCCCACACCCGGCAGATGCTGTCCCGCTCAGGGCCGGCATTGTACACTGAGCCAGGGAAAAAAGAACCTCTCTGTGTAGTCATAGTGGATACCAAGCCAGGTTGACGGGTCCCAGGCCTGGCCGAGCCACCCTCATCCCACCCAGACCAAGACCCCTATACCTCAGGTCCATCAACCTTGCCTGCACTCATACCCCTTCCCAGGGGTGGAGCCCAAACCTACCCATCTGGCAGCGTGGTCCAGTCGCATTGAAGCGTCTGCAGTCACAGAAGGCTGGGTGCACACACTCACCCCCATTGAAGCAGGAGAACAAGTCTGCAAGGGAGATACAGAAAGTTAGCCGCAGCCAGTAATGTACCTCCATCCTCAGGCAGGGGCACCAGGCCTCAGCAGCTAGTCTTAATGAAGGCACCAGCACTGGTGCCTCAGACCATAGCTCTGACCCCTTTCTGGCAGGTAGGTGGGTCTCGGAGTACCTGCTATCATCTAGCACTAGGCAGCCCCCCACCCCTGGGGCACTGTCTCATCTGGGCCCTCAACTCCCTAAGCTGAGTTTCTGGCTGGTGGGCAAGGCAGGCAGGTGAGGGAGAGGACCAGGAAGTGAGCCAAGAGGCACAGCACAAGACAGGGTGAGAGGAGAGGCCAGGGATACAAGAGAGAGGGGTGGGCAATGCCACAGGAAGGGCAAAGACGCCACAAGTGAAGCAGAGAGATAGAAAGAAAAACACAAAACACGAAAGCACAATCTCACTCCAATCAGACAGTGAGACCAGGAAAGCCGCAGGCAGTGATCACAGGAAGAGAGGCCATCAGAGGGAATCTTTTCCTCTACCCCGCAACCTGGAAGGAGAAGGCAGTAGAGCTGAAGGCCAGGCCATGGCTGGGAAGGCAGACAGAGAGCCCAAGCGAGGAGAAGTCACAAGATGCACCAGGAGAAGCTCCCCACCCAACCCCCCCAGAGCCGCACCCATTCACAACTCAGTGGCCCCAGGTGCACGCTTACAAGCAGGTGCACACTTGGCCCGATGGAGACGCCTTTCCCAGGAAGACATGGCCAAGGAGTCCAGTGCTTCTGCACCCTTTTAAAGACAGGAAGATAAGGTGACTGGATTATGGACCACCTTCCTGGAGGCCATAACCCTCCCCTTCAATGGCCTGGGATTATGGAAGGGAGACTTTTCAGAGGAGCTAAGACCTGGTTTTTACTTCCAAAGTGGCATCTGTGAGGCTTGCAGCCTGGACAAGACCTTTCCCTTTCATGCGCCATATCCCCCTTCTCCCCCTTGCTCCTTCTGCAGCAAACCTTTGTGTCCGCCACAGGCCAATACAAAACCCGCTTGTCTGGAGAACAAACATGACTCCTCTCACCACAGAAACAACCTGAGGCAGAGCTAAGAAACAAAGGCAGCTCCTCGCCCCAGAGCAAGGGAACATCTCACCCCACCCCTTTATCTTCCATTTGGGCTCTTCCACCAAGAGCAAAAACAGTGCCTCCTAGAGCACCTCTCACGGTCCCCAGAACTGGGCTCTAGCCAGGACTCTTTTTCCCTGACACACAAACCTGATAGGCAAAACATGTCTATGAAATTCTGTTTTCCAAACCAGAAATCCTAACATATGGGATTTACCATCTGAAGTCAGGACTTCCCTGAACCTGATGGATGGACAGCCATCAAACAGCTAGCTGACTTGAACACCCAACCTCTTGAAATCTCAGTCCAAGGTGTCTAATATCACATGTGGGCATGAAGGGCCTCTCCTCTCTCGTTTGTACAGTTTCCCAGAACTGTGTACCAGGAACAGTGCAAGGTGTCTGTGATAACTGCAGTGAACAAGACAAAGTCCCTATCCTCATGGGAGTTATGTTCTTGTTTGTAGGGTCAATAAGTCACAAACCGAACTGTGGGTATTTGTTTCACCTGTCTTCCTCCGTCATGGTCATTCCTGCATCCCCAGGCTGAATTCACAGACTCTGGCCAAGGTCTTGACACACAGCAAGTATTCTGAACACTTGTTCCCTGGAACCCAACTCCATCTCTTTGTTTCTAGTTGGTGAATGAAGTCTTTTCACCTCATTCCCTGATGCTCATATCCCCTTCACTGTTGTTCTGATCTCCTGGAAGGGCGCTGATCTATCCTTTGCCAGATTCTAATGTTCCCATCCAACTCTGGTGTGGCACTGTAGGATCAGGACTGGACTTTGAACCACAAGGTCAGAAGTTCAAACCAACCAGCTGCTCCTCAGAAACTCTATACAGGGTAACTATGAATCGGAACCAACTAAATGGCACTTAGCAACAACAACAACAATGTCCTCACCCAATTCTGACCCCTGTTTCTTGGGATCTTGCCAGTTCTACTTACACTATAAACCAGGCCTAGTTCCAGGAATCAGCTGCCTACTCTGGTAGGAAGCCCTCAGAGGCCATGAGTTTTAGGGGAGACAGAGTCAAGGAAAACAGTTACCACCATAGCTCCTACCTAAGCCTGGCCTTTGTTCCTCCCCACTCCTTACCCCCACTCATATATGACCTCGGTGAAACTCATATAAAGCCATTTTCTTTAAATCCTGTCCAAATGAGTAATTACTTTTTAATATAGATCATAGGTTCTTAGTCCTTTTATGCATGGACTCTTTGACAAGCTGATCAAGCCTAAATGCCTTCTCAGAATGTTTTTCAATGCATAAAATAAAATACATAAAACCACAAAGGAAACCAATTATAGCACAATGCAGTAAGGAAAATACAAAAATGTGTCATCTAGTAATAGTTGTACTTCTTTATTTACATATTAAATAAGAAGATCTAGAAGTAGTAAAGAGTATAAATGGTATTTTGGGATATCAGCAACAACTATAATTTCTATTAGCGATTTCTATTACTGACAGTCATGAACACTTAATATTCTTTTAGCCTCTAGTAATCATTGGAAAGAAAGCGAAAGCTCAATAGATTGGGGTTCATGTAAATAACATTTTTTTTTTTTTTCTCATCCAAGTTCATGCATCAGAAGGTCTATAACCATCAGTTTGCTGGAGATTGCATTCTGGGAGACAAGGCAACTTCTAAATGAAAGGTGGTAGGCTGCTGGTCTGGGATCCCACCCTCCATTTACCCTACCAATAAGAACATTCTGGATAGGACCTCCCCCACCCACCCACCTTCTCCTCCCAACAGTAACCTGGAGGTGATCATTCTAATCTCTTATTGGCTCTGAGGAGGAATGTGAGGAACCTGCTGGGGTCTCTGGTCCAGATGCTTGGGAAGTTCCCTTTATAAGAAAAGAGGGGGGACCCCAACCCTGGAATCCAATACAAAAGGAAGCCTGCTGGGGAATGAGGTTGTTAGATAGGATCGTTGCACCACTACCATGCCTGAATTCCTGGGACCCTGTGGGGTATTCATGGTACAGAGGAGCAGTGACTGTCTCCACCAGAGACACTGCTCCACCTGATTGTGGAACCCTGGCAAATCCTCCATCTAACTCAGTTTCTCTATCTATAAAAAGAATGACTACATTGCCTTTCAACTCAAACTGTATTTAACTGCAATTCTAAAAAGTAAGCACATGAGAAATCAAAGACTCCAATAATTCGCATGTTACAGAATAGGCGTGAGCCCCATCTACCTTGAGGCCTCCAGGTATATTTCCAAAGAACAGGTAATTGGGACCCATCCCTTTCCATGATAAGTGATAATTCCCCAACCTGCCAGCACAAGGGGCTACCCAGAGCTGGTCCCTGGGGCCAGGGCATGAGGAGGAGCTCCAGCTGCTCTGGGCTGAATTTGTAGCTTGTCTGTAATTCTGGAAAGGATGCAGTAAATGCAGACCAGAAGTAAAAACAGATCCCGAGTTACCTGAGCCAGAGACACCAAAAAAGGTTGGTGTAGGGAGAAAACACAACAGCCACCTCTCCTTCAGACAGAAAGGTGGGCAATGAAGGATGGTCATGACTCAGGACTCTGCTTCTCAACTGACCCTTTTTGGAAACCTCCACCAGGGGGCGTGGTTTTTGTTCAGGGTTTGGGGAGGGGCCTCTGGCAGGGTTAGGGTCTTCCCAGGCCAGGCAGGGAAAACAGAACTCCTCACCTACCTACTTTCACCAGAGGGAGGGAGATTCAGCTGTCCCCAGATAGGGTCTTGGTGCTGCTGCGTCCCCCCCACCCACACACACACACAAATGAGCCAGAGATGGGATCTCAAGAGATGAGAGTGAGCAGTATCTTATGAATTTGCACACTTCAAACACGTACCAGGAACCTCTTTGTTCCTTCCTGTGTGACTTCTGAGGCAGCGTTCCTGCAACCTATAGGGCTCCCTGTGACCCTCAGACCCAGGCAGAACCCAGCTTCCTACCCAGTGAAACCCCCTTCCAGAGAAGTCTCCTACCTGACCTCCCATCACTGTTGGGGCATCTCCTATGGGAAAGGTCACCTCCTGGTGACTGACACTAGATGAGAAAAAAGGTTGGCATGGGTGAGTGGGGGAGACTGGGACGGGTTGTGCTTCCCCCAGGACCAGCTCCCACCTCCAGACCCAGCCTACCCACACTCGGAATGAGGATGGGCAGCCACAAACTAGGGCTTACTCACCTGGATTCCTGGACAGGCTCTGGCTGAAGCTCGCCAGGACCCCGTGGAGTGGGTGCTATGGCTGGAGAGGAGATTTACTGTCCACTCAAGTGTGCCTCCCAGCTGCTCCCAGCCCACCATACACACACCTCTAGGAACCCTCTTCCACATCACCTGACGACTCCCCATCCTCTCTTCCCCGCACCCCTGAAGAATCCGTCCTCTGGATCCCTTCACCCTTCTCCAGTAAGTCTCCCCCTTTCCTCCCATTCCCTGGATCCGGATCTCTCCAATTCCTCACCTTAGGTCTCTTCCACTCCGCCCAGCTCAGAACCCTTCCTCTTGAAGTGCCAGCCTCTCTGGCTTTCCGTGCCCCTCTCCCCAACCCAGTCACCCACATCTTCCGGACTGTCCTGTCTTCGCTCGGACCCCCATCTCTCCTTCCTCTTTCCAAAGGGCCTTGGCCCCTTCCCCTAAACGTTTCCCCACTCAGAGCTTCCGGGAATCCTCACCGAGGCGCTGCACCTGCGGGGACTCCCCTGCCGGCTCTCCCCGGGGCAGCCAGAAGCAAGCCAGGAGCAGGCAGAGCGCGGGCGCCGGGGCGCGGGGGACCGGGGCCCTCATAGGGGCGCGTTGGAGCTGGGGAACCTTGACGAGGGCCGAAATCCCGAGGTGCCTTTCCCAGCCTAGGCAGGGTCACACCTCCGCAGCCGCGGTTCCTCTAGCTCTCTTGCCCTAGAGCTCCCTCTGCCCCTCCTCCCAAGCTCGGCTCCTCCTGGAGATGGAGCGCCGGGACTGCCCAGCTCATTATCATAATGTAGCGCCTGGCCATGGCCCAGCCTTCGCCCTTCTTGGCCTGTCGCAGTTCTTCGTGAGGGGTGTCTGGATTCAAATCTTACAAGGCTAAGTTCCCTGGAGGAGCTAGGAGGCAGTTTGTGCATCCCCCAACTCCCCTTACTACTCAGAGGTCCCTGCCTCCGGAACCTAGGTCCTGAACGTCCCCGAAACACCAGAGCCCCAAGATAGTGATATGAGTCTGGTTATCTCATTTCACTGAGACTCCCGGGACATAGCACTCAGTGGTCAATGGTCAGTGGTCAGCAACAAAACCAGGACCAGAGCCTGCACTCTCCACGACAGTCCCCACCTGGGAATGAATGGATCAGGACTCTTCAGGCCCCAGCTCCACAAAGGTTTGCTGAAGGACAGGAGTGCCTAGTGTTGTTGTTGTTAAGTGCCGTGGTTCTGACTCATAGCGACTCCGTAGAGGGTATTCGAGGAGCAGTTGGTGGCTTTGAACCGCCGACCTTGCAACTAGCAGTCCTGTGTTTATACTACAGCGCCACACCAGGACTCCAAGTGCCTCGTGTTCCCATATAATTGCTCCATCAAGGCCAGACTTAGGCAAAAAAAAAAAAGACCTTATTTCTGTGAACAAGACGCACTCTTTGTCTAGAAGAAATTAAAAGATGATGACGTCAGCCTGAGGACCTCAACAATGTGGACATGCGGCCAACGCTTAGCTTAGAGAACACTAGATGCCATATCCTACAGATGGTGAGGGGGTGCTAGTGGTATGGACCCCAGTGAACTGTGTCGGATTACCCAATAAGCAAGACAAGCACAGGTTTTCTTGTGTTTATTTACCAATCTGTAGTAAACAGTTTCACATTTCATTACCACATCAAAGATTCTGCTTCTAAGTGTGCTGGCATCTGTCTCCCAACTTCACAGCACCTCTTACAGAGTCAAATTTTACAATCCTTACCAGGGGCTTGCCTGTTGTTGTTGTTAAATGCCTGTGATTCAGTTCTGACTCACAGTGACCCTATATAAGATTTCCAAGGAACAACAGGTGGATTTGAACCCCTGACCTTGTAGTTCAAGCCAACCTTGAGGTCCAGCGCATTATTCTGTAATGCCACAATCAGGATTCCTGGCAGGGGCCTAGTACCCATTCAACAAGGTAAACATGGGCTTCCTTGTGCTTACTTTTTGCTTGTTGGGTCATCTGCCTCTGCCAGTAGACCTTGGGCAGGAGTATGGATTCAGGATCTACTCATTAATTCATGCATTTAGCATATACTTGTTAGGCATATAGTCTGTACCACATTCTGTTCTGGGAATTTAATGGATAAAGCACACAATATACAGGGTATTTTGGAATCCTGGTGTGGCGTTGTGGGTTAACCCACCAGACTGCAAAGCCATTAGAACTGCCAGGTTGGCAGTTCAAGCTCACCAGCTGCTCCTCAGAAACCCTATACCGGGTCGCTATGGGTCCGAACCAACTCTATGACAATTAACAAATACAGCGTATTTAGGCCATGGGCATAGATAGAAAAGCAGAGAAGAGAAAGGCAAGGATAAATTTTGAAAGGACATTGGTTAAATAAGGGCAAAGACAGGGCTGTCTCAGAGGCAGCTTGAAAATGAGCATTCATTGGAGAGGAAAACCAGTACCCAGTGCTGCCACCAAAACCAAGGTGGGAGCTTTAGGAAGAGGGAGTGTGTGGTGGTATGTAAAAGGATTGGGGTGACCAGTGGACCTTGTTCCCTCTGCCAAGGATAAATACCACTCTGTCTAAGTTCTAAATATGAAATAAGCTACCATGCGACATAGTTAAGAAAGATCGAGGACCACATTTATTTTGTGGGGTATTTTCTATACCTTTGAAAATCCCACAAGTCCTTTCCTTTTATATCCTACTTAGCTAGCTAATGTTGTTGTTGTTGTTGTTGTTAGTGCCATCGAGTCAGTTCTGACTCATAGCGACCTTGCATAGGGTTTCCAAGGAGTGGCTGGTGAATTTGAACCACCAACCTTGTGGTTCAAATCGACTTTGCAGCCCAGCACATTAACCCACAGCGCCACATCAAAACCAGCTAATAGTAAGGTGAAAACACAGATAATATTTTAGGGTTCTTTCCCAGCAGGAATTTACATCTTAAACTAGGCAAAAATTTAGTCCAAATAAAAACAGTGTGCTTGTAAAACTTTCACTATTGGAAAATGGGATGTAGAGAAGGGGGTCTACAGGGTGTTCCTGAAGTTACAATTATAGGTGGTTACCTGATTCGAACTGCTCTCCATCTCCTTGTCCCTGGCTCCCTAACATGGTGTAAATGGGTCAGGTCCACACCCTAGATGAAGTCCAGGGCAAGCTTTATAATTAAAAGTCCCCCTCTCCCAATTCACCATCCATTTCTCTCAGTCTTCCCTAGATCTGGTTCATTGCACCTCATTTTACCAAACTTTGGCTGAATTGAATTAAATGAATCAGATGATGTATGCTGCTGTTGTTGTTGTTAAGTGCCGTGGAGTTGGTTCCGGCTCATAGTGCCCCTTTATAGGTTTTCCAAAGAGCAGCTGGTAAGTTTGAACCATCAATCTTGTGATTAGCAGTTCAGTGCTGACCCTCCCCAGTGCCACACCAGATGATGTCTGGGCCCTGATTAAAGGTCAGCCATAAAACAGGATGTCATTGTTAAGCCTTTCTATGCTTCACTGAGTGAGTGTGTGGTTGTTATTTGTGAGGAGGGGGCCAGGAGGACTGGGGTGAGATTGTCACTCCCATCCATAGCTTCAGGCTACATCTATCCAGCCACAATTCATTGAGCCTAACTATGCCCCCAAAGAATTCTCAAATCAAAGATTTCTTTCTTTCTTTTTTAACTTTTTGTTGTAAATGGAGTGAAGGGTTGCAGAGTTACTTGTACATTCAACAAGTCATACACTTCTCATTTCATCTCAATGATTGCAGTCCCCCCACCCCCACCCCCAGGTAATGTTGCTAGTCCCATGCCCTCCTTGTGTTTCTTGTTTCTATTTCTCCTTCTCTCCCAATCCTTCTGAATTTTGTCCTTAGGTAAACGTTGCCTTTCAGCTCGAATGGTTGACCATTCTATGGTGTGTCTACCTAACTAGTGTTGCTGTCCCTCCTATATACTCCTATACTGTTTGGCTGAAAATTGAATCATGATGGTCTCTTCAGTTCCAGATACGAAGGATGATTAATGGCCATAGTCTCAGGGTTCCACCAGTAAGCCTGGGTTTTTTCATTATTTTGATTTTTGTTTCATACTTTCTCCCACTCTATCTAGGGCCTTCCACCACTCGACTGTCAGTTTGTCATACTGTGGTGGCTTGTGAGTTGCTGTGATTCTGAAAGCTATGCCACCAGTATTTTAAATACCAGCAGGGCCATCCATGGTGAACAGGTTTCAGATGAGCTTCCAGACAAAGACAGACTAGGAAGAAGGAGTGACAAACTACTTCTGAATACTTAGTCACTGAAAACCTTATGAATAGCAGAGAAACATTGTCAGATATAGTGCCGGAAAATGAGCCCCTCCGGTTGGAAGGCACTCAAAATGCGACTGGGAAAGAGCTGCCTCCTCAAAGTAGAGTAAATGGAGTTAAAGCCCCTGTGAGAAAAGCCCGCAGGACCTTCATTTGCTAATGGGACACAACTCAAAATGACTCGAAGTAGCAACAGTAGTGAGGCTGGTCCAGGATTGGACAGTGTTTTGTTCTGCTGTGCATAAGGTCACTATGGGTTGGTACCGACTCGATGGCACCTAACAACAACCACTCTAGGGCCATCTATATGATCCCTTTCTGAGCATTTGGTAGTGATAGCCAGGTACCATCTGGTTTTTCTGGACTCAGCATCATGGAGACTGATGTTCCCATGATCCACTAGTCCACTGGACTAATTGCTTCCAAGCATCCTCAACAGTGAAAGACCATAGTTGCACCTGAGATGGCTGCTCATGAGCTTTTAAGATCCCAAACGATACTCACCAAAGTAGGATATAGAATACTGTCATTGTAGACTATGTTATGCCAGGTAACCATGGTATCCCCTGAGACTATCATCCTGAGCCCCCAGGACTGGGTGGTGCAAACTCATTCCCTCAAAGTATGGGACATTAGAGAATGTCTAAGAAGTTTTCATATTTTTGCCACCTGTCTGTTCCACTACAAGGAGCTCTGGTAGCACAGTGGTTACGAATCAGGCTGCTAACCTCAAGGTCAGCAGTTCAAAACTACCAGCTGTTCCACAGGAGAAATATGAGGCTTTCTGCTCCCATAAAGATTTATAGCTACAGAAACCTTGTGCAGGGTCACTATGAGTTGGAATCGACTCGATAGTACTTAACAACAACAATGTTCCACTGCATTCGTGGATATGTTTGCAGCAAAGATAAATACCCATGTACAAATACCCTTTGTCAAACCTGTATATATTTGTGGATATACTCCCACTCACCCTCCCACACCCATTCAGCTTGTGTTTCTATCCATATATCTAATTGCAGGATTGTGAATATAACACAATATTGTATATGTAACAGTATTTACTTCATCTCTATTAATTCTTGCACTCAACCCAGTGTCTTTCCCTGCTTTCATCATTCTTCTGCTGACCTCCATCATGTTGTATATTGCCTTCCCCATCACTCAAATAAACAACTGTCTGCTCCATATGATAAGTACTGGACTGCGAATCACACGGTCCAAAGTTTGAGCCTTCCAATCACTCAGCAAAAAAGATGAGGCTTTCTGCTCTGGCAAAGATTTAAAAAGCCTCAGAAACCCTATACAAGGTCACCATGAGTCAATGGCATTTAACAATAACAATAGCAACCCCTTTTGCCATTGAATTACTCCCCCTCCCCTGCCCTCCTTGGTAACCTTCAAAGAATATTTCTTTTAGTGTGAAAACCTTTTCTTGACTTTTTACAATAGTAGTCTCATACAATGTTTACTATTTTGTGATTAACTAATTTCACTCAGCATAATATCCTCCAGGTTTATCCATGTTATGAAGTGTTTCGCAACTTCATCATTATTCTTCAACATTGCATAGTATCCCATTGTGTGTATCTGCTAAAGTTTGTTTATCCATTCTTCCACTGAAGGGCATTTTGGGTGTCTCTATCTTCCTGCTTTTGTGAAAAGCGCTGCAATATGATTTCTTCCTAGTCAGAAAAGTTCACTGAGGAGCTTGTTCTAGAACGTATAGGCCCCTGGGTGATGTAAATGGTTTGTGCTGGACTGCTAACCTTGTTAGAATCTTCCTTGCGTTGTGTAAGAAAGACCTCCCAATCTGCTTCCGTAAAGATTGTTGTTGTTAAGTGCCGTTGGTTCCAACTCATAGCTACCTTGTATAGGGTTTCCAAGGAGCAACTGGTGGGTTTGAACTGCTGATCCTACAGCACCACACCAGTAAGGATTACAACCAAGACAACCCTATGGAGCAGTGTTACTTTATGACACATGGGGCCGCCTTGAGTTGGTACCAACTGGAAGATAGAGGATTATTATGCAACGTATGGTGACAGGCAGATGTGCAACAATGATAGCCCCAGGGGGGTCTGTGAGCCTCCATTTGTGCACGCAGAGAAATTTGACAGATGATCCCACCCCAAACTACCAATGTGAGGAGCCTCTGGCCCCCCAAAAAACTCAAGACTCTTCTCCACTCCTCAGTGACACGCTCCCTCTCCTCAAGAGGAGAGCCAATCTTGATTCCAACCACTATCACCACAACCACATACTCATACTAGGGTCCATTTACTGTGCGGGAGGGCGTGTGCTCCCAGCAAGGAGATTAGCACAAGTGTCTCCCCCACCCTGTACTCCTGGTGTGGCACTGTAGGATCAGCACTAGATTGCCAACTACAAGGTCGGCGGTTCAAACCTACCCTATACAGGGTCATTGTGAGTCGAAACGGACTCACCAGCACTTAAGTACAGCTCCCTCCACCCAGCAACCCAGCCCACACAGCTCCAGGCTCCGCCCCTAGGTGAGGCTCCGCCCACTACTGTAGCCACTCCTGCCAGCTCCCTGCAACCGCGCACCCCAGCGGGTCTCGCAGCGTTGCGGCTAAAACCCGCCCAGCCATGGACAAGAAGGTGGCCCGGGAATTCCGGCACAAGGTCAGAACCGCAAGGGGGCACGTCAAGTGCCGAGAACCCTAGAGTTTGGGGCGGGATGGGCAGAGCGATTACTAAGGAATTGACACCCGCGGCGCCACCCTCCGTTTTCCAGCTTGGCCTGAGGACTTTGAGTGGGTTTGGACCCCGAGGCCCAGCAGGGATCCCCAGTAAAATGTTGGAGGGGGCGCTGGGGTTCCAGGTTCAGGGATCGCTAAACTGGTCTCTTGCAAGTGCCTATTCTTCTGCCCTTTGAGGACTGGGGTAGTCAGTGGGGTTGGAATCCGAGATACCCTAGAGTGGGCAGACACAGTGCCCCCATGTAGCATATTGAGAGAGTCTGGAGCGCTGTCGGAGAGACGAGGATAGGGAGGAAGGAAAAATAGTATCTCTCTGCACTTTGACCTCCAAACCGAAGTTTGAAGCACTTCAGGGAGCCCCCTGTCTGCTTAAGGGCATTTCTTAGGGCCCAGGAAGCAGCTGAAGATCTGGTGCTGATCAGGGGCAGAGGATAGGAAGGGGGGGTCACTGAGGGTGAGAGGACACAGACAGCAGACTGTGGGGGCTCTCCGTCCAGGGTAAGGAGCTGGGTTGTGGCTGCCTGGAACTTCAAGACATCCAGTGAGGTGCCCATTGCTGGAAGCTACCAGCTTTCACCCTGGGAATTTCCAGAACTTTTCCCAGAGCTGTGCAGAACCTGTAGAGGCCCCGAAGTCAGAGAGGGCCCTTCCAGAATACTAGGGGCCTTCCCCTCAGGCCTTAGGGTGTCTCAGAGCCCAGGATGGGAGACCATTGTATCTGGAACTGCCCACAGATCCTGCTTGAGGGACACTGACCATGTGCCCAGAGGGGCAGCATCTTTCGGTCAAATTAACCCCCTAAAAAAAAGCCTCAGCCTGAGCTCAGGTGGTCAAGGTCAGGGGACTAATCTCTCCCTCCCACAGAGGCCTAGAAGAAACCACTGAGCCAGCCCATGTCAGAGCCACAGGAAGTAAGGGCTTGGGAGCAGGGGCTGGAGGTCATTCATTTAATAAATATGTTTGAGTACCCACACTATGCCGATGCAGTTTGTGACCTAAATTTCTGGTGGTGTGAGTGGGGGACAGACACTACACTAAGGTGGCTGGGTGCTGGGATCAAGGCTTGGTAGGGGCCCAAAGGGGCACTTATGCTGGCAAAAGTCTAGAGACAAGTCTTTGGGCATCCTTGAGCCTGCTCCCAGAGGTGTGAGAGCTCAACAGGATTCGGGAGGGGAGGGGGGCTGGCAAACAGAAAGGGGAGCCTGAGAGAGTGCACATAGTGTATCTGTTCAGAGAGACAGGAAGAGGGTACATTTCAGCTGCTGAGGACATTTGGTGAGTATAGATTTCAGACAACCCATTTTGAAGGAGTCCAGCCTCCTGTCCCCACCCCAAGGCAACATACTTGAATTTCACTCTCCTTCCCTGGGTTAGAAGGTAAATCCTTCTTTTTGAGGGGCACCTACTCTTTGCCTTTTTTGAGAGAATCAGCTGTGTGGCCCCTGTGTTAACCGGCTATCCCTCCTCACCACTTCCGTGGGCTCTGAAGGGCCCAATGCCTCTATGTTTTTACAACTCTGCTCTTCCTCATACAAGAGCCATTACCTATTAATGCTCCGTGTGAGCAGGCAGGGCGGTGCCAAGCTGGGCAAGGCCTGGGCTGTACTTTGTACCTTACTGCTTCAAAGATAAAAGCAATCTTCCCTGCTCAGTCTGGGATCTTCCAGGAACTGGATGGAGGCCATGGAACAGCAGAGGAGAGAGATGGAAAATGCAAGGATGTGCGGGGTGGAATTTACAACTTGCTAGTGATTGCTTTCAAGGAGTCCCTTTTTGAGTGTTTTAAAGTAAATTTACTCCTCAGGAATGGTTTGTCATCTAAATCCATAGTTGTTGGAGGTAAAGTTTAGAGCAGTGTGTTGTAATGGAAAGTGTTGTGTGACTTTGAGGAAGTTACTTAACCTCTCTGTGCCTCCATTCTCATTCTCTAATTGGTGAAATGAGGGTCCTATTGTGAAGGTTGAATGAGAGCTGCCTGTATGCAGGGAACTTAGAATACAGACTGGTATTTAGTGAGCACTCCATAAATATCTGTTGTTGTTTTTTTATCTAGAGACAGAACTGGGGGTTTAATCTCAGCCCTGCCATTCATGTGTGAAAACTTTGGGCAAACTGATTAATCTTTCAGCTGTGAGGTGGGTTTCATAGTGCTTACCTCACAGGACCCAAACCAAGCATGCCCACTGTAGTTAAGTCAGTTCCTACACATATGACCCTATAGAACAGAGTAGAATTGCCTTCATAGGATTTCTAAGGCTGTAAATCTTTGTAAAAGACAGCCACATCTTTATTCTGCTGACCTTTCAACTAGCAGCCAAGTGCTTAACTCTTGTGCCACCAGGTCTCCTCCTCCCAGGACTCAAAACTCAAAACCAAACTCTCTGCCACCAAGTTGATTCTGACTCCTAACAGCCTTGTGTAGGGTTTCTGGAGCTGTAAATATTTACGAGGGCAGAAAGCTCCAGCTTTCTGCAGGGGAGCGACTGGTGAGTTTGAAGTACCGGCTGCTCTGGACATGCAGTAACGGACTGTTCAGTAAATGGCCACACTGTTCTCAACTGCTGCTGGAAAAGCCATCAGGCTGCATCCAAGCCGCCTCCTGGAATCTGCTCCTCTGGGCTTGTGCAGCTTCCTTAAGGCTACCAGCAGCACTTGCTTGACCTTCCTGGTAACCAAGGATACCAAGGGGGGGGTGGGAGGTGGAGTGATCAGAGAGCCAAGTCTATCCCCTAGAAAGCCAGCTTCTCAAAAGAATGCTACCCTCTCGTCCAGTTACCTGCATACTGAAGGAATTTGACTACTCAAAACGATTGCTTGTTCAGTAGTCGTGCATTTATGGATATCTATGGTGTATGCCACCCTGGGCAAGACGTATGGGGATGGGATGAAATAAGTGGGAATGTCAAAAAGAGCCCCTGCTTTCTAGGAATGTGCTTATCCTTCATCCATTCATCTATTCATTTACACACAAATAAATATTGACTGAGCTCCTAATGTATTTGAAGTTTTGAAGAACAAAACAAAATCCTTACCCTCTTAGAGTACATTCTAGTGGGGAAGACAGACAGTTATCACATAAGCTAATAGAAGTATGTAATGCTGAGTTGTGATATATATACCCCATTATAGAGGAAAAAAATGGGGTAAGGAGCTAGAAGAGGTGCCGCTCCTAGGAAACCCTATACAGGGTCACTATGAGTTGGAACCGGCTCAATGGCACTTAACAACAACAACAACAGCTTCATGTAGAGTAGTCAGGGAGGGTCTCTCTGAGGAGGTGACATTGGAGCAGAGACCTAAAAGAAGTGAGAGAAGGCACCATGAAAATATATGTGGAAGAGCATTCCAGGCAGAGGAAACAGCAAGTGCAAAGGCCCTGAGGCAAGCATTGGTGTCCTACACAAAGTAGGACATTGTGTCTGAGAGGAATTATCGAAGAGTGCTGGGAGATGGGGTCAGAGGAGTGGTGGGGGTCTGACTGTGATTGTGGTCCAGTGCGGTCGAGTTGGTTCCCACCCAGAGCAACCCTGTATAGAATTTCCGAGGAGTGGCTGGTGAGCTTGAACTGGTGACCTTGCAGTTCAAACTGACTTTACAGTCCAGTGCATTAACCCACAGCGTCACACCAGGACTAGACCTTTGCTAAGATAGTGGATTTTGTTCTCAGTGTGATGAGAAGGCAGCAGGAGAGTGGCATGATTGGATGGACGTTTTAAATGGTCTGCTCTGGCTGCTGTGTGGAGAGCTCACTGCAGAGGTGCAAGAGTGGACGGGAGGCACCAGTCAGGAGGCCCAGACCAGAGATGGGACATAGCCTTGAGTGAGACATAGTAAAAAGTGATGTAAGAGAGGGCTTCAGAAAGCTCAGGGGAAATGGATTTGAAAGATAACGGGATTTTTCCATGAATGCTTTGACGCTCCTTAGTACATTTTAAAGGTAAACTTTGCTGATGGATTGGCTGTGGAGTGACTCTTAAATTCTGGGGGAAGAGCAGGCCGGTAGGAACAGAGTGAAAGGTGGTGGAAAACAGGAGTTCCAGTTTGGGTGGCTTAAGTTTGAGGTGCCTTTTAGACCCTAAAGTGAAAATGTGGATGGAGAAAGCTGATGGCTGTAGGAGGAAAGCATAGGCAAGAACTTGGGGTATAAAATAGTACTAAAACCCATAGACTGATGAGGTAGGTCATTTAGGGGAACAGTGCAGATGCAGAGAAGACCTGGAATGGAGCCTAAGGACATCTTATCCTTTAGAGAAGGGAGGAACAACAAGTGAGGGCAAAGGGAAATCAGAAGGAGGGTGTGATCAGCTGTGCCAAATGCTGGGTCAAATGCTATAAATTAGTCAGCAAGACATGGAGTCCTGGTGTGGCGCTGTAGGCTAATGCACTGGACTGCAAATTCGGTTTGAACTGCAAAGTTGGCAGTTCAAGCTCATCAGTCACTCCTTGGCTACTCCATTCAGGGTCACTATGGGTCAGAACTGACTCTATTGGATGGCACTTAACAACAACAACAGTCAGCCAGGCAGGAGTCTCTTGGAAAGATGAGTGATGATAAAACAAGCATCCAACAAACCCAGTATTACCTGGGATGCATCCTGGAAAGAGTGTAGCTGGATCCGGTCACTGCAGCAACATTTATTAACGGTCTTCTATGGAGTCCTGGCATGGTGCTGTGGGTTAATGCGCCAGACTGCAAAGCCATTTGAACTGCAAGGTTGGCTCCTATACAGGGTTGCTATGGTTCGGAACCAACTTGACGGCACTAAAGAACGACAACAACTGTGGTCCTACCGAGGAAAAAATTCAAGCCTCGACTTGTAATACTGAAGGCTAAAGGATTCTTTGGGCAAAATATTAAATGATGCAGAAATCATCCGAAGAAGATAAAAGGAATGTACCAAAAAGAGATAGTCAATGTTCAATAATTTCAAGAAGTGGCATATAATCAAGAGCCAATGGTACTGGAGAAGGAAGAATTCCAAGAGGCACTGAAGGCATTGGCAAAGAACAAGGCTCCAGGAATTGAAATCTTTCAACCAACTGATGCAGCACTGGAGGCACTCACCCATCCATCTATGCCAGGAAATTTGGAAGACAGATAACTGGCCAACTGATTGGAAGAGAGATCCACATTTGTGCCCATTTCAAAGAGAGGTGACCAAAAAGAATGCAGAAGTCATAGGACAATATCATTAATAGCACATGCAAATTAAATTTTGCTAATGATACTTTAAAAATGGCCACAACAGTAAATTGACAGGGAACTTCCAGATATTTAAGCTGAATTCAGAAGACGATGTAAAACATCATTGTTAATGTCAGATGGATCTTGGCTGAAAGCAGAGAATACCAAAAGATGTTTGTCTGTGCTTTATTGACTGTGCAAAGGTTTCAACTGTGTGGATCATGACAAGCTATGGACAACATTGCAAAGAATGAGTATTCAGGAACACTTCATTGTGCTCATGAGAAAACTGTACATAGAATAAGAGGCAGTCATTCGGAGGAAAACAAGAGGACACTGAATGGTTTAAAATCAGGGAAGGTGTATGTCAAGGTTGTATTCTTTTACTGTACTTTTTCAATATGTATGCTGAGCTGGGTTATGTGAAGAACATGGCATCAGGATTCCAGGAAGGCTCCATTAACAACCTTTAATATGCGGATGAAGATTGTTAATGAGCCTTGTTTTCTGAAAGTGAAAAGGACTTAAAAGATTTCCTGATGAAGGTCAAAGACCACAGCCCTCTGTATGGGCTGCACCTCAATGTAAAGAAAACAAAAATTCTCACCACTGTATCAATAAATAATATCAAGATTTTATTTGGGGAGATAAGTCAATAGAGAAAAGATCGAAGTTGTCAAAGACTTCATTTTGCTTGAATCTACCATCAACATTCATGGAAGCATTCATCAAGAAATCAAATGATGTATTTTATTAGGCAAATCTGCTGCACAAGACCTCTTTAAAGTGTTCAAGAGCAAAGATGTCAGTTTGAGGGCTAAAGTGCACCTGACCAAAGCCATGGTATTTTCAGTAACCCCATATGCATATAAAAGTTGGACAATGAATGAGGAAGGCCTTAGAGGAATTAATGCATTTGAGTTTTGGTGTTGGAGAAGAATATTAAAGGTATCATGGACTGCTAGAAGAACAAACAAACAAAAGGACAAACAAATCTGTGTTGGAAGAAGTATACAACCAGATGCTCTGGTCATGACGGTTGTGAGAATGGTGCAAGACTGGGCAGGGTTTCATTCTGTGAGTTGAAAGGTCACTGTGAGTTGGAGGCAACTTGAGAGACCCTACAACAACACTAACTTGAATGTAATTACATTCAGCGAGTGCTCACTATTTGTCAATCACTGTTCTAAGCTCTTGGAATTCCTAGGTGGTGCAAAACATCATGTGCTTGGCTGCTAACTGAAAAAGTGGAAGTTGGAATCTACCCATAGTTGCCTTGAATGAAAGGCCTAGAGATCTACTGGCGAAGAATCATCCATCGAAAACCCTGTGGAGCAGAGTTCTACTCTTGACACACATGGTCATCATGAGTCTGAATCAACAGTTATTGGGACTGTATTGATGATGATTTTTAAAAGATCTTAGCAATTATTAACTCATTGAATCCTCACAGCAACCCTATGAAGTAGATTCTCTTTTTATCTCCATTTTACAGAGAGGTACAGACCCAGTTGAGGAAGGGACTTGAACAATGTCATAGCCTCCACACATACACCCAAGCATGTGTCTGAGTGGACACAGTCAAGTGGGAGAAATGACAGCAGAAATTGGGGAGTCCCGAGGTGGCATACTTCTTACGTACTGTCAGGAGGGACCATTCTCTGGAGAAGGACATCATGTTTGGTAAGGTGGAGGGTCAGAGAAAAAGAGGAAGACCCCCAACAAGATGGATTGGCCAAGTGGCAGCATCGATGGACTCAAGCGTGGCAACAGTAGTGAGGTTGGCCCAGGATCGTGCAGTGTTTCATTCTGCTGCACAGGTCGCTGTTGAGTCATTACCAACTCGATGGCACCTAACAACAACAACAACAAAGGTGGCAGAGGTGGGAACAAAGAGCTGCCATGTTCCCAGGATGACATAGTTGGCTCTGCTGGGGTGTCTTAGGAAAAACTTGACAAAGGAGAGGATGACATTTGAGGCACATCTTAAGGTAGAGGACCACTGCTTCTAACTAATGTTTCATACCAGTCAGGGTCCCAGTAGGAGGGACTATGCACAGCAAAGGGCAGGAATATAGGAGCCAATAAGGTGTGGTAACAGTCCATGAGACTAGCAGCATTAGGAAGCCAGCTCCCCAGAGGGCACAGGGAAGGAGAGCTACCAGACCTGGTAAGGTCTATGACTTGGTGAGAAAGGTTCCAACAGGAGAATCCACTTTAGGTAGAGGAACCTGCCAATCACAGTCCAGTAGGGAGGGAGCCAAGGAATCAGGGCCCAATGCCTTTCTCCTCATGTCTCTCACCTCTGTCTGTTCCCTCCGGTTTATGTCTCCCATTGGCTGAATTAACTCAGCAGAAAGCCAGACCATGTGGGACAAACACAGAGCAGGTGGTGAATCCTGGAGAGTGGGTGTGGAGGCACAAGTGGAGAAGATCTAACACCCATCTTGCAGTCCTTTGGGTGTCATGGGAACTTCCCTAAGGCCGTTGCATGTATTCATTTAATCTCCTCCATGGCAGACATTCACTGAGTGGAACAACATTCATTATTTAAAGTGTTCTTGCTTTCTTGCTCCCTCTTTGGTGGAGTGCACACATGGAGCTGAATTTGCATGAATAAGTTAAGTGTGTGGTTCTGCTCAGTGGCAGTTCTGAATTTGCCTTCATTGCCCCAGATAAGAGTCCTAAACTTTGTGAGGGTGGGGGTGTTGGACCTAGCCCTTCCTTCTTCGGAACCCCACTCCCCATGCAGGCTGAGAGCACAGAACCAATTGAGGATCAATCAGAGAATGCTCATGCTGGACCAAGGGGCCAGACACAAGCTAGATGGGGACTGTGTGATAAAGAGACCCCTCAACAGTTATTTGTAAACCACGAGCTTCTTTAGGCTTTCTGTGCCTAATTCAAGACAGATCTAAGAAAAGGAAAAGAGTTCTAAATCTAGTTGGAGAACAAAGGATGTCTTGTACACAATAGGTGCTCAATAAATCAATACAAGAAAGTTGTATTTGCAACTCTGAAACCAGAAGAACTAGATGGTGCCAGGTTAATTACCAACTGCTCTGACAGGGATCACATTAGAAGGTCCTGGATAGAATGGGAGAAAAATGTGGAACAAAAGTCAAAATCACAATTTTTTTATTTTTTTGAAAGACCAAGCTTACTGACTATGGTCCTTAGTCACCCGTAAGGTCTGGAAAATGAACTCACCTCCATGGGTCAATTTTCAGCCAAACAATAGTCAGATTGGTTTATAAGGGAAACAATACCACTAGAAAGTTATGAACACCTTAGAATAATTAATCATTTGAGATCAAAAGGACAACATTTATTCAAGGACAAAGTGTAAAGAGTTAGGAAAGGAGGGATGGAAACAGAAAACACAAGGAAGAGGTGGTATAGGTAAAGTTTACATGGTGAGAATTGCAATCAATGAGAGGAAACAAAATGTGTATGGATTATTGTATGGAAAACTGATCAGCTCGCTAAACCTTCACCAGAATCACAATAAAAAAATTAAAAAGAAATTTAAAGCTAAATCAAAACTAAAGACTAGATGCTGTCAAAATCCAGACTGTTGTTGTTATGTGCCGTGGAGTCGGTTCCGACTCATAGTGACCCTGTACAGGAATTCTGAGGCTGTAAGTCTTTACGGGAGCAGAAAGTCTCATCTTTCTCCCACGGAAAGCTGGTAGTTTCGAACTGTTGACCTTGTGATTCGCAGCCCAATTCGTAACCACTACGCTACCAGAGATCCTTACTACACTGTCTTATTTCATACCCCACACTGGATATGAATATGATCTCTTTTCTTCTCTACAAACAATCCCAATGATTTTCAAAAAACAAAATAAACCAAAACAGCAACAACAAAACACACAGCAAATCAACAACTCTAAAAGACAGACTTTGTAAAAAGCAAGGTAAGAAGGTGCAGAATGTCACAGCTTTTGGAATGATTAGAGTGAAATTTTAAACTAAACATGATAAAAAATATTCAAAGACTTTATAAAAAAAAAGTTGCCAATGTACACAAACTGATGAAGAATTTTAACAGAGAGATGCAAAGGTGAGAATGCTTGGCATAAGAAGAGGCTTCTGCCAAAAATACAGGCTTTTTTTCCTGCTGACTGCCGAGTTTCAAGTCAGATAGCCAGCATACCCAGAAAGCCTGAGGGTCCCCTCCTCCACCTTCCTCTCACAGCATGCTCCCAGGAAGAGCAGTCACGCAGGCTGGCCCTCCAGATGTCCAGAGATTAAGCTGCTACATGACTCAAACTTTATGATTAGCAAAATGATGTTTACAGGGTCTTGCCATTATCTTTCATTTGCCAAAGCATGATTTTGTAAATGTCAATCAATCAAAATATTATTCTTTTAAGTTCCTGAATCCTCTGTATTAAGCTCTGAAAATTACCTTTTGCTGCAGTACTTTAGTGAATCCGCACAAAGTACTACCTGATTCTGAATTGTTTTGGTCCTTCAATCAATTCTTTAATTAAAAAAAAGAAAAGAAAAAGTGGATTGCTTGTGGCGGTTTGCAAGACGCAATGCAGGGTGCCCCAGGGCAGTGAAGATCCTGGGCAGAGTTGAGAGAAACAATGAGTGTCAACCAGATACTTCATATGGACCTGAACTCAAGGTATTAGGAGAACAGTACAAAGTGTCCTCTAGCGGCTAGTGGGGGCTTCCAGAAGCTGATCATTATGACTGGTGGCAGGTGGACCCTCCGAAGGTGTTTGTTAGAATCTAGTTACTGGGAGGAAAGACAACAGTATAGTTTTCTTAAATATTTAAAAAGTGAAATTTGAATAATGATGGTGATGTTACCGCATGTTCAGGTTTCCAGAGTGATGTCTACCTGTCTCAGTTTTATGAGGTACCTTTTAAATCCTGAAGAGTGAGGTATATTATTAAAGAACAGTACAGCATTATCTATGAGTCAATTTGGAAACATTTCTTTGTGGGAAATAATCAGACCATGTCATTTCCTCAATTTGGAGACCCTTTAAAAAACCTTCTTGTGAATTTAGCACGAAGAGTTGCATGTAAAAAGCATTCTATGTAAACAAGATAGACTATTATGGTATATGGACTCCGGGTGTAGTCATAGGAAAAGCACTGGAATGTGAATCAGGGTCATTATGAGTTGGAATTGACTGTACAACACTTAACAGCAAGCATCATTATGGCATTTGTTGTTGTTGTTAAGTGCCGTCAAGTCGATTCTGACCCATAGCGACCCTGTATAGGGTTTCCAAGGAACTGCTGGTGAGCTTGAACCGCTGACCTTGCGGTTCAAATGGGTTTGCAGTCTGGCGCATTAACCCACATGCCACACCAGGACTAGGTGGGACGCTATAGGATAAGCACTAGACTGCTAACTGCAAGGTCAGCACTTCAAGCCCACCAGCCTCTCTTCAGAAACCCTATACAGGGTAACAATGAGGCCAAAATGATTAGACCACATACAACAACAAGTCTTTATGGAGGTAAATGGGACAATCTGGAGGAAGATAGGGAGATTCCGAAGAGTCTGCTTGGCTGCAGCCATAGGTCTGGGATGTGTTGACATGGTTCTGGAGGAGGGAGTAAGAGCAGAACCAGGGTTTGAGTGACCTAACCTAGTAAGGGTGGGTGGACATCAGGCTGAATTGCTGAACTCTACAGGCCGCCTCAGAAAGAATGGTAGGATATTCTTTCTGGATGCATCTGGTTATATCTGGATGCAGTTCCCGGCCCTAGTAACAGGCTTTTTCCACAAAGATCATCTCCAGGTTTTTTGTGCTTGGCCCAAAAAAGGCAAAAAAACTAGACTTCTAGCCCTTTAGTCTTTTACCCAACATAGGAAATTCTCCTAGTCTTCTACTCCAACCTTCCAGCCACTCAGTGTGTAAGCACCGTCTCCTGAAGGTGATCCTGAACCTAATGAGTTGTGGTTAAGTTGATTCCAACTCATAGTCACCCTGTATAGTAGGGGTGGGGAAAATCCAGCCTGCAGGTCATAAAAGACCCGTGAACTCATTGGGTCTGGTCTGGCCAAGGCAACCACAGTTTCAGCCATCACATTGTTATTAAGTACCATCGGTTCCAACTCAGCAACCCTATATAGGGTTTCTGGGGCTATACATCTTTATGGGAGCAGAAAGTCTCATCTTTCTCCCACGGAGTGACTTGTAGATTTGAACTACTGACCTTGTGGTTAACAGTCCAGCTCATAATCTACTATGCAACTAGAGTTCCTCAGTCATCATAATTTGTTGTTGTTGTTAAGTGCCGTCAAGTCAATTCCGATCCATAGCGACCCTATATAGGATTTCCAAGGAGCGGCTGGTAAGCTTGAACAACCAACCATCCTTGCAGTTCAAATGACTTTGCAGTCTGACGCATTAGCCCACAGCGCCACAACATTAGGGGTGAGTTAATTAAATGTTTGGCCAAATATAACTGGTTAATTTTTAACTTGATAAATTTGTATGGCCCGTGAATGATGTTATAAATTTTAGCAGAAAAAAGGTTCTCCAGTCCTGCTGTATAGGTTTTTTGAGTCTATAAATCTTTGTGAAAGCAAAAACCCTCATCTTTCTCCCGAGAAGCAGCTGGTGGACTCAAACTGCTGACCTTGTGATTTAGAAAGCTGATGCTTATCCCACAGAGCCACAGAGATCCCCAAACCTAATGAGGCACGTGTGCAAAGAGACATGGGAGAGAACACCAGTCTTAAGGTAGATGCCAATAAGAAATGCCCTCTCCTGTCCTCTTCTAGAATAAGGCTAGAAGGTTTGGGTCAAGAATATCCTTGCTGTAACTCTAGAAAGCAGTACATCTCCTGTTCAAAGAGTCACTCGAAAGATGTGTTTCTTATTAAATATGGACCAAGTCAAAAAGGATTTCTTAATAGTGTAGAGGAGAAACATGGGGTTTAGAGATCTTAAATTTTGGCCTAAAAGAACCTTGGGAGTTTTTTCCTGGAAGGTCTATCTCATACTCTAAATTGTACTGTAGATAGAGTATAAGGTTTGGAGTCAGACAGACCTGGTTTCAACTCTGAACTTTGCTGCTTATTAGCAGTGGGACCTTGGGTGAGTTGACGTAACCTATCTGATACCCAATTTCCTGATGTACAAAATGATACCAGAATGCCTGCTTTGAAGGGCTGGCTGGTATGACTGAAAAAGGAAAGTGAAAGTAAGCCCAAGGAAAGTTCCTAGTGCCACCCTATAGGGGCTCATGGCTGTAAGTGTCGTTTCCCTTCCCCTTCTGTTCCCATGATGCCCTTCCTCCCATCTGATTTGTATGGACATACCAGGAACGCTGGACTGTCAACTGGAAGGTCGGTAGTTCAAAACTTACCAGTTGCTTCTGTGAACCCGGGTGAAGACCTGGTTGGCCAGCAGTGTGGCAAGACCTGGGGACTCTTGGGCCCAGAGTCAGTGACATAGCCACAGAGGACTAGAGTGGAAAGTGAAGCGTCCAGCTGATAAGAAGAGAGGGCATATGCACAAGAACACCCACACTTGCAGATAATACCCACTTATACTGGCTTCAGTGACTGGATGATCAGAGCCCAACCAGAAGTAAAAAGAAGAGGAAAAAAAAAAAAAAGTATTCTCATACAATTTGATGAACTTGACCTACACCTATGGAAGCAGTAGCTCAAAAGAGGGAACAAGTCCTTACAGCCAGAATCATTCCCACCCCCTCCACACACAGAGTAGACAGGGATGGGCAACTTGGACATTGGCTACCCAAAATGGTGGGCGGGAGGCTACAAAGGCAAGAAGTGTCCAGAGGGCCTGGAGGAAGGTAGAATCTCCAGTGAGTAGTATTCAATCTGACTAGGCGGAGCTGATGCAATGAAATGCAGATAGATCTCTTGTGATACAATAGTGAATAATTGTTATCAGGACTGATTGTGAGGGTTGGAAATATAATGGTAGACATTTTATAGCAAGGAGGGGAGTGATTGACTTTTCAGTCTAGGAGCGGAGGTCCCTGGGACCATCAAGGGAGAAGAGCAGAGAGCGGGACCCTACCCAGAGAAGCAGTGATGCCTGAAATGGAGCCAGAGATGATGACGTGGAGCGATGGAGCAGCTGGAGACTTTAGATACAGAGAGGGAGAGCCACTGTGTGCTGAAGACCTGGGGGGCACGGGGGAAGGATTGCATGGAGGGGATTGTAACCATGGCAATGAGACGATACAATGAATGTAAAACTAATGGTCTCCCATGTAAACTATCACATAATTCACAATAAAACATTTAAGAAAAAAAAACAAAAAACTTACCAGTAGCTCTTGGAAACCCTGTATAGGGTCACTATGATTTGGAACCCACTCCAAGGCACACAACAACAACAACCAGAAGCCAGGGAGATGGACAAATTCATTCCGAATTTATTTATTGACTACTTACTAGATAGAGTCCTGGTGTGGTACTGTCAGATAAGCACTGGGTTGCAAGGTCAGTTTGAACTGCAAAGTCAGAGGTTCAAATCCACAGCTGCTCCTCGGAAACCCTGTACAGGATTGCTATAAACACTGGACTGCTAACCAAAAGGTTGGTGGTTCAAACACCTATACAGGTTGGTGGTTGGGAACCCTATACAGGGTCACTATGAATCAGAACTGACTTGATGGCACTTAATAACAACAACATATGTTAAGCACTAGGGTGATGGTGTGGTGTTGTAGAAGTCCTAGTATGGAGTTGTAGGATAAGCACTGGACCGCAAGGTCAATTTGAACCACAAGGTGGTAGTTCAAACTCACCAGCTGCTCTTTGGAAACCCTGTACAGGGTTGCTTTGAGTCAGAAAAGACTCAATAGCATTCAACAACAACAACAAAAGGTGATGGTAGTGTAACAGCAGCCCCACAGGAAAAAGACCAGGTAATCTGTTTCCATAAAGATTACAGACAAGAAACTCCTATGGGGCAGTTCTGCTAAGTCACACGGAGTAGCTATGGGTCAGAATCAACCTGACAATGACAGAGATTTACACCAAATGGATCCCAACCCTCCCCTTATGGAGTTTTCTGTCTAGTGGAAAAGATGGGCAAACCAATACATAGACAAGCGAGCTGTTAATTACCAAGTGTGGTTTGAAAACCCTTCAGGGATGGGAGTTGGGGGACTTCTATATAGATAGATGGGCAAGGAAGACCTCTCTAGGAAGAGGGCAGCTGTGTAGGAATGTGGGAAAGCAGTCCAGGCAGAGGGAATCACCTGAGCCTGACACCAAGGCTGGAGAGAATTTGTTGTGGAGGAGCTGAAAGGAGGCCCGAAAGAGTGGCCTGAGATGCGGCTTAGATGAGTCAAGGTGAGGAGTTTGCCTATGGATTCTGTTTTAAGTGCAATTAGGGGCTGTTCAGCAAGCAAGTGACACAACTTAATTTTTATTTTTTAAAGGTGTCTTTGGCCCCTGATCCCAGGGAGTTCAGAATTTTCCTCCACTGATACTCCATCAGAGCCAAGTATGGGCATCCTAGCTCTGTCTCAGCACAGTCCTCCACTCCTCTCATGCAGGCCCACGCGGTGGGTAGAGTCTCAGGTTGAATCTTCATAAAAATGGGCTCTTGGAGGTGCCCATTGAAGTGGTGTGTGCCCAGGCGAGCACTAAGATTTAGTCCCATCTTCTCAAGCAGATGCTCCCTTCTCCTGTCTTCTAGCTTTCTGGGAGCCTTATTCTGGAGGAGAGGGACAGTGAGGCAGGAGAAAGTAGGAGTGCCCTTGTTGGAGCAGATGAGGTGAACATAAATAAGTCCAAACCATGAGCTAGAGGAGAACTGTTCTCATCTTCAATGAAATGTTTGGCTTGGTTTTAGAGCAAAGGAGGTTACTGCCAGGTGGAGACCAGAAATCGGCATCACACCCTGCTTATCTTAAGGGCTGTTTTGGGGCAGACACACTGCCCCGCAAGTCTTCCAGAATCCTTGAAATGTACAACAAAGAGGCTGTTCTGGCCCTCCTCTTAGAACCAACCAGGTGGGAGCTTGCATGCACCTTCTAGCATCAGTGTCTCACTGTACTGAGACCTACAAGTTGGGGAAGGGACCCAAAGATTCATTGCTTCTGTCTTGCCCGGTTATCTCAGTCTTCTTGGTCTGAAGAGCAAAGCTCAAGAGCATACTGGATACAGATTGACACTGAGCTGCCCAAGGGAGTAAATTTGGGGCTTCTGGCTCACCCAGGCCCCTGGGATTGAGATGCTAATGAAACAGCTCCTGAACTTAACCTTGGGGCCCCATTCATTGACGTCAGCAAAGTTAAAATGATGTAACCTGACTCTCCTCCTGGGGGTGGGGATGGAGGTGGGGTGGGGGGAGTGGCATTCCAGGACCTAGGGAGGGGAAGGAGTGGCCTAGAAGCTGACCAGTGCACAGAACTCAGGGTCAACACAGTTTAGCCCAGAATGGGACAAGGTGGCGTTCCTCTGGCACTGGGAGTTCCCAGAAGAACTCAGTAGTGGGGTATTTCTAGTGGGCGGGATGTGCTATCTGAGCCAGTGGCCTAAATCCTTTCTGAAAGCATTTATCCGGCACTACAGCCACCATCAGGTAAGACAACAGGCTTCTTCCAGACAGGAGAGTGGAAACTGACATTACCACTCCTGCATGCGGGATGACATACCATGGGGGGAATTGCTGTCGTGTGGGGATTCACACATGTATGTGTGAGCATGCCACTCAATCAGAGGACAAGGCTCAGCCTGGCCACATCTGGATGTGCAGAGATACTTCTGTGGCCATGTTAGGGTAGTCTGCATTGATCTGATGTTCTAGACCCCCTGGCATCTGGACTGCCCCTGTTCCTGACCCGACGAGATGCTGGGGTGGTCCCTGTAGATGGTTTCCCTGTGCCTGAGGCCTCTTAGTGGGACGCTGTTGTTGTTGTTAAGTGCTGTCGAGTCAGTTTTGACCCATAGCGACCCCGTATAGGGTTTCCAAGGAGTGGCTGATGAGCTTGAACTGCCGACCTTGTGGTTCAAACCAACCTTGCAGTCCAGCTCGTTGACCCACAGCACCACACTGTTGTTGTTGTTATGTGCCATGGAGTCGGTTCCGACTCATAGCAACCCTGTACAGGGTTTCTGAGGCTATACATTTTTATGGGAGTAAAAAGCCTCATCGTTCTCCTGCGGACCGGCTGGTAGTTTCGAACTGCTGACCTTGTGGTTCACAACCCAATTCATAACCACTATGCTACCAGAGCTCCTTCACAGCACCACATTAGGCCTGAGTAATTCTGTCTTTGGGTTTTGCAGGTGGATTTTCTGATAGAAAATGACGCCGAGAAGGACTATCTCTATGATGTGCTGCGGATGTACCACCAGTAAGTGTGTTGGCTCGGGCTCCCATGGACCACCCTGGCTAGCTCTGCATCCAGCGGGCCCTGTGAGGGGTGTTTCTGAGAGATCTCGCCCTCCCATCATCGGGCACTCAGGGAGACAGGAATCAAACTGTCAACGGTATTCACACATTTCAGAAAATACTCACAGCAAGCATCTTGTGCTTGGCTCTGTGCTGGGGGTCGAGGATACACTGTGAGCTAGACAGACTGGCTCCTGCTCTCAGGTGGCTCACAGTCTGATAAGGAGGCTGTTAAGTAGCCAGATAGCGTCCAGGCTGAAATAGAACAAGAAATGTCCTGTGTCAGATGTCTCTCATCACCCACTGGCTCTCATACATCCCACATTTATTTATGAGCCCCTACCACTTGCTGGGCACCATGTGGAATCCTGAAATGAGTAAGATCCAGTCTTTTCCTCGAATCATTTGCATCCTACTGGGGAGAGGGGAACAGACCCTCACCAACACACACACACAAAAAATAACTCTAATATAATATACAATGAAATAACCAAGTAGGGCAAAAGCAGCATCCTGTATGGTTGTGAAGAAAGGATTTTTCACTTCTAACTGTGGGGCAAAGATCCAGGAAGGCTTGAGCTATGTTTTAAAGGATAAGAAGGATTTCAAAAAAGAAAACTTAAAACCCTATAATAGCCCTTGGCCCCAAATAAGAAAATCTAGATTGGTTAATGAAAAGTAAAAAATAATTTCCTACTTTGGGTCCTATTGCTTTCTCTCCTGCTCTTTCAGTCCTGTTGTTATTGTTAGCTGCCATCCAGCCAGTTCTGATTCGTGGTGACCCCAAGCACAACAGAATGCAACATTGTCGGGTCCTTCACCATCCTCACCATCATTCCTAGGCTTAAGTCCATTGTTGCCACCATGTGTCAACCCATCACACTGAAGGTCTTCCTCTTTTTTGCTGACCCTGTACTTTACTAAGCATGATGTCCTTCTCCAGAGAAGGCCAAAGACACAGTCTCGCCGTCGTAACTTCTAAGGAGCATTCTGGCTGCATTTCTTTAAATACAGATTTGTATGTTCTTTTGGCAGTCCATGGAATATTGAACACTCTCCACTAACACCATCATTCAAAGGCATCAATTCTTCTTGAGTCTTCCTTACTTACTGTCCACCTGAGTTTGCATATGAGACAACTCAAAATACCATGACTTGGGCCAAACGCACCTTAGTCCTCACCAATACCTTTGCTCTTTAACTCTTTAAAGAAGTCTTTTGCAGCAGATTTGCCCAATGCAATATGGTGTTTGATTTCTTGACTGCTGCTTCCATTGATTGTGAATTTAGCTACATTGAAATTCTTGACAACTTCAACTGTCTCCATTTATTGTGATGTTGCTTATTGGTCCAGTTGTGCAGATTTTTACTTTTTTTATGTGTTAAGATACAATCCATACCGAAGGCTGCGATCTTTGATTTTCATCAGTAAATGTTTTAAGTCCTCTTTGCTTTCAGCAAGGAAAATTGTTTTATCTGCATCTCACAAGTTTTTAATGACTCTCGCTTCAATCCTGATGTCACATTCTTCTTCATATAATCTAGTTTCTCAGATTATTTGCTCAGCATACAGAGAGAAAAAAAAATATGGAGAAAGGATACAACCCTGACACACACCTTTCCTGATTTGAAACCATGCAGTATCTCCTAGTGTATTTGAACAACTGCCTCTTGGTCTATGTACAGGTTCTGCATGAGCACAATTCTTTGTTCTGGAATTCCCATTCTTTGTAATGTTATCCATAGTTTATGATCCACATAGTCAAATGCCTATGCATAGTCAATGAAACATTTCTTGTTGTTGTGAAGTGCTTTTGAGTCTTTTCCGACCTATAACGACCCTGTATAGGATTTCTGAGGAATGGCTGGTGAGCTTGAACCACCAACCTTGAAGTTCAAACGGCTTTGCCGTCTGGCACATTAATAATCCTTTTTTCTGATATTCTCTCCTTTCAGCCATGATCCAGCTGATATCAAGCAATATCCCTTGCTCCACATCTTCTAAATTCAAATCTGTGGCAGTTACCTGTTGATGTACTGCTGCAACCATCTTTAAATTATCTTTAGGTTTCAGTCCTACTCCTACTTTATTATCAGTAACTTTTCCCTTTATTCCTGATAAGAAGGATTTTAATATCAGGGAAGGGCAGTCCAGGATGAGGGATCAGCATCGAGGCATAAAAGCATGGAAGTACAAACTGTGACTGGAGAACAAAAACAAAAATATTCCAGGGACTAGAACCCAGGTACATAAAGACCATAAATAGCCACAAAGCTGGAGAGGTCGTGGAGACAGGTCTTAGAGAGCACTGAGCCTGCCAAAAAGAATGGACTTTGTCCCGTGGGCGCTAAGGCACCATCAGACAATTTGAGAATTCTTCCTTGTAGAGAAGATTGAATGCCAGTCAGCAGACAGCTGGAGCAGTGTAGGCCTTTGAGGCTAAGGTCTGAACAGGGTGCAGGAGGAGACCTGTGGGATTTGCAGAACTCAGATGCATATCAGAAGTGGAGCTGAGGGTGTGAAAGGCATCACTAACATTTCACACAGAGGGTTTCCTGTTTGGGAAGATCTTGGGCTTTTCAGAAGTAGGCAGAGCTGACCTTGAATGCTGACTCAATTTCATCTGCAAAATAGAAGAGTGATCCCCACCTCACTAACTTTCTCATGAGACCACATGAAAGAATCAAGTGATTTCTGAGCACTGATCCAGTTAAGGACTCAGTAAGAGTGAGTTCCCTTTTCAGGTGAATTCTCAAGGGATGCATAGGGTTTCCTAGGCCTGAGGCCTGTGGATGGGTCCAAGGTCAAGGCTGCTCCCTCTGGAAATCTGTGGCTCTCAAGGGTCATGCCAGAGGTGAGGCTCCAGGGGTTCCTGGTGTCTCCACAGAACCATGGACGTGGCTGTGCTGGTGGGAGACCTGAAGCTGGTCATCAATGAACCTAGCCGTCTGCCACTGTTTGATGCCATCCGGCCCCTGATCCCATTGAAGCACCAGGTGGAGTATGACCAGCTGACTCCCCGGCGTTCCAGGTGCGGAGGGGGCAGTTGGGCTTGAGGTGGGCATGGGAGAGGTCACCCTGGGATAGGAGGTACCTCAGTAGTGGATGCGGCAGGGCTGGCCATTACCACCCTCTCCTTCATGGCAGGAAACTGAAGGAGGTGCGTCTGGACCGTCTGCACCCTGAAGGCCTTGGCCTCAGTGTGCGTGGTGGCCTCGAGTTTGGCTGTGGTCTCTTCATCTCCCATCTTATCAAAGGTGGCCAGGCAGATAGCATTGGGCTTCAGGTAAGTGAGCAGACCTAGTGTGGGGAGCAGTTCTCAGGCTTCCTGCCTCTCTTCCCAACTCAGCAGCCAGACCAAGTAGCACCTGGTCACCCCACTTCTCTGAGCCTCTGGGAAAAAAAGATGTTGGTCCATCCTGACAAGTTTGCACAGACTCACAGGCACTTGTCTGTTTTCTTGAGTCAGTCTGGGAACCCAGCTGTGGCCTCAACCACAGCTGCTACTGCACTACACCGTGTGCTCCCCACTTCTCAAAGGGAGAGCTGTGATGTCCTGCCACCTGAAGCTTTGTCCAGAAGGAGAAATGTGCACCATGTAGTGTTGTACTTCAAGAGTGTAGACTTGGAACCAAAGTGCTTCAGTGTAGATCTTGGCTTTAGCTCATTCACCATGTGATTGGTGAAATTACTTAGCCCCTGTGCCTCAATTTCCTCATCTGTAAGATGGTTGTTGTTAGTTTCTGTGACTTCGTCTTGATCTCATGATGATCTTAGGGAGCACAGAATGAAATGTTATCTGATCCTGCACTATCGTCCTATGCCATCCTGTGCAAACCTGTCAGCATGTACCAGCCTCATTTTGACCAAAAGCTCAGAGAAGTGGGGTGACCAGGTGCTAACTGGTTTGAGACGATATCATTGTCCAGTGCCTTCCAACCCAGGGGGTTCATCTCTGGAACTATATTAGACAATAATTTCCAGTAGATTACCAGGCATTTATTCCTGGTCTGTCTGGAAGCTCTACTGAAAGCTATTTACCATGGTGACTCTGCTGGAACTTGAAATACCAATGGCATAATTTCTAGCATCACAGCAACATGAAAGCCACCGCAGTACTACCAACTGTCAGATGAGTGGTGCCATCTACAACATAGAAATGATGCTAATACTTGCCTTATCAGGTTGTTATAAGGAATAAATAAATTAATATTATTAAATGTTTTTAACAGTACCTGGCACATGAGTGGTGTGTGCTCATTAAGTAAACGAAGAGATGGAGCTATGATGCCTATAATGTGCCAGGTAGCATGCTCACAAGTAGTTCTCACTATACACAGAGAATGTGTCATCTCCATTTGATAGAGTTGTTAATAGAAGCTTCAGAGAGTTGGCTCTAGGCATATAGCCACAGAAGTGGCAGAGTCAGGATTTGAACTCGAATCTCCTGACTGCCAAGCCCAAGGCTCTCTTTTTAGCACTCTTAGGGACTGCGCACCTCGATGTCTAAACAGAGATGGGCAGCTCTCCAGGCCTCACTCCGCCCAGAGCCCAGAGCTGGGCTTTTGTACATCCAGATAAAGGAGGCCCTCCCACCCTGAGCTTCCAGAGCAGAGTGCCTGTTATCAACATCCTAATCTGGGCTGCCAAGCCAGGGGCTTCAGGGGGCTCCTGGGCTAATGTGCAAGATACCACGGAGTGGGGAGTGGAAGCCGGGAGCTGACAGACATGGCTTTGTTCTAAATCCCTGTCTCACGGCTCACTGGTGGCGTCTGAAATTTCAGCCCCTTCAATATTTCCCTCTACCGTGGCACATTTTCCAGCCCAGAAATGCAGCCAGAGAAGACACATAATGGGTCCCTCTCTTGGCATCAGCCGAGGCCCTCTTTTTTCCAGAGCAAGCTGTCCTCCCAGGACAAGCATTTCTCAGCAGTGTATAGTGATGAGAGCATGAGGATGTTTTATTGGTACTTAGTTACCCTTGCCTGTTTCTCAGGCTTATGCGTTATCGACCCTTTCACGGGCTGATGGGCTCGTCTCTCCTTTCGGCTGCTGTCCCTCAGATCCTCACGTCACCGTGGCCCTTCCACAAAGGGCTCTTTTTCAGGGCTCCACTCAGGAGAGGAGAGAGAGAGAGAAAGGAAAGTAGATCTTGCAACTTGAGCCAGGAACTGTGTGGGAATCATTCCAACTAGGATCCTGGGCAAATTCCCATTAGGAACAAGATGGGGAACTTCACAAAGGGGAGCTGGGAGGAGAAGGCCTATATCCATTGACCTATCAGAAGTTCTTATTTCTGGGAAGATCTCATGCCTGAAGTCAGCTGGGAGAAGATTCTAGAAAGCAGAAGAGGGGTAGGTTCAGACACAGTCTGCCTGGGCTGAAAGCCCTGTGCTGATTTGACTTGTGGGACTGGGCTCTGGATGGGGGGCTTGGACCCTCCAATAGGACCCAGCTCTGAGACTCTGTCCTCTGCTAGAAATGTTGTAGATGCTTTTCATTTGCTTGGTGTCTTAACTCTTTCCATCCCTCTTCCCTGAACAGGGATACACTGTGTGCTGCGTAGTTTAGTGTCTTCAAGACTTGGTTGTCCCATCTGCAAAATGGACAGAGTAATCCCTGACTTTCCTGTGGGATTCAAGGGCTCTAATAGGTGGCAAGTATCCAGGGAGGACAGTATGTAAGGAGCTGCAGCCAGGCTTGGCCACGTGCCCTTCTGTTTCACTCCAGATACCTGAGAGACAATGTGAGGCCTGACTTCAAATCCCAGAAGCACTGCTTACTGGCCTTCAGCAAGCCACGTCTGATTGGTAGGGACAGGGATCCCCGCCCTGCAGGGCTGTTGTGGAAAGTAGATGGAAAAAGCAAGTAGTAACTAGAGCGCTTCCGCTGTTCTCCCTACATTACATGTCTCCAGAAACTAAGTGGTCTTTAGTAAAGCCCTTCCTCTTATGCCTTTTGAACCCCTCACAGTCCTGTCTGGTCCCTGAGAAGATTGGGGTCTGTGTCCAAAAGAGATTCCAATGGAAATGCTGAGACGGTGGCTCTGAGAGAGTGTTAGAGAAAACGGGAGTTGGCCCAAAGAGCCCCTCAGAGGCAGTGTGCCTACCCCCCACCCCTACCCAGGCCTTGTGAGAATCAAGTTGCATCCTCTACATGTATCTTGCCGTCAGGTCTCCAAAGGGTCAGCACATATGACCTGCATTGGCCCCAGATTGAAGAGGAACATCCAGGTTTTGCCACGTGGCCTTGTATTACCGTTCTGGACCTCAATTTCAGATGATCTCTGAGGGTCCTTTCAGCCCTGCTGTTACCACCTAAGGAGATTCAGGATTCCTCCCCAGGGCCAGGTGCTTGTTTTTGTTAAATGCCAACTCATAGCGGCACTGTATGTGGTTTCCAAAGCTATAAATCTCTGCAGGAGCAGATGGTCTCATCTTTCTCCCATAGAGAAACTGGTGGGGTCAAACTCTGACCTTGCAGTTTGATGTCCAGTGTTTATCATACAGAACAATCATGCTTCTTGTGGTTGTTATGAAATGCCGTCAAGCTGGTTCCAACCCATAGTGACCCTGTATAGGGTTTCCGAGGAGGAGCTGGTGAGCTTGAACTGCCGACCTTGCAGTTCAAACAGCTTTGCAGTCTGGCACATTAACCCACAGTGCCACACCAGGAGTGAAAAACAGTACCCAGTAGGAGACAATCTCACCATGGACTGTATCCAGGGCTAACCCCAAGGGCTCTGATCTGATGGGCCAAGGGGCCCATCTCTCCTAATCTGCTGTGGCTTTAACCTTGAGAAGAGGGATCTGAACAGAGTTTTTAGAACTCAGGCCTAACTAAGAGTAATAAAATATCATTGTTATAAGTGCCACCAAGTCGATTCTGACTCATAACCACCCTGTATAGCATTTCTGAGGAATGGCTGGTGGGTTTGAACCACCTACCTTGCAGTTAGCAGTCAGTCCAGTGCTTATCCTACAGCATCACACCAGGACCTTAAGGGTAATAATTGTAGTTGTTGTTAAGTTGTTAACCCTATACGATCCTGTATAGGGTTTCTGAGGAGCAGCTGGGGTGTTTGAACTGTAGACCTTGTAGTCCAGTGCTTTACCCTGTTGAGCACTTACTGCGGCCAGGCACTGGCTGGCTGTACATGCACAAGCTTATTTTTAATTCTCACACCAGCCACATGAATATCCCATTTTACATGCATGGAAACCCAAGGCGCAAAATGCTCAAGAGACTTGTCCAAGATCACATAGCTTATAAGAATATAAGCAGAAATTCAAATCCAGGGCATCCGATGCCCTTGCTCTGTGCTCATTCTCTGCTCGTGGCTTACTCCCAAAGTAGAAATTCAGAGTTCAGGACCATGACAGAGTTCAAATATTCACCCGGTTTCCATAGAATGGAAAAGGAGATTGATTGTGTGTGGTCTCGGGCCAGCAGCCATGGATGTTCACCACCCCTACTCTGTCCAATGTTATTATGATTAACAGACTGGGGAGTTTGTTTCTTGGAGACAAGGCAGGACAAGGGCCAGGGAAGAACAGATTGAGGGTGGGTGAAGGGTCATCTTAGTGTGGAATTCAGAACTTGGTGGTGCCCCAGTAGGGCTAGAGGGACATCAAAATGAGGTGCAGAGTCCCGAGCTCTGCTCCCCACATGCTGCACCCCACTCCCTCCTTTGTTTCCCTATCTGTAAAATGGGGCAGAAAGACTTCTTGAAAGAACCACCTGCCCTGGACTTCTCAGTCTGTTGGGGTAGGTTGGTTGTGATGAGGCACTAGGGCATGGCCCAAGTCTTTCTCTGGGGAAGGAATGGTCACTGTCCCCTTTCTGGATGGAGCACCTGGCAGTGGACCTGTCCTAATGCTCGCTCACCTGGAACTCATGCCCTCTGTCTGTGGTCAAGGTTGGGGACGAGATTGTCCGCATCAATGGCTATTCTATATCTTCCTGTACCCACGAGGAGGTCATCAACCTCATCCGCACCAAGAAGACGGTGTCCATCAAAGTGAGACGTGAGTAAGGAGGTCACGGGGGCAGGGTGGAGTGAGGAGCAAGGATGCCCAGCTCCTGGGGAGGAAGAGAGGGCAGAGGAGATATCCTAATCCCCAGGCCTTTCTCCCACAGACATCGGCCTGATCCCAGTGAAGAGGTGAGCAGAACTCAGCCTCACCAGCATCCTGGAGTCAGCCCTGAGGACCCACACCCAGACTCTAGGCCAGCCTTGCTCAGGGCCTAATGTCACCACATGTGACTGATCTAGATTTGGGCCTGGTCCCTCAAACATCTCTACCTAACATCCCTGCTTCCTTTCTATTTTCCCTCCCATCAGCTCTCCCGATGAGACCCTCAAATGGCAGTATGTGGACCAGTTTGTGTCAGAATCTGGGGTAAGGGTCCAGACCACCAGCAATGGGTCTTGGTGGGGTAGTCTTCAAGGAGGGGCAGCCAGTCCTGAAAGAAGGACTTGCTCTGGGCACACCTAGAAGGCTGCTGTGGGACTCTGGGCCCTCAGCCAGGCCCCAGGAAAAGCAGCAATCTAACCTGTGCAGGTACAGCTGGGCATGCCCTGAAAGCCTCTCAAACCCAGGAAGCTACTCGTGTGCATGTGAACTCTCAGTAACCCTACTTCTGTCCCTCCTCCAGGGTGGGCAGGGCACCCTGGGCTCCTCCAGGACTTGGGAAAACAAGGAGAAGAAGGTCTTCATCAGCCTGGTGGGCTCCCGGGGCCTTGGCTGCAGGTGGGTAGCAAGCACAGTCGGGTTCACTCATGTCAGGACAGTATACCTCTGACCCTCTGACACCTCTCCCCATTCTTTGCTGCCCTGCCTGCAGAGACACTGCCCACTGGTGATGGCATGTCATGGTACCTGAATTCCCCTCTGCGTCCCAGCAGTCGTGAAAGGACCAACCAGGCTCATTTTAAAGAGGAGGAAACAGATCCACGGTCAGGGCCATGTCCCTTTGGTGGGGCCTTGAATATAAGAGGCTATTCAGATGGTCAGCTCTGTCATAGTTCCCTTGTCACTTAATACTTTGTGGGCTCCCTTGAAAGGGACACCTGGGAAACCCCAAACAAGCATCAAACCACAGGATGTTCATGTTAAGTCCGCAAGTACTATAGTCGCTCTGTTCTAGGTCCCAGCCCCACTCAGCCACTTACAAGCTCCAGAACCTTGGACTAGTTAGTTACCATGCTGAGCCTCAGTTTATCCCTGTATAAATTAGGGATGACAATACCCACATCACAGGGTTACTGTGAGAAACAATGAGATGATAAAATCTTATGACTGGTAGGTAATAACATGTTGGTAAATATTATTATTTCAGTTACATGTTCTTACAATTTGCTCATTCACGTTCATTGGTTACGTTTGTGCCTAGCATAAGTAGTAAAAAGTTCCTTCTTTCTAGGCAATTACAGTCTCATAAAGAAACCAATCACATGGATATTTAGAGTAGAGGGTGACACGGACTCTACTGAAGCTATATTCTGGGTCAGAAATAGCAAATAGGTTTCCTGCCCTGTGCTATCTCTAATCAATTCATAGTGTCTGCCTGGGGTACCATTCTGGTAAGAGAGTGCTCTGATGGATTAGTGATGTCTGCCAGAAATTTGGGTGGGGAGAGTAGCAAGTTCTCCATCCTTCCTGTAGATGTTTTAGGAGCACTGAGAAGGGAGCAACTAAGTTAGTCTTGGGATGGAATAGGGGGCTTGGTGAAAGCATTGTCGAGAAGATACATTTGAGTCTTAAAGGATAAATTTCCTAGGAGATTGCTAGGAAAAAGAGAAGAAACAGTATCTGTGAGTACTAAGATGTTCTTATTTGTTGTTATGTGCCGTGGAATCTGTTCCAACTCATAGTGACCCTGTACAGGGTTTCTGAGGCTGTAAATCTTTACAGGAACAAAAATTGCAAGTCGTTGGCTGTGGCTGTTGCTCAGGCTGGAGAGGCAGCTAGCGCAGGGCCTTGGGTACTAAGCTCAGAGGTTGGCCAGTATCCTGCGGGACAGGAGCACTGGACATCATACAGGTCCTCTTAGCCCATTGAGAATCAGCAGATGCTGTGGTGGATGAGAGGCCAGGGGCAGAGTCTCACCCACATTGCCCATCTCTTCCTCAGCATTTCCAGTGGCCCCATCCAGAAACCCGGCATCTTCATCAGCCACGTGAAGCCTGGCTCCCTGTCTGCCGAGGTCGGGTTGGAGGTGAGTTCCCAGTGGGGCCCCCACAGAGTGGATATCAGGCTGTGATAACACAGTGATGGAGATGCAGGTGTTTCTCCACCGCCTTCTCTCAGCACTCCTGACGGATGATTCCTCCCTACCGCCAAGGAAGGCTTCGTGTGTGTGTGTGTGTGTGTGTGTGTGTGTGTGTGTGTGTGTGTGTGACATTTGATCACTTTTGCCAGACCTGAGTTCTTGTCCTGAGCTTGGAATGCAGTAATAAGAATCAAGGAATTGACATTCAGTGGATGGTTACTGAGACTAGACCTTATCTTAAGTCCTTAAAGTTTCTGTGACTTCTGAGAAGCAGATACTATTATGATCCTTATTATACAGATGGGGAAACAGTGACTCAGAGAGATTATGTGATTTTTTCCAAGATCATGTACTTAGTAGGGTAGGTCTGGGATTCAAAAGTAGATGGTTGAGCAACTTGGACATTATTGGCTACCCAAAATGGGGGGGCTACAAAGGCAAGAAGTGACTGGCTTACAAGCTTTCCAGAGGGAACAGAGGAAGGTAGCATCTCCACTGAGTAGTTACAATCAGTCTGGGCAGGGCTAATGAAAGGAGATGGGGATAGATCCCTTGTGGTACAATGGTGAATAATTGTTATCAGGACTTACTGCCATCGTTTGAAATGTAAAGGTGGACGTTTTGTAGCAAGGAGGGGAGTGATTGACTTCGCAGTCTAGGAGCGGAGGTCCCTGGGACCATCAAGGGAGAAGAGCAGAGAGTGGGACCCTACCCAGAGAAGCAGTGATGCCAGAGATGGAGGCAGAGACGATGATGTGGAGCTATAGAATGGCTGGAGACTCTAGACCCAGAGAGGGAGAAGGGCTGTGTGCTGATAACCTTTGGTTGGCTAATGATGCATGGAGGGGATTGTAACCATGGCAATGAAATGATATATATGATAGGATGAATGTAAAGCTAATGTTCTCCCATGTAAACTATAACATAATTCACAATAAAACGTTAAAAAAAATTAGATGATCGAATACTAGAGCCAGAACTTTTAATTTCACTGGGAAATTTATTTCATAGCTCTGTTTGGTTTCTTAAACTGCAAAATGGGATGTTGTTGTATGGATTAAATGAATTAGTACATATGTTTAGAACTGTGCCTGGCATATAGTAAGCGATCAGAAAATGTTAGCTATCATCACTATTATTATTACACCCACTTCTCACTTATCAACATGGTTAGGTCCCAGAGACCAGGGCATTATGTGAAAATGAAGGATGATTACTCCTCATTACGTGACTGCCAAACCACTGGGAATTATGGCCCAGCTGAGCTAACACATAGCTTTAACCATTACTGTCACCTTGCTCCTCACTGTTCGTTATTACCAGAGGTACATCAATGATGTGCAAGATAATTGGATAGTAGATGCTTTACTATTATCGTTAATGCGAAATGTCAGATGGGACAGTCAATAACTGAGGAGAAAATGTATTCAACGCTGCCTCTGCTACATGAGAAGCCACAAAGCTTCTTCTATACCTACAAACTGATCTTTAAAGCACATGTTACAAATTCAGCCCAAAAAAATAAATCTCTAATCGTATAATATTAGCAGCTAATGAGAGAGGTGTGGAATTGAGGAATGCCAGGGTGAGCTTGGGGCCCAAGAGGAAGAGAAGAGACACAGCCACTTGAAGGGCAACTGCATGGGGCAGCCCTTCCTGCAGCTGAATGAGTATATGGGGAGGTCAAACACGCTGACCCTTCTCCATTTCCCCACCAGACAGGGGACCAGATTGTCGAAGTCAACGGCATTGACTTCTCCAGCCTGGATCATAAGGAGGTGAGCTGGCCCTACTCTCACCCTTCAGCACCCTGGGCTTGGAGACCTTCTGTGCTCTCTGCTTAGACCATTACGGTCTCTCAGGGCTCAGCTGACAAACTTCCTGTTTCCACAGGCCGTGAATGTACTGAAGAGTAGCCGCAGCCTGACCATCTCCATCGTAGCTGGAGCTGTAAGTCTGGAAGGAGCTAGTGGGGACTACATGACCCCCAACCTCCAGCTCCTGAGACTCAGGTCTCTGCCCCTCACTCTTGGGAAGAGCCAAGGGATCTGCTTCCCTGTAGCCCTGACAGCCCCAGGAGCCCCTGACACTGAGTGCATGGTGCTGAAAGATGGCTCATGCCGTGGCCCTCAGGCAGTGGCAGTGGACGCCCAGGTTCCCCAGGGGACTGATCCAAGGGCCTTTGTTTCTCCCCGACTAGGGCCGGGAGTTGTTCCTGACCGACCGGGAGCGGCTAGCGGAGGTGCGGCAGCAGGAGCTGCATCGGCAGGAACTTCTGATGCAGAAGAAGCTGGCGATGGAGTCCAACAAGATCCTCCAGGAGCAGCAGCAGATGGAGCGGCAGTGAGTGGGCCTGCCCACCCTCCCAGACTAACTCCACACTGCTGCCCCACCTTACCCCTGCATCCTGGGCCTGCTTCATTTCCTCCCCTGAGGCCTGTCTTGAAACTAGATAGGTTCATTGGCAGATCAGCATATCCATTCCATTCCCTTGATTCCAGATCACCTGGCTCCTTTCCTCTTCTTGACCAAGAAGTGTCTCTAATTTTAAAACAAAGCAAAACAAAAAACCCACAGTTGCCATTATGCCAATTCCAACTCAGGGGGACCCCATGAGCATCAGCTAGGATTTTCAATGCTTGACTCTTTGGAAGTGAATCACTACGTTTTTCTTCAAAGACACTTTTGCATGTACTCGAACTGCCAACCTTTTTGTTAGCAGCCAATGCATTAGTCATTTGCACCAACCACTCCAGGACTCTGAGAATTGGGGAAGTGTGGTGCTGCAAGATAATGCACTAGACTGCAAGGTTGGCGGTTCAAACCCACCAGCCACTCCTCAGAAATCCTATGCAGGATCGCTATGAGTTGGAACCCACTCAACGGCACTTAACAACAACAAGCTAGCAGTAGGTAACATTTGTTGAATACCGACCACATGGCTGGCATTGATCAAAGTCTTGTTTATGTTACTTAACCACACAATAGCCCTGGGAGATAGATAGTAATAACCCCACTTTGCTGTTAAGAAGTCTCAGATTCAGCGGAGACCAACTCACACATACCTGAGCTGGGGTTCATACCCAGGCAGTCTGGCTATAGAGTTTGGAACTCCTCATAGGGCTGACAACCTAAGGTGATAAGATCCACCCCATAGGAAGGGTGAAAAATGGACTGGGAGGAGAAACAAGGCAAACAGTTTATAATTCCAAAACTGCTGTCAAAATCCAAACCCAAGATACATTCTAGAATAAGTACTTGGAGGAAGAAGGAAAGGATCTTTCTATCTCCTCCTCACAAAATTGCCTGGAGAATGGCCCCTGAGGCCCCACTGTCCACAGTCCTGGTCTTGATTAACAGCCCTGCCTGGGTCTGGGGCCCTCTCCCGGGAGGATCCTCACTACTAACAGTCACTTTGTATAAAAACTTGCAGATGGCATGTGTAGAGTGTGGCCCACAGGTGGACCTGCCTCCTGGTTCCTCCAGGACAGAAACTGCTCAGCAATGTCAGATTAAATCACACAGGAGCCTGGGGTCTGGACTGTATTGGGAAGTTTCCCCAGCATCCAAGTCAGGTCCAGGTATTCCTAGAAGGGAGCCTGAAAGAAATATTTAAAACTGTTATCAACTCAGGAATAGCCACGGGGAGGAAGGAGTCCAGTTCTCTGGCAGAGACTGAAACATGTCAATCTGCATTTGTGTTTCAGAAGGAAAAAGGAAATGGCACACAAGGCAGCAGAGGAAAACGAGAGATACCGGAAGGAGATGGAAGAGTAAGTGTCCTCAGCTCCAGTGCTAGCCTACGGAGCCCACCAGGACTCCAGCCATTTCCTAAGGCCAGTAAAGTCCACCAGTTTAGGGTTGATAGGACCTGTTGTTGTTAATTGCCCTGGCATAGACTCTGACTCCTGACAACTTTATGAACAGCAGAATGAAACATTGTTCCAGCCTCTGCCATCCTCGTTACCATGGAACCAGATCTAGCCTAGTGTTGTTTCAGTGCTGTGGGGAAACGGGAGTTTAATTCACTGCTATCTTCCCATGTGGCTTCTCCCAAGCCTGTTGAAAATCCCAAAGGGGCAGAAAAAGAAAATCCCAAATGGCCTACAAAAGCTCTGGCTTTAGTCACAGATGGGGCGGTCTTGTTTCAGGATTGTGGAGGATGAAGAGAACTTTAGGAAGCAATGGGAAGAAGACTGGGGCTCAAAGGAACAGCTGCTCTTACCCAAAACCATCACTGCTGAGGTGCACCCGATACCCCTTCGGAAGCCAAAGTGTATGTACCTTGTGCTGGGTGGGGGTGGAGTTTTCCTCTGGGGCCATGAGAGGGTAGTGAGGTCTCAACAGAGAGTCTGACCTCCCTTCACCCCCATCACCTCCTCAGGTGGATAGTCCCTGACTCCCCAGGCCACATTTCCTTCATGGGATGCCAGCTGTGTGTCAGGGCCTCCTGGAGGTCTGCTCCACACACCCAGCTGCCAGTCTCTTCCCTCCAACACAGATTGTAGGCAGGCAGACTTCCCTCTCCCCGACTCAGTGGCCATGGGCTGAAAACCAGACAAAGACATTGCTAGGAAGGAAAGTTATAAATCAGTTTATCTCATGTGCATAGATGAAGAAATCCTCAAGAAAATATTAGCAAATATATAAAAAGTATTATGCATCATGACCACATGGGATTTATTCCAGGTATGCATGACTGGTTCAACATTCAAAAATAAGTTAATATGACTTGTGACATCAACAGGCTAATGAAGAAAAATCATGTGATTATATAAATGGTGGTGGTGGTTATGTGCCATGGAGTCGGTTCCGACTCATAGTGACCCTGTACAGGGTTTCTGAGGCTGTAAATCTTTATGGGAGCAGAACGCCTCATCTTTCTCCCGCGAAACAGCTAGTAGTTTCGAACTGCTGACCTTGCGGTTTGCAGCCCGATTCGTAACCACTACGCTACCAGAGCTCCTTGATTATATCAATAGATACAGAAAAAGCATTGGACAAAATCCAGTACCTACTCAGGACAAAAATTCTTAGCAAACTAGAAATGAAAGGGAACATCCTCAATTTAGTAAAAAACCTACAGCTACGTCATACTTAATCACAAGAGATTGGGTGCTTTTTCCCCAAGACTTGGACCAAGACAAGGATGTTCCCTCTCACCCCTCCTATTCAATACTGTACTGGAAATTCAAGTAAATGCAGTAAGATAAGAGAAGGAAGTGAAAGGAAAACAGATTGGAAAGAAAGAGAGAAGGGAGACTTGTGGCAAAAGTAGAACCGACTCACAGAATTACAATCTTAGTCTGTTGGGTAATGTGTTCTCTTCCTGCCTTGTTCTGAATTGGGGTTGGGGTTCTTATTAGAGCAAGACTGTTGGTCCAAGGCTGATGGATGACTAGGAGAAGCCTACCTAGAGTGCCTCTACCACCTGCATTCTTGTTCACAGACCTTTTTCATGCCACTTCAAGGGCAGAGATGGAGTGGACTATAGGACCCCTGTTATCAACCACAGTCTGGAGGCTGCACCATAATCCTGGGGTCTCAGCTCCCTTTGCCCTTGCCATACCCTCTTTGCATTTGTCTTATGTCACAACCTCCAGTTTCAGCTGAAGCCACCACCAGCTACTCCTGTCTACCTGCTCTCAACTTCAGCTTCCAGGATGTCTCTTCAAGGGAGTGTTCAACAACCAGTATAGGTGGTGGTGGTGGTTATGTGCCGTGGAGTCGGTTCTGACTCATAGCAACCCTGTATAGGGTTTCTGAGGCTTTAAATCTTTACTGGAGCAAAAAGCCTCATCTTTCTCCCATGGGACAGCTGGTAGTTTCAAACTGCTGACCTTGAGGTAAGCAGCCTGACTCATAACCACTATGCTACCAGAATTCCTTTCAGTCTAGGTATTAGTGATGAAAGTTGAGATCAAGGCAGTCTGAGGGCTCCCAGTTGGGCCTTTACCCTACAATAAGGTGTTTTGATTTATAATTGACACGAGGCAGGCTCTATGCCAGCTGATTTTGCTCAGATGACCTCGGAACTTCTGCTATGTGGTAGCCATTTGGGATCCTGTGTTGGAATCTGGACGAGCCCTAAAGGGGAGTCAGTTTGCCACCACAGGCCAAATGGAACAAGGAAGAGGTACAGGACACCTGGCTAGTTCCAATTCACCACTCGCTGTGTGGGGTAAATAGCTCCCAACACATTCCTGCTCAGTCGTGGGGCACAGTGTCATCTCATGGTCCTCTTGGAAGGTCAATGTGTGCTCTTATTCACCTCCCCAGTGACATTCAGGGTTAATTGAGGATGTGGCCAGAGATAAATTCCTGATGAATAATCTGTGTTTTAGACAGGCAGCTAATTTGCTCTCCTGAGTGAAATAGGAGCTTCAGAAGGAGAGAAATCGATTTTAATTGCTGCTTGTGAAAGTAATCCTAGTCAATTTAGTACCTTCCTAGAAACTGGGTCTCACTCAGCTTTGTTACAAACACAACACACCCTCTCAGGAACTATGGAAAATAAAACCCTTTCATTAGCTAGCTATTCATTTAGTGTCTTTTAACCATATCAATCTTTTTGTATAAAAGGCCCAAGCACTTTTTTCCCTTTGCTCCAATGTTTTCTAAAACAGCCCCCAGAAGGTACAAAATTGATGACCAGAGTCAGCTGGCCTGCGCTGGGGCAGCTGCCCAGCCATCCATCTCCATATATACTGACAAGTTCATTCCAATTTGGAGATAAGTCAGGAATGTGCAGTAAGCTCTGAGCCAGCGCAATTCCTGCTTCTCTCCTCATTCCCAAGAGTCTAGAATGGTCTTGACTCAATATATTGAGTCCATCCTCCCCAACCACCCTGCAACCCTGAGGCCTGGTGAGCTGACAGGTTGTACCTGGCTCAGATTTCTGTGCCTGTGAGGGGTGGCTCTTGCATTTCTGAACATACAGGAAAAAGTGTGAAGCATCTACTGCCTAGAAAATGAGGTTGCTCCTCCTAAAGGCACCAGTAGGGCTGACAGTTTCCTCCACCACCACCTGCTCTGAGAGTCTCATACTTGCTTCTGCCCACTTACCTGTGGCTAGCAGGAGCTCTAACATTCTACAGAGCCCTCAAGGAAACCCTATCACAAAGCTCCTCAAAAACTTTCCTGAGCTAAGGCAACAGGGATGGTGGGGGATCTTTAATAAGGACCCCGGAACTAGACGGGACCTTCTAGCCTTTTCTTCCCACTGGACTCCATAAATTATCCCATCTCCCATCATGAACTCCATGAAGTTGAGGTTTTTCCTACTAAACTATTAAATCATCATTTGCTTTCTCATAGTTTTATTAAGTAGTCCTTGTTAGCAAGAGAGCATAACTGTTCCATTATTAAGTAAATGTAATTTGAACCAAAAGCAAAGGAAGTTAACATACAGCCTTCATAGCTCAATGGACAAGTTCTTCTAAGCTTTTAAATATTAAAAAAACAATTCACAGGCAGACTTGTACACTACCTCCAGGAACCCAGATCAGAAGCTACTAGATGGAATGGTTTGCTACTCTGTCCATCTTCTGTCAGAATTCATGCCTTCCTAACCTATGTACCACCTACCTCTTTGGGATCTCCCTACCTTTTCAGGATCCCCAAATCTCCACCTGCTGCCCACACAGCTCAGACATCCAGAGGGACCTAAATCTCCAAGACAAGGGTGCTAAGAAGAGGTCAGGAGGATCCACTCTCTATACAAGTCCTTGGTTTCATCCATCAAATACTCATATTGTCCCCTCCTTAACCATGTCTTCCAACTTTCAACTCACTGCCCAGCAAAATGGTTCTCGTGCCATTATTAATTCAACTGACAGAGAAACTGAGCCCACCAAAATTCAAAGCACTGCATGGACCACCCCAGGTTAAAAAACCTTCTTTCCAGGTTCCTAAGTTCTTCCTGCCTAGGCCACAGGTCCCAGGTTCCTGGGAAGCTCCTCTGGCCTGTCAGACTCCTGACTCTCCCTCTTGGCTCACCAGCTTCCTCCTCTTTTCCTGGGTAGATGATCTGGGAGTGGAGCCCGAGCTCAAGCCCACAGACGACCCAGATGGAGGCACAAAGAAGCAGGGAGAGCAGGTTTGCAGCCCCCGCTTTGCTCACTAGCCTTGCTGCTCTGCTTCCCCTGCCCGGCTCCTCCTAACAGCAATGCAGATGCCCAGCTGTGGGCCAGCATATGGTGGGAACCCCTGGAGTCTGTAAAGCTCCTTTGAGCCCTAACTTGAGGCTAGGACTAATGACCAGGCTGATAAATCAACCCATGCTCACCAATAAGACTGAACCTCTGGCTCAGTTATTTCAATACTGCCTAAGCCCCTTCTTCACTGCTCTGGCCTTGCTCTTGAACTCCCACAACTAATGAAGAATGCCTTCAAAATCCTGCTCTAACCTCAGGCTGGACAAGGGTAGGTAATTGAGCCATCACCCTTAGCCCCAGGGAGGTTTGAGTTTGGGGTATTATCCCCTCATGGCTGAGGGAAGGAAGAGGGCTTGCACCTTAATGATCTGATCTGGGGGAGATACTCTTTTCAGGGAACAGATCCTCTGCCCACTCTTTCCCAGAGCTGTCCCCAGCCCTTGCCTTCTCTTTCAATGTTGAAAATGGAGTACCTTGGTTTGCTCTATGAGACAAGACAGTTTTGTTCTATCTGACAGCAGGTCTAGGCAAAGACCCAGGCTTTCTGGTGTCTCGAGTTATTTCTTGGACTGTGGGGCCTGATACCAGCTAGGAGAGGTCTCGTTGTCTTTCAACCTGGGCTTTGTGTTTGGAGACTGTGGCCGTGATTCCGAAAAGCTCTTCCTTCCACAAGGGGCTTTCTCTATGATTTTTTGGCACTGACTTCTGAAGCCCGAGTTCTGGGTAGAGGCAGTTGAGAGTGGCCCAGGACCTGGGAATTGGGCCCTTTCTCAGGTGGTCTTAGGAACTTCTTGGCAACCCAGGTAAGTAGAGAATCAGACAGAGTGTGAAGTTTTGCAGTTTGATCTGTGATTCATCTCACAAAGCCACATATTCCTTGGGAACCTGACTTCTGGCTGCTGCCCATGGATGTTTTGGCTGAGTTGGACCTGTGTGTTTCATCACTTTGTTCTTTGTGTTCTTATAGCCTTTGGGTGGTTTTATCGTTACGATGGCAAATTCCCGACCATCCGGAAGGTAGGACGGGTTTGAGTGCTGTGCTGGCTTGCTGCTGAGCTTGCTGTGGCATTGACCTTTTTCAAATATCGTATATGCAGACTGAAATGTCAGGAGGTGCGTGTACACAGTACAAATTACGGAGACTTCTGATGCCAGATGCAGACCGTTGCCGAGGCAAAAGATTTGCCAGCCACGGCTCTGTCTTAGAAATAGATCTCAGTGTGCCCTGGCCAGTTTCTGCAATCTTTCATTCTCTCTCTAAATTTTATTACAGTATCTCTAGGCCCCATAAAACCCTCTAGCCTTTGTCTTTCTAATTTATTTTGGCATTTGATTATGAAAATGCTGCAGTTAATCTATGGATTGGACATCTGAGACAGGCATCAGCATAAATCTGGCCGACTTAATTGAGGTGCATCACTTCATGGACTCTTTCTGGCAAATTGTCAGCCCCCCAGAAACCACAGTCTTGAGTATATTAACTTGGTGGTATGTAACTTCTCTCTGCTTGTTTAACGGGAATGTTTAAAGTGCTTCAGAAAATGTTAGGTGCCGTCAAGTCAGTTCCGACTCGGAACGACTACCCAGTCCTGAGCCATCCTTAGAATTGTTTTGTTTGAGCCCATTGCTGCTGCCACTGTGCCAACCCATCTTGTTGGGGGTCTTCTTCTTTTTTGATGACCCTCCACTTTACCAAGCATGATGTCCTTCTCCAGGGACTGATCCTTCATGACATTTTTTTTTTTAATTTTTCAAACTATCAAGATTTTATTTAACAAAAGCAATAAATGAGACATTTCTAAATCTTATAATAGTGGACTTAATATAAAAGTAAAGAATTCTCCAAAATCTGTACTAAAAATACAAACTCTATGGACCAGAGGTACAGAGAATTTTTATTTTAAATTTCAGTCACCCAAAACAGCAGCTTATGGTCTCCTCCAATTGCACCCAGTGGGAGAGTTCTATGCCAGGAAAGACCAGATCCAACAGCTACAGAGCCAATGAGGATGTGCTGAGGGTGCCCGAAGTGGTGAATTTGAAAGTGGCTTGCCATTTTTCTGGGATAGCCAGTTGTTGCAAACAAGCTTTCACTAATTCTGGACCACCTGAATAAGTAAGCGCTATCTAAATGGAAAAGTCTCTTCTCTTGAGGATAACTGGACTGAGTTATATCCCAAATTATCCAGTCATTCCCGGCAACAGCTCCAACTTTAAACATGTTTTTCAAGCACCAATGTGCTGATATCAGTGGTATCTGTTCCGATTCAAGAGACAAAATAGCCTGTTGGGCAATAATATCATAGAATCGGATTGCTCCATTCCTCTCTGCAACCATCAGCTTGTAAGTTTCTTCAGGATGCCAGCACACACTCATTCCAGGGGAACGGAGAGCAAAATGAGCTGCTTGAACTTTCAAAGTCCCAAATCCTGCAGGTATGATCATCGCTCACACTTGCAATTTCTTGGCCTTCTTTGGGATCAAACACCAAACCATTAATAAAATCTGAATGGCCGTCTAAAATCTTGTATTCATTCTTATCCTGAAGATCTGAAGTAAACAATCTGATTCTCATATCTGCTGCTGAAGTACAAAATCTGATGATTGGAGGCAATGTATCGAGTCGAGTCTCTGGGCTCCAGGCAATGCCATCCACCCGGACTCCATGGTGAAACTTTTGGAGAGTTTTGTACTCAATTCATTCTGTTTCTGCTGCTTCCTCCTGAAATGTACACGTGCCAATGACCACATAATTATTGCCACCACCATATGCAATTAGGTTTCCTGAATCTCCACTCTCAAAGGGATTAAATTCTGCCACATGAACATAATCTTCACAATCCACAGTGTAGGCAGCATTTCTAGTAGTATCTTGCTTCATCTTGTATGTCAAAACTTGAGCAGTGCAAAAGCAAAATAGCCTTCCATTTTGGTCATGGAACTGTGGGGGCAGAGTGGAAGCATTGGGCCACAGGCCATAAAGCAGCACAGCCCCTTGAACACCCTGAGCTATATGCACCGGAGGGCAATGGGTCGCAGGCCCCTTCATGCCATCTTGTCCAAAGTATGAGAAATGAAGTCTTGCCATTCTCACTTCTAAGAAGCATCTGAATTGTACTTCCAAGACAAATAACAGACACCAATACTATTCCTGACAGTATTCAGAACACAGATTGGGATTTGCAGGCCACTGAGTAAAATAGAACAAGGCACCTCAGAGGATTCCTTCCCACACTGTCATGGTCTCAGAAAACACTTGGTCTCCTAGGACAGTCCTTTACACTATACAGCCTGACTGAGTGGCTGCTGGTTCACTAGTAGAAGTCACCTTCCTTGAGGGAGACCTGGGTTCCATTCCCAGCCAATGCACCTCACATACCTTGTGTGCAGCCACCAGCTGCCTCACTGGAGGCCTGTGTGTTGCCACGATGCTGAGCAGGATTCAGCAGAGCTTCCAGACTAAGATGAGAAAGAAAGACCTGGTGATCAACTTCAGGAAATCAGCCACTGAAACTCCTCTGGATCACCATAGGCTGATCTGAACGCAATGGTGGGGATGGCCCAAACAGGACAGAATTTGTTTCTATTGTGTTCTGTGGGTCGACATGAGTGGGGGGCTGGTCCAACATTAGATGACAACAACACGTGGCTAAGAGTGTCTCTTTGGAATAGATTTTTAATTTTTCTCTATCTCTACTGGAATTCATCTAGAAGATAAAATGCACATACAGAGTTGTTCGTGAAACTTTTTTTTTAAAGACAACGACAAGTAAACTTTTCCAGGCACTAATGACTATGTCTGGCGCTGTAGGATAAGCACTGAACTGCAAAGTTGGTTTGAACTGCAAGGTCAGTGGTTCAAGCTCATCAGCCGCTCTTTGAAACCCTATGTGGAGTCTCCAGGAGTCAGAACTGACTCAATGTTGCTTAACAACAACAAATGGTTATGTAAATGTCAAAGGACTAGACTCTGCTTCCTCATCCCTCACTCATTAGAAATCACTTGAAAATTATTGGTGACGAGGTAGGACTGGTTCCCCCCTATTCATTATTTCAGTCATTACAGAAACAGCTGGCATTTTGGTTTTCATTTTAATTTCCAAAAGAGAGAAAAATTGCTTTTGGTGAAAACAAGAGAATAACCACCCCATCTGCCTCTCTGCTCTGTCTGGACTAAAAGAAGTAATTGTCATGAATTTAACTGACAACTCAAAGTACAATAGACTCATGTCCTTCCGATGGCTCTGAAAATCCATCTCTATTTTCTCAGGATTCATGATAGCCAGAATGGACCTGATGTTTTGTCTCCCAGCAGCAGGAACACCCTGTCCCGGGGTAATGCAAGTGGCTTCCCTGGCCAGGAACATCAACGTGCTAAATCCCCCTTATTTGGAAAGAGAAACATGAATGTCTTCAGTTCCTACATTGGCAGTAATTCTGCCTGGGGCTCAAAGCCCACATACCTAGGGCCCCACGGAGTCTCTGCCAGGACCTGAAGGATCCTGGTGCTTACTGAGACCTTTTATCAAGACAATTTAAGGAAATCACACAGAAGCCCAGTCTGATGGAGGAGGCAGATTTACACAGCTAACTTGATTGGAAGGCTAGTCTGAGATGTCCAAGCCTCTTCAGCTGTGGATGAAAGTGGGTGTCCACTGCTAGGAAGGCCCCTTTCTCATTCCTGACCTTGGCTGCTGAGAAAGCTCAGGACAGCTAAGAGCCATCCAGGGGATGGACTTGAACATGGAGTGAACACATGGACTCCTTCTTCACCCAGAAATTCTTAGTGTTGACTCATTCTCCTGAATGCTAACTACCCTCCATGTTGTTTGTGATGGGGGCTGTCCCCCACTCCTACCATGCTCCCCAGTGCCCCCAGCTCACCAGCTCATCAGGATGCAGCAGATAAAGTGCAGGGCCTGACAGGCTCAGGTCTAAAGCCGAGAATCACATGCTGGGTATCTTCCATCAGGCAGATGACTTCACCTCTTTGAGCCACACCACCCTCATCAAGAGAGTCCTGGTGTGGCTAACCTAAAGATCAGTGGTTCAGACCCACCAGCTGCTCCTCAGAGACCCTATACAGGGTGACTACCAGTTGGAACCAACTCAACGGCACTTAACAACCAGAGATAATCAGTATAAATTCCTTGGCACATAGGCAGTCTATACATTTCCACTGTCTTCCTTCAACTTCTCCTGGCCTCCCTGCAACTCCATGGAGAAGCAGCCAGGAGTCAGGCTTTATGGATCCAATTCCAACAGGAACTATAAGAAGTTTTAGTTGCCCTTCATCTCCCTTCCCCAGTCCCCTCAAGCACTGACAAGCTGTGTAAAGCAGCTAGGCTACCCCCTCTCCCACCCCTGACATGCCCCTCTGCCCACTTCCCAGTCCTCTGGTTTTTGGCTACTCCTCAATTCAGGTGCCCAGTTCAAAGGAAGTGGCAGATTTGGACATTCCAGGATGAAATGGTCTGAAACTTAATTCAGCACTATCCCTAGAGCCTGTGTCCCTGAATCTGGGGTCCTAGGTGGGAAACTGGCTCCCACATCCTCCAGCTCAGAAGGGAGGGTCTTTCTTACCAGACTTACCTGGAGAATTACTAGAGAATTGCCTGGAATCTCCCCAGATGCCTCTTTGGTATCTGAACATTAGACCTCTTTCTCTCCAGATGGTGGAGCAGACATGTGCCCAGATTGTTTTTGTTAAGTGCTGTCAAGTTGGTTCCACCTCATAGCAACCCTGTATAGAGTTTCCAAGGAGCATCTGATAGGTTTGAACTGTTGGCCTTGTGGCGTGCAGTCCAGAGCTGATCCTACAGTGCCATACCAGAAGTCCATGTGCCCAGATAATAGGATATCAATAACAATGCCTTAGAAATTATACAGCCCATTACCACTTACAAAGCTCTTTCATATACAGTGTTTCTTTTGCTTTAGATGGCAAGTCTGTGAGCATGGTATTTTCTCCACTTTTGGAAATGAGGCAAATCAGACCCAGAGAGGTTAAGGTACTTAGCCAAGGCCACTCAGCTAGTTTGTGAATTAGTAAGCCAGTTCTTCTGACTGGCAAAGATCATTTGTGTCTTATTTGCAAGGGGCAACAGTAGCCTGCCTAGCCTACTCCTGAGGTGGCATGCTCAGTGGGGTGGGGCCAAACTTGGGGAGAGTCTCATGGTGGAGTGCTGTCTGAGGACTGAATGCCCTGTTTGCTGTGCTGTGCCAGCATCAACACTGTGTAATCCTTGTCGTACAAACCATGCCACATCTGCTCAGAAAGGAAAAGATAAGAAGAAAGCCAAGTATGACAGCCTACAAGAGTTGAGAAAGAATAAGAAGGAATTGGAGTTTGAGCAAAAGCTATACAAAGAGAAAGAGGAAATGCTGGAAAAGGAAAAGCAACTGAAGATCAATCGGCTGGCCCAAGAGGTATGTGTCCTGCTTGTCATAGGCCAGGTGAGCATCCTTGGAATAGTCTGAGATTCTCTTTCATGGTCCAAGGGAAACACTTACGGTCCTCCTCTCCAAATTTTCCCTCTCCACCCACCCTAGTCTGGAAAATGAGACCATCCTGCCTGCCTGGGGTCATGTGAGATGAGCCCCTTCCTCAAGGTGTACGCTTGAAATTGAGACTAGACTTCCTTGCTCAGTGGATGCGTCTGAAGCTAGCCACTCTGGCCACATTGTACCTAAGCCCTCCACCCTCCTGATTAGAAGTTTATGTCTATTCCCTCCACCCCCACACTGTTCAGGTATGAGTCTGGGGCCTTTCCACTCTGAGTGTGATTCTGAGGCTTGTTTCCCTGCTCAAGGTATGGGCCTGAGGCTAACCCCTCTGCCTAGATTATAGATCTGAAGTTAACCTTCCACCTACCTATCTAAAAGTCTGAGTCAGTCTGGCCCCTTATGCAGAGTATGAGTCCAAATCTAGGTCTTCCCAACCTGACTTGGCTCTGACAGTCTGAGGCTAACCCTTTTGTGCAGGTTGTAGGTCTGAGACTAAACCCTCACTCACTCATGCTATGGGTCTGAGACTACTTCTCTCAGTACAGGGTATACCTGAGGCTAGACCTCTTCAGGCAGGGTCTGTTTCTAAGTCTGCCCCCACCCAAGACATGTCAGAAGTCATAGTATTGACTAATTCCTATCTCCTAGGTGATTTGGGCGACATTAACTCCCTAGCTATTGGAGATAGTATTGCTTCTTCTTCTCTAATCAGAATGCCAAGCTGATTAGATCACAAAGCCAGCAAAATCCTGGCAATGTGAAGGGCATTAGGTCTAGCATTAAGAACAAATTAGCTTCAAAATTAAAAATAAAATTGAACTTGTGCTTCTGAGAAAAGGAGTAAGGCTCTTGGAGTGAGCTGGGAGCGTACCGTACAATGGACTGTTCTTGGGGGATCAGCATTGGTGGAGGTTCTGGGAGCAGCTAATCCTATGCAATACATGAGCCCTTTCTCTGATTTTGCCCAAAAGAACCATTAAACTGACCTGACACCAGCATCTCCCCCTCCTTATTTCTGCCTCCTCAGCAGCCAGATGGAACAAGCCCAGGTCTTTTTCTAGAGTTGACACATCTAACAGTCTCTTGGTGTTTTTCAAAGAAGCTGCTTCTGTGCTATTGTGATTGAAGTGAATGTACCCTTTGTCCTCTTCCTTTGTGCCGGTTCTGGGTCCCAGGTGTCTGAGACAGAACGGGAAGACCTGGAGGAATCGGACAAGATTCAGTATTGGGTGGAAAGGCTCTGTCAGACGCGCCTTGAGCAGATCTCCTCTGCTGATAATGAAATTCCAGAGGTAACAGAGCCCTTCTTGCCAGAAGGACAGCGGGAGACAAGGTGGGCACTGGAAGCTTCTCCAGCTGCACCCAATGCCCATTCCACCTTTCAGGGGCTACCCCTACCAGCCCACTCCCCTCTCCTCTCTTTGGGAGGAGGGACATGTCTTTATTTCTGGGCTTATCTCCTGAATGGCTGTAAGTTCCAACTAATTGGAGACAATTCCAGTTAGGCTTTTGTCCTGGCATCATTATTAAGAGCAATCCTTTTTGCTGCCAAGCAAGCACCCGTTTAGTTGATAAGTTAGGTGGTCACCCACATAAGGGCATAACTTAGGAGCCTCCTACATTTGAGCACTGTGTGGTGTGGGCTCAGCTGGGCACTCAGATGGCACAGAAGTGGTACTCTTGTGGTTCTCATTTGAGGGTGGTGGATCTGCAGCAGCAAAGTAAACCCAGGGTTAAATAATAAACAAATGTACTGTGAAGTAGAGCTCTCTGGAGTGTGGAAAATTACAGCACTTCCTTACACCTCTCCCCAGATGACCACAGGGCCCCCGCCTCCCCCACCTTCTGTGTCTCCACTGGTCCCACCACTGAGACGCTTTGCAGGTGGGCTGCACCTGCACACCACTGACCTGGATGACATTCCCTTGGACATGTTCTACTACCCCCCTAAGACTCCCTCTGCCTTGCCTGTGATGCCCCATCCACCTCCATCCAACCCACCCCTCAAAGTCCCTGCACCACCTGCCCTTCCCTCAGCAGGCCGTGTGAGTGCCTCATCTTCACCCTGGGCACAACGCACTTCACCCCCTATTCCCATTCCCCCACCACCATCCATTCCCACCCAAGACCTCACTCCTACCCGCCCACTGCCCTTGGCATTGGAAGAGGCACTGGGCAACCACCCATTCTGTGCTGGGGACACAAGCCATTCTACAGAGGACTGGGAGACAAAGAACCACAGTGTGAAACCCACAAGCTCCCCTGTCCCTGAACGGAGCTTCCCACCCACCCCAAAGGTACTATCCCTGCTCAGCATGCTCTGCTTGAAAGTAGAAAGAGTGGGGAGGGCTGCTGTTTCACCCATTCTTAACTGTTCTGTGAGTGGAGACAGGAAGAAACCTCAGTCCACCCCCATTGTGTAAGAATGAGTCCCCCATCCTGCATGTTGTAGACATCTTGCATGTGAATGGTTTCTGTTGGTTTTTAAGTGCTATATTGTATGGTAAATTGCCTGTGTGTGATCCTTGGAATGAATAGCTATATAGTTATGTACATTACTCTCTTTTTCCTCCTCTTGGCTAGTATGGACAGTAACTTTCAATTGAATACTTGCGATGCTATAGTAATGAATGGAGTCCTGGTAAGATTAAGCTAACCACAAGGGTCAAACCCACCAGCTGCTCTTGGAAACCCTATACAGGGTCACTATTAGTCGGAGCCAACTAGACGGCACTTTACAACAACATTAATGCACAGTTAGAACTCTTTGTCACATCTAATCGTTTCTTGGTATTAGCTTTGAAAGCTCTGGATATGAGATATGATTCCATTGTTTAACAGGAGGGAGGGGAAAGCAGGGGACAATATTAGGCATGTAAATAAAATATAATACTGTCAAATTCAGTATGAGGACATTACAGTCATTAGAGTATCATTTTCTGTGGCACCTGCTAGCTACACTGGCTTGAAGCATAATAAGGTAATCCCTGAGATACGACCAAGATCAGCTCCTAAGTGTTTTCTTTAAGTTGAATTTGTAGGTAAGTTAGAGCAGATGCATATGGTGTTTAATTAGCTTTACTTTAGTGTATGAAAAAGGAGCTGTGGTGGCTCTGTAGGATAAGCACTGAACTGTTAACTGCAAGGTTGGTAGTTCAAACCCACCAGTTGCTCGGCAGGAGAAAGATGAGGCTTTCTGTTCCCATAAAGATTTAGTCTTGGAAACCATATAACTCGATATCAGTGGATATGGTTTGGTTTAGTGCAAATAAAGGCTCAAAACCTTTTCAACGATGTAAAAGTTGCACATGCAACAAGTGAAGATGCTTTTGATGAAGAATTTGTTGCAAGTAGGAGTTGGTTCAGACACTTCAAAGTGAGGGCAAATATACTTAGCATTCAAGGGCAAGAACAAGTAGTCCATAAGTTGTAACCTGTACCCAGAATTTTCTTGCCACTCTCCAGTTACAGAAAAGACTAGCATGAGAGAGTTCTAAGAAATTTCCAAATTTATTATTAAAAGACTAGAGATGTTTATCTTGGATGTCAGTAAGCTGGACAGTAGTGATCTGTCTCAAAAAGCCATATATTTCATTCATTGTTCTTAACTCAATGACTATCTTTGGAAGAGGAAGATGTGGAGCTTTGATCCCAAGGAAGGAAAAAAAAAAAATTCTTCTGTTGTCCTAGCCGTGAGTCCAGGTTTGAGTCAGAGCTAAAGTAGCTCATAGCAGCTGAAGGTGGGGGTCTTTGGGGAAGGGAGAGTCATCTAGCATCTGGCCAGTGGTTTTTGTTAATCTTCCTGCATAGATTGGTGTTCTTGCATGAAGAGAATAAGGTGTCTCAGAGCATTCAGGGGGGCTTAGGGGTTAGAAGATGTGAGTGAAGAGAATATCAGATGCTTGCAAGGCTACAGCTTCCACCAGGGCAACCCTCAGAGACTCCCTCTGGATTTGTGGTGGAGTTGTGAGCTCTGCAGTTCCAGCAATCCAACAGGGAGACTATACTAGGGATGTCTTCCCCTAGAGCTCAGCCAGGGACCAGTTTGCAGGGAAGACTTAGTCTGCCACAAAGAGCCTTTTCCTGTGATGGGTCTCCATCAAGATAAGCAGCAACTTTTCCTGGACAAATTCAACTCTACAGTCACTGATTTCACACTTACCTTGTATCTTTCCATGTGAGGTAGAGAAGAGCAGTGCTGACGAGGATATAGAGCAGATTGACATACCTTTGGGTCCAATGACATTCCACCTGAAGGAAGACTTGGCAGGATTCAGCTATAAAGTAGGCTTAGACTGTGGGCTGTGGGAGGGATTCATCCTAGTGAGAGCTGAAGACACTTCTGTAGATTCGAGGACTTATGAGTTGAGCCTTGGAAAGATGAGACTTGGAGGATAAAGGGAAGGCAGGTGCAGAGAACATAAAGATGGCAAGGCAAGAACTGCAGATAGTTGCATCAACTCTCCTAGGTACCACTATTACTGGTTCTTGCACCATGACTTGTAGAGACTTTGTGTCCAGCCACCAGGACCAGCAGATGTTTGCTGCTGCAGTCTGGGACCTGAAACCATGGTCAGAGGACATAGAAGGGGAGGCTGGATGGCACCCATGGCCACTAAGAGAACCTTTCAAGAGGATTCTGAGCAACACTGGCTACAGATGCCCCACTAGCCAGGCTTTGGCCCAAGTGCCTGATGCTTAGAATCATTCAGTAGTGTTTGTGGCCTCTTACCATACCATGGCCAATGGACTTCTCATCTCTTTGCCGAAGATCATACCTTTCAGGACTGACAAGGAGAATGGACCAGGCTGGCTCAGCATGTGCATGGTGTGAATTTGCATGTATATGGAAGTACCATGACTGGCCTGGGCCACCTCCACCATGACCTCATATGGGACTCTCTTAAACTAACCCCTGTAGCCATTTTGCCCAAGCCCACAACCCCCACGAGGCCCTGGAGTGTCCACCATCTCCAAACCTGTCATGGTCCACCAAGAAGCCAACTTCATCTACAGACCAGCTGTGAAATCCGAGGTCCTGGTAAGCCCTTGGGGTCCCCTCCAGGGCATTTCCAGAGGAGCAGACAAGGAAAGTGAAGTGGGACACCAACTGAGATCAGACTCTAACGTTCTTATTGACCAATAGATGAGCTCACATGGGTATAAGTGGGTGTTGACATGACCATTGGAACTCCTGTTCCCCAGTTGATCAAATGACCTGGAAGTTCATCTAAAAAAAAAAAAAAAGAATGGTGAGAACTTTTTAAGATCCTATCAGGCACCAGGTTCTGCACACTCTCATTTGATCCTCATAAATAAGCTTTAGTTACCCTGTCTTACCCAGGGACATGATACTATTGTTTTCCCTAGTTAACATTTAAAGGAGCCTAGATGTTCTCCTCTGTCCTATGGCATCACTATGCTATGATTTAGAATCGACCAGATGACAATGAGTTTTTTTTAGGTGGCACAAAGGGGTTGTGCTTGACTGCTAACCTAAAGTTACCAGTCTGAATCCATCCAGAGATACATGGAAGGAAAGACCTGGTGCTCTGCTTCCACTAAGATTATAACCAAGAACACCCTATGGAGTAGTTCTACTTTGTAACACCTGGGAGCACCCTGAGTAGGGATCTGGTGGTTGGTGGTTATGTGCCGTGGAGTTGGTTCCGACTCATAACGATCCTGTACAGGGTTTCCAAGGCTGTAAATCTTTACAGGAGGAGAACGCCTCATCTTTCTCCTGCAGAACAGCTGGTAGTTTCGAACTGCTTACCTTTGCGGTTTACAGCCCAATTCGTAACCAATATGTTAACAGAGCTCCTTGAGTAGAGAATCTACTCAGCAGCAATTAACAACAGCAAGTGAACATTTGAGGAAGCTGAGGCTTTGAGATATTAAGTCAATTGCCCAACGTATTACTAAGACTCAATGTAAGTCTTTGGACGCCAAAGCCCAAGCTATCCCCTACGTTGCCATCATTCCAAAACCTGCAGAAATTCCAGTTGCCATTTCCTGGGCATGTGAGCAGCCTCACATGGGGGACTGGCCACAGCAGACCCCTTACCCTATTTATCTTGTCACCTCCCCTCATGAGGGCTGAGCATTTGAGCTGTGGCCCTGAGAGGTGGAGAAGGTCTGCCATCCACAGCCACTGGTGACTGAGGGAGCTGGGATTCATGTGTGCATTTTCCTGGGATGCCCAGCCCCTGACTGGTTTCCCACCCACAGGGAAGAAAGCCCTGCTAGAAATTTTATTTCCCTTTCAAGGAAACCCTATCCAAATGTCAGGGCACAAGCTCAGATATTTATTTTGAGCTGTAGCTGTCCTGTCAGCTTCTCAAAGAGCAAAGGTCAAGCTCCTGTGACGGTATGCTGGCTGATAGTTCTCAAGACTGTGGTGTCTGCTTGGGTAGAACTGCATTCATATGGGGCACTAAGCAGGCTTCTAACATTAATCAGCCTGTGTCTTTGGAGAGGGAGACACTAGGGTTGGGCACCAGAGGGCAGACGACACCAACTGATAATGTCCAGTGTGGAACCTTTTCTTTTTTCCTGGCAGCCACAGGAAATGTTGAAGAGGATGGTGGTTTATCAGACAGCGTTCAGACAAGTAAAACAATACCCGCCGTGTGGATGTGTGTGTGTTGGGGGAGGGGGAGGGTGTCCAGGTTCCTCCCCTCTGTGCTTGACTTCTGGGAGTGCCAATTCCGAGGCCACCTGAACACCCTCTGCTGAAAGCCTCAGGCCAGAACTGCTTCTCACATTGTCAGAGGAGCTGAGTCTCATAGGGAGAGAGAGCCCTGGGGGCTTATTAATTGTTTCCAAAAGAGAGAAAGGTGAAGGGATTCTTCATAGGAATAAAGAGTTCAAGATGGGGCTTGCCTTGGCCATAGAAGAAAATGAAGGAGCTACCTGAGGGGCTCCCTGCCTCGCTCCAGGCAAATCACAGCAGCACCCAAACCTACCTGGTACCAAACAGGTGTTAAAGGGAAAGTGGTGGTCCAGGTCCCCTTCTGCCAGTACACTCTGGGTGGGGATGTCGAAGTCCTTGCTGGTCTCTGAGAGGGATCAGACCAGCTGGCAGTCATTGATCCTCCCCATCTTCTGGGCCTCATCTCCAGAGATCCACCTACCATTTCACAACCAATGGAAGAGACCAAGCCAGAGAGAGAAAGATGTTGCAAGCAGACAGGCCTGGTTTCTCCAGCTACCTCCCTGGTAACCCACCATCAGAGTGCAGGTTGATATAATCACAGGCATGGAGCAAAAAGGGATGTTATCACCTTACAGTGCAACATAGGGGGTATCTTCAAAATAGGATGCTCCCAGGCCAGGCCCAGGGGATGCCAGGGGACAGCTAACACTTAGAAGGCTTAGAAGGCGTGATGTGCCAAGCACAAATTCTAAAGGCTTTATTCATGTAATCTTTACAACCACCCTAAGAGGTAAATATTAATATCATCTCCACTTTATAGATGAGAAAAGAAGCAGACAGGTTAAGAAACTTGCCCAAGAAGTCACAGCTTGTGTGAGATCCTGGGTTTGAATCCAGGAGGTCAGTCTCTGCAGTCTGGACCCTTAAATATGATGATGTCTCCCTCTTAGTATTCCTGACAATTTGCTGATGCATCCGCGGTATGCTCTCTGGTTAATAACAAAGGTGGTGTCTGCTTGAATAAAACTGGGTAAAGCTACATCCTATGCTGAGCTGGCCCGTAATGCTAAGCAAGCTGTGTCTGAGGAGGGAGATGGGCAGGACAGCTCCAGGCTGTCAGGTTGTGAGTAGACTTCTTAGAACCTGGTTGTTTAGGGCACAGATGAGCTTCAAAGGGAGAGAGGTAGGAGGGTGAGGAATCCCAGGCCCCAAGCTGGTAGTCAAACCTTTGCTCCAAGGTCCACTGACTGGGAAAATTTGAGGCATGAATGTGATCTCTCAGGGGTGGTTTCTCCATCTACTGAGTGAGGAGTTGGCGTGTAGCAACCAAGCCAAAGATCCATCTTTGGCTTGGTTGCTACATGCTGGGCATAAAGGGGACTTTGATCTCCCCATGATGCTGACCACAGACTCTAAGGCATATGGCACCTCTATTTGCTGCAGCCAAGAGAAGTTTGTGTGCTGAGGGTGGTTCCAGTAAGTCCAGCAAGACCTGTTTGGGCACCTGCTATAGGCCTCTCCTTCATTCCACCGTCCACTGGCCTAGATTCCTGGCCCCTCTCCTGCAGTGAATTCTGGGAGGCAGAGTGTGTTCTGGCTCTACCCTTTCTCCCCACTCTTATTCCTGAGTCTTGGGAATACTATTTCCACCCTTGCTGTCCCCTAGCTAATGGGTAAACCTGGGCTCCCCAGAACCTGGAGAGGCTCTGACCTTCTAAGATATGCATTCAGTAAGAACAATGTCAGACACCAGGCAAGCACAGCACTCCCTGCCTTGACTTCGCTCTTGATGCCCGATATTCCTTGTGATGGGTTTCCCTAAGGTGAGCAGCGTCTTTTGCAGGGTTGGTCCCTTCTTTGAGGTGGAGAAGAGCTGGCCTTCACCCCCATGGTGCAGCCCTGATCTCACTTGGGCTTCTGGAAGAGCTAAGGGAAGTTAGGGGTGTTGTGGGAAGATGAGTCTTTCAGCAAGACAGAAACTGCCTTCCCAGAGCAACTCTGCAATGTGGCAGCCAGAGATGCCAGCTCACTGAAGAGTGCAGAACCCAGCCTCGGAGCCTTCAAATGCCTCCCTGTGCTTCCTGCTTCTCCCTGGCAGGGTGTTGTGATTGTTGGGTCCACCAGCACCACCTTGCACCCCCCAACTCCCATGCCTGGCTTTCTGCTGGCCTGCCCTCTCCCCTATCTCTGACCCACTCACCATCTTCTTCTCTTCCCTGAGCCTGTGTCCTGTCCTACCCTCAAGGGCCTCTGCTGTGAGGTCCTAAAACCCTCCTTTTGCTTCCAGGATTTCCGGAAATATGAAGAAGGCTTTGATCCCTACTCAATGGTAAGAGATAGCTCCCACTACTGGGGGTTTACCTCAGGCCAGGGGGATAGAGTGTTCCTTCATCCTTCATCTCAGGTGTTCCTCCCCAGGGATGCCCCGAAAGAGTCTTTCCTACTACTGCTCCTTTCATATATGTGTTTGTGTATGTGCATGGCTTACAGCAACTGCTATGCTTACTGAACACTAAATATATACCAGGAACTGGGAAGCACAATCTCATCCTCCAGTCCTCACTGTAATCCCATTTCACAGAACGTGATATACTGAAGTGCTGACAGGTTAATATATTCATTGCTCAAAATTACACAGCTAGTTAAGGGAAGATTTGGGATTTGTGTTTTTGGGCACATACATATCTCTCTCTGTATGTGCCCCCCCATGAGATCTGAGACCCCCAGTTGAAGACTGATGGGCTGGCAAAGGTGCCTGTGGTCCATATGTTCTGTGGGTTCAATGTCCCCTAGGTGATTGGCTTATACTTTAATCCTACCTCCACTCCATTTTCAGGCAAACTCAGATCTCCCCCATTGTCTTTTTCTTCCCAGTTCACCCCAGAGCAGATCCTAGGAAAAGATGTTCGACTCCTACGCATTAAGAAGGTTGGAGAGGTCCCATCCTCTGCCCTTCCCCCATCCCACCTTGGTCCCTTGCTTTTCCCACTCTCACAGTTACCTCTTCTCTCTCTCTCCCTGGGGATGCCACCTCCTGTGGTGGGATCAAACACCTAGAATCCACCTGGCACCCACGTCCCATTTCCTCCCTGAAGGCATTGCTGTGGGCCCCATGTTTCCCCTGCCCACTCTGTGGCCCTTGATGCTCAGTGGCCCACAGGCTGTTGTCTGCTGTTACTCCACAAGGCTGATTTTCCTCTCACCAGGAGGGGTCCTTAGACCTGGCCCTGGAAGGTGGTGTGGATTCACCTATCGGGAAGGTGGTTGTCTCCGCTGTTTACGAGGGGGGAGCTGCTGAACACCATGGTGAGTGGGGACCAGCCGGGCCCTGGTTTGGGGATGATGTGATGATTATACAGAGCCCTACAACAGAGTAAATAGATGTCTACTTGGATGGACTTCACAACTACTCAAGAATGCCCTCCCACCTTGGCCTGTCCATTCATTTATCTAGTCTCATGCGTTGCTAGGATAGAGGTGGACCCAAGACTATCCCTGTCCTCGTACATTCTGGTGGGAGAACCCATTGGTAAACAACTAACCAGATCATTTTAAATTGTGAAAAAGTGCTATGCAGAGAAAGACCAGGATGCTGTGACAGAATAGGAAAGGTCTGCTTTAGCTTGAGTAGGGGTCAGAGAAGGCCTCTCGGAGGAGGAGACATTTCATCTGAGACCTGAAAGAGAGAGAGAGATCCCGATGGAACAGCATACAAAGGCTCTGAGACAGGCAAGAGCTTGGCAAGCTCAGGGAGCTGACATCGACCCATCTGGTCGCCACCTGGAGAGTATCAGCTAGCAGAACCAACTCGGGTTTCTGATGACCTTGCTGGAAGTGCAGGGTTTTCTCCTTGTAGCTATGGCCAGAGTCAATAGCAGGGGCTCACTCAAGAGCTGATGTGGTACTGGTTCATCACTGGTGTCCTTAGTCACTAAAGCAGGAGTGAGGGTGGTGGTAAGCAGGGAACAATGTCCTTGAGTAATCTGGTGGGTGGCTTTGCCTCCTGCTTTCTGAGCCCATATGAACGTTCAGAACCCAGGACCCAGGGTTCTTCTGCAGCCCCCCAGTGCCCCTCTGCCAAGCCCTGGACTTGGCACATGCCACATACAGTTTGATCCACTTCATCTCTTCTTACAGGTGGCATTGTGAGAGGGGACGAGATCATGGCAATCAATGGCAAGATGGTGACTGACTATACCCTGGCAGAGGCAGAAGCTGCTCTGCAGAAAGCCTGGAGTCAGGGAGTAAGAGTGGCCCCCTCCTTCCCTTGCCTGCCTCTGTATCTAGACCTTACCATCAGCATGTCCCACATGAGGACAGTATATAGGGTCCAACACATACCCCATCCATCCAATAGTCTAAATCTGATGAAATGGGATTCTAAAAGATACATGTCAATTCTTAGCCTTGGGTTCAAAATAAATAGTTATGCAAATATACACTCAGAACATTGGGTATTGCAGCCTACCCAAGACAAAGACATAAAGGCTTTCTCTAAGTGCACACTGAACAGGAATCAGCAGAGTGCTTGGGACCACTAGAAAACATTCACAAAAGTAGAGGGTCTAGGATGGAGGAAGAAGGGCTGGTGGTGGTATTCTCTCATCAGACACCTAATTGGGTCAGGGCCACCACATAAGGCCTTTTCAGGTTGTGCAGTGCACAACCTGTACAACTGTATGCAGACAGCCAAGCCTGAGGTATTAAGTTCAATGCCAAGGAAGCTGATCGGATGGGACTGGGATCCACATGATGGGATATGGAGAAGAGAAGACTCACGGGTAACATGATGACTGTCTTTGATGATCAGAAGGGCTGCATTAGGGTCAAGGGTGCAGACGTGTTCCCTGTGATTCTTGAGGGCAGAGCCGGAATGGATGGGGAGAGGTCCTGGGAAGATATTTCAACCTAGTATATTTCAGGCTATCACCTAGTGGAGTGTCCACTGGATTCATCCAAGCCAAGGATAGACAATGATGAGCACGCCAAGGATGGCAGTGGTGTCATAGAGGGAATTCAAATGTTAGGGTCAGAAATCTAGGTCAGAAGTTCTCCAATGGGCTGTGCATTCAAGTTACCTAGGAAGCTTGTTAAAAATATGTTTCCCAGGACCCATCCCATACTACCAAGGGCCGAATTCATGAGTCTACAATTTTAGGAAATTACCCCCAAAGACTCTAAGGTTGGTACCTGGCCCTGGTTTACAGATCAGCATTTGGGAACTTAGTATCATTAGAGGGTCTTGAGACTGTGGCCTTTATGATTCTGTTACCTCAAAGACTAGAAGCTTCCCCAGACCAGGGGACCCGTCCTCAAAAGGAAGACCCTTAGAGTAGCAGGACAGACATGCCGTCCAACCCTGAGTCACGAGGCTTCTCCCCACAGGACTGGATTGACCTCGTTGTTGCCGTCTGTCCCCCCAAGGAGTATGATGATGAGCTGTAAGTGTGTGCTGACACCTAGCCCACTGCCTCCTCTCCCTCCTCCTCTGGAAACTTGGCCTTCTCTGAGCCCACCTCTACTTTCATCCAACCTGAAGGAATGATCCAAGCACACACTTTCTAGGAGTACTAGCTCCTACAACCCCCGGCTTAGAGAAATGCTAAAACTCAGCCACAGAGCTGCCTCCAGGGCCGTCTTGTCTAAGTTCTTTATAGATGGTAAACTGAGTCCCAGGGAGGTTCAAGGTCTCAGACCAAGTAAAGGAAGTTTGGGGAAAAGACTCAGGATTTCTGATTGTCTACTCAAAACTTTTCCCACGATACCACTGTCAGATTAAGGATTTCTGTGTCCATCCTTCTCTTTCTGTAAGATCTTCCCGATGCCTAACTGCATTTTCTCATGCTGTATTTCTAGGTGGCCAGGACCACAAGTTTTTGATACCTTCCCTGGGGAGACTCTCCAGGAAGTTTTGGCTCAGCCTCAATCTGTCTTTCTCTGTAATCATTGCATGTGTGTCTCTTTCTATATCTGTTTCATTCTCTCTGTCTCTGTATGAGTCTCTCTCACACACATTCTTTCTCCTCTTCCCCCTTTTTTACCTCCTTTTCATCTCTCTGTCTCTCAATCTCCATCCCTCCTGTCAATCTCTCCCTGCTTTTCCCCTTCATCTTTCTTCCCTTTCCCTCATTCCCTTTCTCTTTCTTGAACCCTGCTTCTCTCCCCCTGGCTCGGAGTCCTTGCTTCTCTGTGTTTGTCATTATGCATCTCTTTCGTTCTGCCTCTTGGTGTCTTGCCTCCATCTTTACCTCATTACATCACCTCCTCCCACACCCACCCATACTTGTCAGACCCCTGCTTGCCTGTGCCTGCTTGCTCCCACTGCCAGGCAGAGGCCGAGTTTCCTGCATATTTTGAAGAAATAAAGATCATTTAGCTCCTAATTCTGAAACCCAGGGCCTGTGTAGGACCCAAGGTCACAGCCAGGTGATGGGAGAGGTCCCGTGGAGCTCTGCTCAGAACAACCAAGCCCTGTGTTTTATTTCCTGCTCTGCTCTGCATACACAGCACTTCTATTTCCTCCTCTGCAGCCCAGAGCCCCGAGCGATGGGAAGGCTCCTTAAAGACCATGCTCCCCTGATGCACAGACATGGCCTTCCCCTGCAGCTGGAACTCGGCAGTCCCACCCGGTGACTAGGCAGGTGGGGTGCAAAGCCCTGTCTATCCATGCAGTGTGCAGTGGCCTTCAGCTGCTGACTCTGTCAGCAGGTTCTTTGGACTGGCACCTGGAGGGGTGTGCTAGGCACTATCCCTAAAATGCCACCTGGGACCTGCTGTTGGCCACACTTTGAAAACTGTGGGACTCAGGGCAGCGGAGCAGAGACCAGTCTGTAACATCCACTTGGAACTCAGGGCTGATGGACTAGGAAAGCCCAGAGGAAGCACAGCCTGAATATCCCCTCAGGAGGTGTGCTTAGAAAATGTGGCTCTCTTCCCAGTGGACACCACCCTACTGCCCACAGGCTTAGGCAGAGCTAGGGCAATTCAGAACTTTTTAAGGCTTGTCCAAAGAACCAAGGTTGGTGAGTTGGAGTTACTTGTGTCCTGTTGTGATCTGTTGTGACCTGAGTTCTATTCAAACCAAACTGTCCTTTATACCTTCTCCCTCCCATGGGTCCAGGCTCTATCTGTGGGACACACTGTGTGCCACTGGACAGAACTGGCAGCTGGCTGTGAAACCAGCATTTGGCATGGCCTGAAGGCCACTGCTGGCATATACAAGCAAAGACTGGTTGACTTTTCTGCTACCAGTTTTTCAAAACATTAGAGTCCCATGTTCCCAAGACAGTTGGCCTGTTATGCTATGGTTTCTTGGGTGACCAAAGTGGCCCTAGGTTTTCTATCACTTGTCATCTGCTCCTTTCGAGGGATCCCAGTTCTTTTCCCTGAGTTCTCTCCTTCTCCACCACCTGCCACCAGTCTGCTTTCTTCTTGACTCCTGTGTGCTGTGGTGAATGTGTAGCCGCTAGAGGCTGGCAAGGCCTTACAGTACCCAAGGGTGTTCCTCAATGTCAGGGCCCTCCTTGGGGATGAGTATGTACCCACAAGGCCTGCACCCACTTATCTACTTCCTCTCCCCTCACAGGACCTTTTTCTAAAGTTGAGACATTCAAATTCACCCTAGAAGACAATGAACTCCGGACCCACCTCCTGAATACAAGACCTAGGACCAACCATGAAAGACACCCAGCCTACAGACACCAGAACACATCTTGGGGAACCGTTAGTCAGCACCCAGGCATTCCAAACTCCCTTTGGCCCTGAACTAACACTGGACAAGGGATACTTTGAGCCTCTCTTCTAAAGGTCAGCGTGGAGAGGCGGGGACAGCTAACTGTTCTGAAGAAGTTCCCTGGAATCCACACTCCATTCCTTCTTCTCTGGCCCTATGACTTCGTTCTCTGGAGGACTCCTCCCTTGACCCCTCATCGGTTCTCTTAGATCTCCCTCTCCATCCCTTTATTTCTGCTCTAATTGCTGCTAGACTTGCTGCTGCAGATCTTACTCTGAGCTCATTAATAAAATAAGCAGATTTTTTCCCCTCATTTTATAGGAGTAAGTATGAATTTGGATGGCAAATTCAAGGATCTCACATTAAAATCATGATTCTCACCCTGATTCAAGAGTGAGAAAGAGCCTAAGGCATCACTGTGATCTATCATGAAGGACATGATCAGGGATTGGCCAGAATGCTGAGGCTGCAGGAAACAGGATGTGACTGAGGGAATGCAGTCCTGAGGGAAGACCTGCTGTCTTTGTTAAATGACACCCCACAGAGCCTCCAAGAGGATAAAAGGGTGTGTGCAGTTCTAGTGGACTAGTTGTTGTTAAGTATCATTGAGTTGGTTGCAACCCTGTATAGGGTTTCTGAGGAGCGGCTGGTTGTTTTGAGCCACCAATCTTGCAGCTCAAACTGATCTTGTAGTCAAACACATTAGCCTGCAGTACCACACCAGGACTCCCAGTGGACTAGTAGGAGGAAGTTAAAGCCCTTCCAGTTAAGAAGAGGTCTGGTGTGGTGCTGTGTGATAAAGCACTGGAATGAAAGGCCAGTTTGAACCACAAGGTCGGTGGTTCAAACCCACCAGCCACTCCTCAGAAATCCTATCCAGGGTTGCTATGAGTTAGAACTGACTCGACAGCACTTAACAACAAGTCAAGAAGACATGACTTGTCCAGGGTCCCCTAAGTTGTCAACAGAGCTGAGGCACCACACGGTGGAAACACAAACCTAAAAAGGCTAGGAACACAAGGATACCCTTTGACTGGAACTTTTAAAAAGCATTTCACCTATCTCACTGAAGTCGCTTCCCACAGCTGGCTCAGGCGGTTTGCTGAGCCGACTCTGAGCCTCTCACCTCTGTATCAAGGAGGCGGAAGTGAAAGGGCTGGGTTCCTGGTCTCTACTTCTGAGATATCCCCTTTGGGCCTGTGCAGGGCTAAGAAGCTTGTTCTCACCAATTTCAGTCTCATTCCCAAGACGGATTTGGATAAGAATCTGTTTCCAGAGTTGAAAGCCCTGCTCTCCTCCTGTCCCTGCAGTGACCCTTCCCAGCTCTCTGGGGACCAGGCTGGCCATGCCTCTGTGAGAACTGGAGGGGGCAGCACAGCCCCCAGGGAAGGCAGGTGGGACTGACGCAGGGAGAGGGCAGAGGGCCAGGCGGCCTGCAGCTGCTCCCCTTCCGGCCTTTAGACTCAGGCAGGGTGACTCGAGGAGTTCATAGTATCAGCCATTGTGCTATACTGCTTCAATAGATGAGAAAGAACCTATTTATAGAATCAGCTGTAGGATAAGCACTGGACTACTAACCACAAGATCTGCGGTTCAAACCCATCAGCTGCTCCTTAGAAATCCTATACTGACTTGATGGCACTTCTAACAACAGAAAAACTCCAGCCACTATTTTCTCTCTGCTTCAGTGTGTTCTTCACACTGCAGAGTAAGTCAGTCAAAACCCAGCTGAAAACTCTTCAATGACTCCCTCCCTGTCCTCAGGACAAAGTCCCAACTCCTTAGCCTTCATCCAAAGCCTGATATCACCTGGCCCCTGACAGCATCTCTAGCCTTCCTTTCAGCCACACTGAACTCTTCAGTTTCCGGGACTAGCCATGATCCAACATAAGAATCTGTTTTTAGAGCTAATAGCCCTGTTCTCCTCCTGTCCCAACAATGACCCTTCCCAGCTCCCTGCGGCCAGGATGCTGCCCTGTCTTCCTCATGAACGTCTATGCATCCTTGAAGGCCCAAGCGAGTTATAAAAATGAGAGCTCAGTGTGAGCTCACTACTCCCTCCTGGGATAGACCATGTGAGTTGGAAGTGACAGAAATCCAACTTGAAATGGCCATCTAAGTGGAGAGAAAAAAAAAAAAAAAAAAAACCTTGAGTATTTGATGTCACATTTGGCTGGATCCAGGTGCTAAACACAATGTCTCACCATCTCTTGGCTCTACCAGCCTGTGGTTGGTTTCATTCTCAGATGGGCTCTTTCCATCAGATGCCAAGATGGCCTCTAGTATCCCAAGTGTATTCTATCAGGTAGTGCCACCTCAGTGGAAAAAACCAGTTTCCTAATCGTTCTACTAAATCCTGAGAGTTTATTCCAATTAGCCTGACTTGGGTCACATGCCCATCCTGGGAGCCATGGGTTAGGGTCAGCCCCACACAGGCTAAGTGAAGGGGAAAGGGTGGCTATCAGGCTGCTGTTGAGAGGAGAATGGGAAATGGATCTGAGCAGACACAAAGGGGTGGCCAGTAAGGCACCCTGTTCCCAGAAGCTCCTTCCTCCTTTCCCCTCTGTTCTTCCTTTTCCTCTCCCTCTTTCCTCCTCTGGGGGGAACCTGAGGTTCAGGAGGCTAGGGATCCCTTGTACAGCCTGAGGAACCCTCACCAGCTACTCTCTGAACCAACTGCTTGCACTACTTGGGAACATGAAATGGGAAGAAGGGGGCATCTTCTATGACCACAGGACTCCCAGCCACCTGACATACAAGAGTACAAATGCTTGATCTCCAAATATCCCAAGAAATCTGACCTCAGGCATGTTATTTCATCTCTCTTCACCTCTGTTTCTTCAGCTTTAGTTCATAGAATTGTATCAAAAGAAATACAGTTAGAGGGCTTAGAAACAGTTCTTGGCTCTCAAATTAATGTGAACTTTAAAAAAAACACACAAGTTTCATAGTCTCAAATTAATGTTACCTGTTTAAAAACTTGATATGCTATAGAAAGCACACTGCTGAGGGCCATTTTGCCTCTCAGGAGGGACTGTGGAAAGACAGGCTCTTAGGCCAAGAATTGTTCCTTTACCTGCATGTGTTCCCCACACTTATACTCATAGCAACTGCAGGGAGTGCTGTCCCCTCTTTCCCCACCTTAAAGGAAAAAGTCCTCTGCATACCTTCTCTATCCCTAGAAGAGCAAGCCCTGCTCCCTAACAGGCCAGGTAAGTGTATGCATGTATACACATATATGCTAAGTCTATAATATTTACATTAACTGATTTTATTCTGCATGTACTCATGTTGTTGTTGCTACGTGCCAGTGGAGTCAGTTCTGACTCACAGCGACCCTGTATAGGGTTTCCAAGGAGCGGCTGGTGAATTTGAACCCTCGACCTTATGGTTCAAATTGACCTTGCAGTCCAGGACTTTGCCCCACAGCGCCCCAACAGGATTCTGAATGTACTCATGAGGCATTCCAAATCAGAAACAGATTTCTTATTTGTTGTTGTTAAGTACCGTGGAGTCAGTTCTGACTCATAGTGACCCTGCACAGGGTTTCTGAGGCTGTAAATCTTTACGGGAGCAGAACGCCTCATCTTTCTCCCGCGGAACTGCTGGTAGTTTCGAACTGCCGACCTTGAGGTTAGCAGCCCAATTTGTAACCACTACGCTACCAGAGCTCCTTAGATTTCTTATTTCTTATTAGTCACCTTATTAATTATGAATGTCATGAATTACTAATTAAATAATCAGTATGTGGACCCTCATTATCCCACATCTTAGAGTGGCATTGTGAGTTAATGAGCTGGCCTGCAAGGTCGGCAGTTCAAGCTCACCAGCTGCTCCTCGGAAACCCTATACAAGGTTGCTATGAGTCACAGTCGACTCAATGGCACTTAACAACAACAACAACAACCCTTAGATGACTAACTGAAAGTCAGATGGAAACATACCTTATACATGGCAGGATCCCCTTTGGAAAACAATGGATTTTCTCCACTTACATACAGGAGAGATGGAAAGGATTCTGGAATATAAATTCCTAGGAAGATGAACCCTAGGAGCTTAACCTAGGGTCCTTGTCCTGGCTGTAAACATTTTATTCTTTCAGTGAGATCAGTTTTATTATCCTCTTGGATCAAAACAATCAACTAAACAAATGACTACAGATGGAATTTTTATAGTACGTGAGAAATAAAATACTTCTAGGGGAAGGGGGAGCAAACATTTGTGTCTAAATCAGGGGGACAGAAATGTGTCTCAGGAGGCTAGGACTTTTTACAGAAATAAGTAGAGATCCAGGGAAGTTTAATTTCCCCGTAGTCCATGCACACAAGTGAAGTGTGCTGCTGGCAGGTGGGCAGGTGTCAGCAGGTTCTCCGTGAGCACCAATGGCAAACAGTGAAGGCAGGCACCTCAGAAGAAGCAAAGTTTCTCCCGCTCTGCCTGTATGTGGCACCACTGGCCATTCTGACCACAGACTCTTCACTGGTGAAAGGTGATCCAAAACCAGCAAGCCTAGCCTAGACTGTTCTATTTAGGCTCCGCTTACTCACCTGACAGGTACCCTGAAGCGAAAGTCTACCTGGTACAGCTTTAAACCCTTGACATGGTCCAACAGCACCCACCTGTTAGCCACCTCAGGCCTCCAGTTTCTCACTCTGACTCCACAGGAAGATAGAGGGCTGTCTTTTTAGGGTCATTGTGAGTCAGAACTGACTCCATGGCACTTAATAACAACAACATCTTTTTAGGGAAGGGGTTAAAACATTTCTCAGATTTTCAAAAGTGTCTCTGGCCCAAAAGAGGTTAGACCCACTCCCATAAGAAAGTGACCACTTAAACAAACAAAACATTTGTGAGGTGCTGGGAACTCCCAGAAGATTAAATACTCAGCTCCATTGGGGTTGGACAGGTGCTATATGAAGGGGCTTCAAAAAGTATGTGGGAGAACAAACAAGATGGTGGATCGG
>NW_006408601.1:7840778-7845722 GCF_000296735.1 Chrysochloris asiatica | reverse complement strand
AAAAAAAAAAAGTATGTGGAAAAATTCCATTATCTTTTTATTCAATTTTGCATGAACTTTTGAAGCCCCCTCCTTATACTCACCACTGTATCTCCAGCATCAGTACGGTGTCTAGCACATAGTAGGTGTTCAGTGTCAATAAATGAATGAAGAACAATTTGTCTGGAGGTCACCTTTCAGCCAAATAATAGATTGGTTTATAGCGTCAGTAAGTAATGTATCTCCTTAAACAATCAAGTATATGAGACTAAACCGTCAACATTTACTCAAAAGCAAAGATGAGAAGACAAGGAAGGCTAGGAAAAGCTAGACCAGTGGAAACAGAACAAACAGAATGGAAGCAATTAAATTGCTGACACATTGTGAAAATTATAACCAATGTCATGGAACAATTTGTATAAAATTTATTAAGTGGAAACCTAATTTGCTGTTCAAATTATCACCTAAAACACACTAAAATATTTTGTAAATAAATTGTCAAAAACAGATAAAGAAAATTCATCTCTAATGAAATAATGTTAAGTCCATGAGACAGTTGAATCCAATTTATAAACATCTGCTTTTCATTCAATTTGGCAGCCAAACAACAATGATGCCCATGGGTCATTATTATCATTCATTCACAGCGTTAGCAGTATTTGTTGAGATTGAACACCTATTCTGTGCCATAATCAAAACTCAATCTCAGCCCTCAAGTGGCTGCCAGCCCAGTGGGGCATACAGTACTGGTGGTTAAGTGCAGGGACAGATTGTACCAAGTGCTGGGGTAGGGGAACCAGAGAAAGGATCTCCAATTCTGCCTGCCTGCCCAGGCTTGCCGGAAGAAGTGACATTTGAGGCCAATGTTGAATGCTAAGAAGCAGGTTGTCAGAGGTGTGGAAGGAGGACTGTTCCCACAGCCCTCCAGAAGCTTTGTTTTTGGCTTCCATTGCCCAGTACTGGGCATGCGCAGACGTGCTTCCTAAATGCTGCTGTAAGGGCAGAATCTAAGCAGAGAGAACCCTGGCCTGAAATTCCAGAGCAATCCAACTCCAGCTCGCCCTCCCCATGACCAGCCATGCATCCTCATCCCAGCAAGGCTTGTTGACTCACTCACTGCATCTAGAAGCTCTTGTTCCTGTCCACACACTATCATCCCCTTGCCAACCTTCATTTTTATAGACTGGGCCATCCTGCAAGGTCGACTGTTCCTCTGGGCTTCTGCCAGATACCAGGACCAGGCTACCTCTCTGAACCCAGATAGCCTTCAACTGTTAGTCCCTGTTTCTTCTTGATTCCAGACAGCACTTAACAACATTCCGCGCCTTAATATCATTAGGCATTCAGTCAGTATTCAAATTTCCTTACTTGTCTAATTTTAAAAATAGCTTTGTTCATATCAGGATCTAAAATAAGAGCCATATACGGTCTCTGTTAATATGTCTCAAGCTGTTTTTTAAAAAAATTAAATCTATTTTAAAAAAATAGAATGCTATTGTGGTAAAATGTACATAACATAAACTTTTCCATTTTAACCATCTTCACGTGTACAATTCAATGGCATTCATTAGATTCTCAATCGTGTGCAACCATCACCACTATTTCCAAAACTTTTTATCCTGGTGTAGTGCTGTGGGTTAATGTGCCAGACTACAAAGCAATTTGAACTGCAAGGCTGGCAGTTCAAGCTCACCAGCTGCTCCTCGGAAACCCTGTATAGGGTTGCTCTGGGTCAGAACCGTCTCAACAGCACTTAACAAGAACAACATAGGAACTTAGAAGCTTAAGATTTTTTGTTGGTTTCTCCTGTTTCACCAACCAGACTGTAAACTTCTGAGCATCCATTACTTTTCCTTAACAGGCAGTAATGCAGTAGAGAACAATTGTTCTCAAACTCTATATGCATCAGAATCACCTGGAGATTTGTGAAAATAGATTTCTGAACTCTACACCAAGTTTCAGATTCAGTAGGTCTAGGGTAGAGTCTGGAATCCTGGTGTGGCACTGTGAGTTAATGCGCTGGACTGCAAGGTCGCTTTGAACCAGCCGCTCCTCTGAAACCCTATACTGGGTTGCTATGCGTCTGTACCAACTCAACAACAACAACAAAGGGCGGAGTCCATGGATTTGTATTTCTAACAAATCCCAAGGTGATGCTGATAGTCCAGGGACCACACTTTCAAAACCACTGCTATGGAAAGGAGTCCTGGTGACTCTGTGAGCTAAGCATTGGGCTGCTAACCACAAGGTCAGTGGTTCAAACCCATGAACTGCTCCAAGAAGAAAGGTGAGGCTGTCTGGTCCCGTAAACACTTAGTCTCAGGAGTAGTTTCGCTGGATTGCTGTGAGTCAGAATTGACACAACGGCAGTGGTTTGGTGGGTTATAGAAAGAATCCCTGGTGATGCAGTGGTTAAAGCAGTAGGCTTCTCATCAAAAGGTCAATGATTCGAACCCACCTGCCACTTCATGGAAAAAAGACGTGGCAGTCTGCTTCTGTAAAGATTCCCAGCCTTGGAAACCTTACGGGGCAGTTCTACTCTGTTCTATAGGGACACTATGCGTGAGAATCTACTCGATGGCAGCTTTTGATTTGGGGTTGATTATGGAAAGCATTTAAGTTGTGGACTCACTGAACTTGGGTTTCAATCTAGGTTTTATCTCACTGACTATATAAGCAAGGGCAAGTCCCTTAGTATGTCAGTTTCCAAAGGACAAAAGAGCATCTGCTGCAAATTTACAGGGTGCTCAATAAATGCCTGTTAATTGAATGGCCGATTGCCTCAGTTACATATTAAAAAAAAACCAAAAACCCAAACCACTACCATGGAGTTGATTCTGACTTAGAGCGACTCTATGCAGGGTTTCCCAGACTTTAGAAGGTAGTGAGTAGTGTGTAGATTTGGGGCAGGCATGTGGGCAGCGAGGAAGAAGAAAGACTTCCCTGACCAGGAATCAATCCCTGAGAGTGGCAATGAGAACACCGAACCCTACATGCTAGATGTTGCTGTTGTTGGTTTTAATGTTGCAATTTAAAGCATTCAGTGTTTCCATTTAAAACATTTAATGTTGCCATTGAGTTGATTCTGACTCACACTGACCCAGTATATGGTTTCCAAGGAGCAAGTGATGGGTTTGAACTGCTGACCTTGTGGTTCACAGACCAGTGCTGATTCCACAGCGCCACACTAGGATTCCATAACAGGTGCGATGGCAATGTCTATAAAAGACTCCTCTTGTGGCACTGTGGGTCCGTGTGCTGGACTGCAAAGTTGGTTTTAACCTCAAGGTGGGAGGTTCAACCTCACCAGTGTCTCCTTGGAAACCCTATACAGGGTGACTATGTATAGATCACTGTGGGTCGGAACCGACTCAACAGCACTTAACAACAACAACAATCAGTGGAGGGTCTTCCTTGTCCCCCACAGAATCACAGACTCAGGCCTCGACACACTTGTCTCCATGTTTACACAGCGTATCCAGAAGTTATCGGCATGCATTAGGTACAGGGACACACATTCAGACTGCTGTTGGTAAGTGCTATGGATTCTGACTCACAGTAACCCTGCATAGCAGCTGGTGAGCTTGAACTGTATGGCAGCTGTATAGCAGCTGGTGAGCTTGAACCACCTACTTTGAGGTTCAAACTGATCTTGCAGTCCAGTGCATTAACCCACAGCATCACACCAGGACTCCTGGCCAAGTCTAAGTAAGAGTGGACTCGCTCTGTAGACACCACTCCTGGACAAGCCCTTCCCTCTCACTCACCACACATGTGCCCTTCTAATTGGATGGTTCCCTCTCTCCTTTTTACCTTTTTATCCCCACCTCCACCCCACCAGCCAACTCCTGCTTCTCAGAAGGAAGCTCAGGTAAGAAGGATCCTGGGCTTTGCACCTACCTTGCTTTAAGACCTTGGTCAAATGAGTTTTCCTCTCTAAGCTGCCTTGTTCTCATTGTGTATAATAATGATTTTACCACCTGCCTTAAAAGGAGATGATGATCAAGGCAGACCATGCAACAAAGAGCATAGCATTAGGTAGTGATACTATATATAGATATCTATATATAGGCGTATATAAGAATGCGTATCTTGGGATTTGGAGAAAGAAGCCCTCAGCTTATCTCACAATAAAATATCAGTTTCTACAGTGTGCCAAGCCTTCTCACACACATGCGGACGAGAATGCTGTTATCTGTTGTTGAGCTGTCCCTGACTCATAACAACTCCATGCATAAACTCATCACATGCTCAGTAAGAGTTTAGGTCCAGGCAGCCTCTGCTCAGGGGATGGGAGCTAAGGTCGTTTTATGGGGAGAGGAGAAGTGTGCAGGGAAGTTGGGTCATTCAGTCATCTCCAGCTTCACCTGGCCTCAGCGCCCTCCTGACTCAGACAGCTAAGGCTGCACTTTACCTGCCAGAGGCACCTCTCAGGGGCCAGGCTGTGCCAGAGAGACATCCTGTTTGGCTGAGCCCTGGTAAAGAGTCTGCTGCAGGGTGGCCTGAAGTAGGCAGAGAGATCCACACAGAATCCTGCAGGGCTGGGCCAGACTGAGCCAGCTCCCTGCGCAGCTCACATAAAACCATCTCTGTACCTCCTCTGGCACTAACAGCAGTCATTTCCCAAGGAAATCAGAGTAGGGGTCAAATCACAGTGGGGGTCAAATCACAGTGGGGTCAAATCACAGTGGGGTCAAATAACAGTGGGGATATCACAGTGGGGGTCAACAGTGGGGGTCAAATCACAGTGGGGGTCAAATCACAAAGGGGGTCAACAGTAGGAGTCAAATCACAAAGGGGGTCAACAGTGGGGCTCAAATCACAGTGGAGATCAAATCACAGTGGGGTCAAATCACAGTGGGGGTCAAACCACAGTGGCGGTCAAATCACAGTGGGGTCAAATCACAGTGGGGGTCAACAGTGCTAGACTGCAAAGTTGGTTTTAACCTCAAGGTGGGAGGTTCA
>NW_006408601.1:7839656-7840323 GCF_000296735.1 Chrysochloris asiatica | reverse complement strand
TTAACAGTGGGGTCAAATCACAGTGGGGGTCAAATCACAGTGGAGTCAAATCACAGTAGGGAAATCACACTGGGGAAATCACAGTGGGCGTCAACTGTGGGGTCAAATAACAGTGGGGGTCAAATCACAGTGGGGGTCAAACCACAGTGGGGTCAAATCACAGTGGGGTCAAATCACAGTGGGGGTCAACAGTGGGGGTTAAATCACAAATCAAAGTCACAGGTCAAATCACAAATCACAGTGGGGGTCAAATCAAAAATGACAGTGGGGGTCAAATCACAAATCACAAATCACAGTGGGGGTCAAATCACAGTGGGGGTTCAAATCTCAGTGGAGAAATCACAGTGGGCGCTCAAATCACAGTGGGGGTCAAATCACAAAGAGGGTCAACAGTGGGGGTCAAATCACAGTAGGGGTCAAATCACAGTGGGGGACAAATCACAGTGGGGGGTCAAATCACAGTAGGGAAATAACAGTGGGGGTCAAATCACAGTGGGGGTCAAATCACAAAGGGGATCAACAGTGGGGGTCAAATCACAGTGGGGGTCAAATCACAGTGGGGGACAAATCACAGTGGGGGGTCAAATCACAGTGGGGGTCAAATCACAGTGGGAGTCAAATCACAAAGGGGGTCAACAGTGGGGATCAAATCACAGTGGGGGTGAAC
>NW_006408601.1:7838366-7839268 GCF_000296735.1 Chrysochloris asiatica | reverse complement strand
CAAATCACAGTGGGGTCAAATCACAGTGGGGGTCAACAGTGGGGTCAAATCACAGTGGGGGTTAACAGTGGGGTCAAATCACAGTCGGGGTCAAATCACAGTGGAGTCAAATCACAGTAGGGAAATCACACTGGGAAAATCACAGTGGGCGTCAACTGTGGGTTCAAATAACAATGGGGGTAAAATAACAGTGGGGGTCAAATCACAGTGGGGCTCAAATCACAGTGGGGTCAAAACACAGTGGGGGTCAAATCACAGTGGGGGTCAAATCACAGTGGAGTCAAATCACAGTGGGGAAATCACACTGGGGAAATCACAGTGGGGGTCAACTGTGGGGGTCAAATCACAGTGGGGGTCAAATCACAGTGGGGGTCAAATAACAGTGGGGTCAAAACACAGTGGGGGTCAAATCACAATGGGGGTCAAACCACAGGGTGGTCAAATCACAGTGGGATCAAATCACAGTGGGGGTCAACAGTGGGGGTTAAATCACAAATCACAGTCACAGGTCAAATCACAAATCACAGTGGGGGTCAAATCACAAATGACAGTGGGGGTCAAATCACAAATCACAAATCACAGTGGGGGGTCAAATCACAGTGGGGGGTCAAATGTCAGTGGGGAAATCACAGTGGTGGGTCAAATCACAGTGGGGGTCAAATCACAAAGAGGGTCAACAGTGGGGTTCAAATCACAGTGGGGGTCAAATCACAGTGGGGGACAAATCACAGTGGGGGGTCAAATCACAGTAGGGGTGAACAGTGGGGGTCAAATCACAGTGGCGGTCAAATCACAGTGGGGTCAAATCACAGTGGCGGTCAAATCACAGTGGGGTCAAATCACAGTGGGGGTCAACAGTGCTAGACTGCAAAGTTGGTTTTAACCTCAAGGTGGGAGGTTCA
>NW_006408601.1:7836010-7837161 GCF_000296735.1 Chrysochloris asiatica | reverse complement strand
CTGTGGGTCGGAACCGACTCAACAGCACTTAACAACAACAACAATCAGAATGGAGGGTCTTCCTTGTCCCCCACAGAATCACAGACTCAGGCCTCGACACACTTGTCTCCATGTTTACACAGCGTATCCAGAAGTTATCGGCATGCATTAGGTACAGGGACAAACGTTCAGACTGCTGTTGGTAAGTGCAGTGGGGGTCAACAGTGGGGGTCAAATCACAGTGGGGGTCAAATCACCGTGGGGTCAAATCACAGTGGGGTTCAACAGTGGGGTCAAATCACAGTGGGGGTCAAATCACAGTGGGGGTCAAATCACAGTGGGGGTCAAATCACAGTGGGTTCAAAACACAGTGGGGGTCAAATCACAGTGGGGTTCAAACCACAGTGGGGTTAAATCACAGTGGGGTCAAATCACAGTGGGGGTCAACAGTGGGGGTCATATCACAGTGGAGGTCAACAGTGGGGTTCAAATCACAGTGGGGGTCAAATCACAGTGGGGTCAAATCACAGTGGCGGTCAACAGTGGGGTAAAATCACAGTGGGGTTAACAGTGGGGTCAAATCACAGTGTGGGTCAAATCACAGTGGAGTCAAATCACACTGGGGAAATCACACTGGGGAAATCACAGTGGGGGTCAAATTACAGTGGGGTTAAATCACAGTGGGGTCAAAACACAGTGGGGGTCAAATCACAGTGGGGGTCAAACAACAGTTCGGTCAAGTCACAGTGGGGTCAAATCACAGTGGGGGTCAACAGTGGGGGTCAAATCACAAATCACAGTCACAGGTCAATTCACAAATCACAGTGGGGGGTCAAATCACAGTGGGGGTCAAATCACAGGGGGGTCAAAACACAGTGGGGTTCAAATCACAGTGGGGGACAAATCACAGTGGGGGGTCAAATCACAGTGGGGATCAAATCACAAAGGGGGTCAACAGTGGAGGTCAAATCACAGTGGGGTCAAATCACAGTGGGGTTCAAATCACAGTGGGGTCAAATCACAGTGGAGGTCAACAGTGCTAGACGGCAAAGTTGGTTTTAACCTCAAGGTGGGAGCTTCAACCTCACCAGTGTCTCCTTGGAAACCCTATACAGGGTGACTATGTATAGATCACTGTGGGTCGGAACCGACTCAACAGCACTTAACAACAA
>NW_006408601.1:7832810-7834005 GCF_000296735.1 Chrysochloris asiatica | reverse complement strand
ACAGTGGGGGTCAAATCACAAATTACAATCACAGGTCAAATCACAAATCACAGTGGGTGTCAAATCACAAATAACAAATCACAGTGGGGGTCAAATCACAGTGTGGGGTCAATTCACAGTGGGGGTCAAATCACAGTGTGGGGTCAATTCACAGTGGGGGTCAAATCACAAAGGGGCACTACAATGGGAGTCAAATCACAGTGGGGATCAAATCACAGTGAGGGTCAAATCACAAAGGGGGTCAACAGTGGGGGTCAAATTACATTGGGGGTCAAATCACAGTGGGTGACAAATCATAGTGGGGGCTCAAATCCCAGTGGGGTTCAAATCACAAATGGGCTCAACAGTGGGAGACAAATCACAGTGGGGGTCAACAGTGGGGGTCAAATCACAGTGGGGTCAAATCCGAGTGGGGGTAAAATCACAGTGGAGTCAAATCACAGTGGGGAAATCAAAGTGGGGGTCAACAGTGGGGTTAAATCACAGTGGGGTCAAATCACAGTGGGAGTCAAATCACAGTGGGGGTCAACAGTGGGGGTCAAATCACAGTGGGGGACAAATCACAGTGTGGGGTCAAATCACAGTGGGGTCAAATCACAAAGGGGGTCAACAGTAGGCGTCAAATCACAGTAGGGTCAAATCACAGTGGGGTCAAATCACAGTGGGGGTCAACAGTGGGGGACAAATCACAGTGAGGGGTCAAATAACAGTGGGGGTCAAATCACAGTGGAGGTCAACAGTGGGGTCAAATCACAGTGGGGGTCAAATCACAGTGGGGTTAAATCACAGTGGGGGGTCAAATCACCGTGCGGGTCAAATCACAGTGGGAGGTCAAATCACCGTGTGGGTCAAATCACAGTGGGGTCAAATCACAGTGGGGTTTAATCACAGTGGGGGGGGTCAACAGTGGGGGTCAAATCACAAATCACAGTCACTGGTCAAATCACAAATCACAGTGGGGTTCAAATCACAAATCACAAATCACAGTTGGGGGGTCAAATCACACTGGGGGGTCAAATCACAGTGGTGGTCAAATCACAAAGGGGTTCAACAGTGGGGGGTCAAATCACAGTGGGGGTCAAATCACAGTGGGGGACAAATCACAGTGGGGGGTAAAATCACAATGGGGAAATCACAGTGGGGGGTCAAATCACAGTGGGGGTCAAATCACAAAGGGGGTCAACAGTGGGGTTCA
>NW_006408601.1:7830604-7831319 GCF_000296735.1 Chrysochloris asiatica | reverse complement strand
CAGAAGTTATCGGCATGCATTAGGTACAGGGACACACGTTCAGACTGCTGTTGGTAAGTGCAGTGGGGGTCAACAGTGGGGGTCAAATCACAGTGGAGGTCAACAGTGGGGGTCAAATCACAGTGGGGGTCAAATCACAGTGGAGTCAAATCACAGTGGGGGTCAACAGTGGGGTCAAATCACAGTGGGGGTCAAATCACAGTGGGGTTCAATCACAAATCACAGTGGGGATCAAATCACAGTGGAGTCAAATCACAGTGGGGAAATCACACTGGGAAAATCACAGTGGGGGTCAAATAACAGTGGGGGTCAAATCACAGTGGTGGTCAAATCACAGTGGAGGTCAACCATGGGGGTCAAATCACAGTGGAGGTCAACAGTGGGGGTCAAATCACAGTGGGGGTCAAATCACAGTGGGGGTCAACTGTCGGGGTCAAATCACAAATCACAGTCACAGGTCAAATCACAAATCACAGTCACAGGTCAAGTCACAAATCACAGTGGGGGTCAAATCACAATGTGGGTCAAATCACCGTGGGGGTCAAATCACAAGCCACAGTGGGGGTCAAATCACAAATCACAAACCACAGTGGGGGGTCAAATCACAATGGGGGTCAAAACACAAATCACAAATCACAGTGGGGTCAAATCACAATGGGGGTCAAATCACAAATCACAAATCACAGTGGGGTCAAATCACAATGGGGGTCAAATC
>NW_006408601.1:7828286-7830504 GCF_000296735.1 Chrysochloris asiatica | reverse complement strand
AATGGGGGTCAAATCACAAATCACAAATCACAGTGGGGTCAAATCACAATGGGGGTCAAATCACAAATCACAAATCACAGTGGGGTCAAATCACAGTGGGGGTCAAATCACAGTGGTGTCAAATCACAGTGGGGGTCAACAGTGGGGGTCAAATGACAAATCACAAATCACAGTCACAGGTCAAATCACAAATCATAATGGGGGTCAAATCACAGTGCAGGTCAAATCACAAATCACAAATCACAGTGGGTAGTCAAATCACATTCAAATGAAAGTGGGGGTCAAATCACAGTTTGGGCCAAATCACAGTGGGGGGTCAAATCACTGTGGGGGGGGGTTAAATCACAGTGTGGGGTCAAATCACAGTGGGGGTCAAATCACAGTGGGGGTCAAATCACAGTGGGGTCAAATCACAGTGGGGGTCAACAGTGAGGGTCAAATCACAAATCACAGTTACAGGTCAAATCACAAATCACAGTGGGGGTCAAATCACAAATCACAAATCACATTGGGGGTCAAATCACAGTGGGGGGGTCAATTCACAGTGGGGGTCAAATCACAAAGGGGGTCAACAGTGGGGGTCAAATCACAGTGGGGGTCAAATCACAGTGGGGATCAACAGTGGGGGTCAAATCACAAATCACAGTCACAGGTCAAATCACAAATTACAGTGGGGGTCAAATCACAATTGTGGTCAAATCACAGTCACAGGTCAAATCACAAATCACAGTGGGGTCAGATCACAGTGGGGACAGATCACAGTGGGGTCAAATCACAGTGGGGGTCAAATCACAGTGGGGTCAGATCACAGTGGGCGGTCAAATCACAGTGGGGGTCAAATCACAGTGGGGTCAGATCACAGTGGGGGTCAAATCACATTGTGGTCAGAAAACAGTGGGGGTCAAATCACAGTGGGGTTAAATCACAGTGGGGGTCAAATCACAGTGGGGTCAGATCACAGTGGGGGTCAGATCACAGTGGGGTTAGATCACAGTGGGGGGTCAACAGTGGGGGTAAAATCACAAATCACAGTCACAGGTCAAATCACAAATCACAGTGGGGGTCAAATCACAGTGGGGTCAGATCACAGTGGGGTCAGATCACAGTGGGGGTCAAATCACAGTGGGGTCAAATCACAGTGGGGGTCAACAGTGGGGTCAAATCACAGTGGCGGTCAAATCACAGTTGGGTCAAATCACAGTGGGGGTCAACAGTGGGGGTCAAATGACAAATCACAAATCACAGTCACAGGTCAAATAAAAAATCACAATGGGTCAAATCACAATGGGGGTCAAATCACAATGGGGGTCAGTTCACAGTGGGGGTCAAATCACAGTGGGGTCAGATCACAGAGGCGTCAGATCACAGTGGGGGTCAAATCACAGTGGGGATCAACAGTGGGGGTCAAATCACAGTGGGGTCAAATCACTGTTGGGTCAAATCACAGTGGGGTCAAATCACAGTGGGGTCAGATCACAGTGGGGTCAGATCACAGTGGGGTCAAATCACAGTGGGGGGGTCAAATCACAGTGGGGGTCAAATCACAGTGGGGTCAACAATGGGGGTCAAATCACAGTTGGGTCAAATCACAAATCACAGTGGGGGTCAAATCACAAAGGGGTCAACAGTGGGGGGTCAAATCACAGTGGGGATCAAATCACAGTGGGGGTCAAATCACAAAGGAGGTCAACAGTGGGGGTCAAATCACAGTTGGGTCAAATCACAGTGGGGTCATATCACAGTGGGGGTCAACAGTAGGGGTCAAATCACAAATCACAGTCACAGGTCAAATCACAAATCACAGTGGGGGTCAAATCACAGTTGGGTCAGATCACAGTGGGGTCAGATCACAGTGGGGTCAGATCACAGTGGGGGTCAAATCACAGTGGGGTCAAATCACAGTGGGGTCAAATCACAGTGGGGTCAAATCACAGTAGGGGTCAAGTCACAGTGGGGGGTCAAATCACAGTGGGGGGTCAAATCACAGTGGGGGTCAAATCACAGTGGGGTCAAATCACAGTGAGGGTCAAATCACCGTGGGGTGCCCCAGCTTTACTCATGGTAAGACCCCAGCTCACCAGGACTGCTCTCACATTTAAGTTCTCCTATCTAGACCCCTGAAGGAGCTCTGGTAGCGTAGTGGTTACGAATCGGGCTGCGAACCTTAAGGTCAGCGGTTCGAAACTACCAGCCGCTCCGCGGGAGAAAGATGAGGCTT
>NW_006408601.1:7820729-7828186 GCF_000296735.1 Chrysochloris asiatica | reverse complement strand
TTTCTACTCCCGTAAAGATTTACACCCTCGGAAACCCTATACAGGGTCGCTATGGGTCGGAACCGACTCGATGGCACACAACAACAACAACAACAAATCTAGACCCCTGACTGATGCCAAGACTGGACTTCTCCTTGGGTTTCTAACACACACAATCCTTCTTCAGAAGTCAAAGTCTTGGAGACAGTGAAGTCCTTGGTACCCCCAGCATCCCTTTGGGAAGTGTTTACCAGCACAAGCTATGAAGCCAGACCTAGTTACATCTGAATCCTTTCTCTGCCAGCTCTCAGTTGTGACCTTGGAAAAGGGGTTTAACCCTCTTATCAGATATATGATTCATGAAGATAGTCTCCCAATTGGTAGATTGTCTTTTTGCTTTTTTGGAAGTCTTTTGATGAACAAAATTTAAAGATATTTATGAGGTCCTATTTATCTATTTTGTCTTCTGCTGTTTGCGATTTTGTTATTATATTAAATAATTTACTGTTAAGAGCACTTAACGACAGCAACACAATTGTTAAGAGCTAGATCTCCACAGTGTTGTCCCTGTATTTTCTTCTAAGAATTTTACAGTTCTAGTTGCATAGTGTTTCCAGTGGCTGATTTTTTTAGATGTAGATCTCCAGGCATTTCTTCTCAGGTACCTCTGGGTAGACTTAAACCCCCAACCTCTCAGTTAGCAGCCATTCATTTGCATTAGTCAGGGATTTCCCATCCATCCAATGAGGCTGGTAGAAAACATTAACCTCAGGCTTTCTTGGAATTCCTTTCTCACCTCCCCATTGTGTCAAAGTCCGGGAGGTTTATGTGGTATTGCCTAGACACCAGGTAGAGTCTTATTCTCACATTATCTATCTGTGCAAGTTATAGCCAAGGGTTGCCTCTGTTAGCCTAGTGGCCCTCCTGTGGAACAATGGAACTTTCAAAGCAGTCCTTGTGTGGACTTTCTAACATGATCCACGTACTGCCTTTTCCTTTCTGACATCTGGCAGCTATCCCTCAGCCATACCCACAGCAGGCAGACAGGGAGGTCAAGCACAGGCTTCTCCTCTCTAGAATTCCCCTCTCACCTTCCCTTCTCCTGACATCCAGGCAGGATGGAGAAGAGAGGGAGAGAGAACTTGTCCCTCCCTGGTTTCATCCAAGGCATTATATCTATAGCTCAATCCTCTCTGCTTCACTGATTCTAAAGACTTCTAAGTTCCTCCATAGACACTGCGTTTGAAACATCAGTTTACTGCTTTCCACCTGACCACAGCCTCTGTCACCTGCCTAAAGGAGGTGGAGAAAGAAAAGGAGACATCTTTCCATGCCAGTATAGTGACAGATAGATAGATAGATAGATAGATAGATAGATAGATAGATAGATAGACAGATAAACAGACAGCTGCCCTCGAGTTGAATCTTGCTCATATTGACCCCGTGTACAACTGAACAAAATGCTGACTCATCCTGCATCATCCACAGGCGTCATTCTCACAACCACGAGCCATGTTCACTGTTGTGTCCATATGTATATTGTTGTTGTTATGTGCCATGGAGTCCATTCCAATACATAGCAACCCTGTACAGGGTTTCCAAGGCTATAAATCTTTATGGGAGCAGAAAGCCTCATCTTTCTCTCACAGAACAGCTGGTAGTTTCAAACTGCTGACCCTGAGTTTAGCAGCCTGATTCGTAACCACTACGCTCCCAGAGCGCCTTGTTCATACGTATAACCCCATCTTATTCTCTGTACTTGTTGCACTGTATAATAGAATGTTTGTTGCTGTTTGTCTTTAACTTCTGCCCTATTGATCAGGGTTATTGTAATGAATGGAGCTCTGGTATCTTAGTGGTTACGAGCTGGACTGCTTACCTCAAGGTCAGCTAGTTCAAAAGTACCAGCGGTTCCGGGGGAGAAAGATGAGGCTTTCTGCTCCCATAAAGATTTACAGACTTCGAAACCCTGTACAGGGTCACTATGAGTCGGAACTACGGCATACCACCACCACCGTGCTAACTAACCTCATGCTTGCACAGGGAAGTTAAGGGATCCTGCCTGAGGCCACACCCACCCATTGTTTGAGGGAAAGAATCCAGATCCTGTAAAACCAGTCCGGGTTTTCTGTTCTTCCAGGACGATGGCATTGAATTCTCAAAGGGGAATACCTTTGTTCAGCTAGTGCCTCTGCCCGGAGGATGGCAGTAAATTCTCACATGGGAACACTCTTGTTCAGAGCAAGCTCCTTGTATCTGTTGTCCATCCTTTTTCCAGCCCTCTGTATCAGAAGCAGGATGGTATCATTGGAGGTGGGGAGCTGCAGAAACATGGGCACCTGGGTGTCTATTTCCCTTGTCTCAGGGGTAAACAGTTTCTCAATGTAAAAGTGGCTTTGCTTCTATGTGTAGGACATCTTTCCATGTCAGTATGTACTTTGTACTTAAACACACACACACACACACAACCAAGCCCATTGCCATGGGGTTGACTACAACTCATGCTGACCTCGTAATCCTACTTTATTCTCCATACTTGCTTCTCAGTATTCCACAGCATGGATGCTGTTTTTGTTAGGCTAAGTCAATTTCAACTCATAGTGACCCCGTGTGATGGAGTAGAACTGCCCATGGTTTCACAATGGTCACTAACCGAAAGGTCAATGGTTTGAATGAACCCCCAGCTACTCCACAGGAGAAATTTGCTTCCATAAAGATAATTGTTGTTGGGTGCCACTGATTCCAACTCATAGAAACCCCATATGACAAAGTAGACCTGGCTTATAGGATTTTCCTGGCTGTAACCTGGAAGAAGTGCAGCCAGAGTGCTCCTTAGAGGCCAAGATGGCCAAAGTTAGTCTCTCATACTTCGGACATATTGTCAGGAGGGACCAGTCACTGGAGAAGGATATCATGTTTGGTAAGGTGGAGGGACAGGGAAAGAGAGAGGAAGACCCCTAATGAGATGGATTGGCCAAGTGGCAGCATCGATGGGCACAAGCGTGGCAACAGTAGTGAGGTTGGCCCATGATCAGGCAGTGTTTCGTTCTGCTGTGCATAAGGTCGTTATGAGTCGGTGCCGACTCGATGGCACCTAACAACAACAACAAACCTGGTGTGGCACTGTAGGATAAACACTGAACAGCTAACCACAAGGTCAGTGGTTCAAACCCACCAGTTGCTCCTCAGAAACCCTATTCGGGGTTGCTGTGGGTCGGAACTGACTTGATGGCACTTAACAACAGCAACAGTCTTTAATGGGGACCAGTCAACCCGTCTTTCCCCTGCAGTATCATGGTGGGTTCAAACTTCTGGTCAAGCAGCTGAGGGCTTAACCCTTATGCCACGAAGGCTTCTCTATGGATAATACCATGTTCAAACATTTTTAAAATTTACGTTTTACCTCTCTTAATGGATATTTGGGTTGTTTCTACAATAACAACCCATGTATGCTGCAGCAGAAGTCCTCCCATGCTATCGTGTGCACTTGATTCCACATTTTTCAAAGCAACTCTCATACCCACGTGATGGGCAATGTTGCGGGTATTCTCACCAGACAGAGGTAGGCCCAGGGAAGGGTGAAATTTGCCCATGGTCATACGTAAATTTGTGCTAGACATGGCAAACACAATCCGCTGAGACTCCAGACCCAATATGCTCTTGGTCCCAGAAGCTGCTCTGTTAATAGTCCTTTATGTTTGGGTTCAGCTTGAACTGGAGCTGGCTTTTTTTTGTTTATTTCAAATAGTCTAGAAGAGACAAGCATGAGAGGCTGTGCCAGGCACTATGTGTTGAAAGAAGAGAGACCACTAAGTAGCCCTTATTAATTATATTGGTTTCTTGGGGCTGCATAACAAATTACCCCCAAAGTGGAAGGCTTAACACAGCAGAAATTTATTATCTTACAGTCTTGGAGGCTAGCAGTCTGAATGCAGGATGTTAGTAGGGCCATGCTCTCTTTGAAGGTTCTAGGTGAAGATCCTTCCTTATCTCTTCTAGCTACTGGGCATCCCAGGAGTTACTTGGCTTGGCAACATATCTCCAGCCTCTGTAGCCACATAATATGGCACTCTTCCCTGTGTGACTGCTTACTAGGGTCCCAATTATAAAGAGATTAGGACCCACTCCAGTGAATGTATCTTAATTCATTACGTCTATAAGACTCTATTTACAATCTAGGGTACATTCATAGGTGCCTGGTGATTAGAACTTTGACATATCTTGTGGGCACACAATTCAACTCGTAACATTAATTGATTTGCACATTCATTGTGGACACCCAGAAGATGAATTAGCCTGGACAGTGTCCCCAGTTTACAAATCACATTCACACCCCATTGTCTTATTTTAATCCTGTAGGATCAGTTTTATTATCTTCTCCATTGAGAACTGGGAAGAGAAGCATAAAACAGTGATTAGTCTCAAATCTGATAGCATTATGGTTAAGAGTCAGGCTGCTAATCTCAAGGTCAGTAGTTCGAAACGACCAGTGGTTCTGCAGACGAATAAAGAGGCTTTCAGCTCCTGTAAAGATTTGCTACCTCAGAAACCCTATACAGAGTTGTTATGAGTCAGAACTGGCTCCACAGCACATAACTACCAAACACAAGTCTACAAATCACATAATGAAGGAGACAGGATTGGAGACTCTATTCTTAAAAAATACATATAGTGTGGCTGCGCAGTCAGTCTAAGGCGCTGGATTTAGGCTCCAATATTTTCAGAGCATGGATTCTATCACTACCAGTGTTATATTTTAGGAACCCTGGTAGCCTAGTGGATTATGAACTGGGCTGCTACCCTACAGGTTAGCAGTTCGAATCTACCAGTCATTCGTACCAAGGGAGAAAGATGAGGCTTTTTCCTCCTATAAAGACCCTACGTAGGGTCGCTATGAATCAGAACCAATTCGACAGCACACGACCACCACCACCACCACTACCACCACACACAAAAAAACAGCATTGCTGGAAATTGTAACTGAAAAAAAAAACAAAACACCAAAATAACAGTGAAGAAAGTATGAAAAACTTGGAACAAAAATATCTAGAAGGAAAACTATCTTGGGGTGTGTTCATGGTCTATGAATTCCAGTCATCTCATTTGTAAAGACTGGGAATAATAATAACAGCAATAATAATAACCACTATGACACCAATGGTAGATAACATATACTGCTGCTATTGTTAAGTGCCATTGAGTTGGTTCTGACTCACATCGACCCTGTACAGGGTTTCTGAGGAGCAGCTGGTGGGTTTGAACTGCTAGCAATCCAGTGCTGGTCCTATCCTATAGTACCACACAAGCACTTCCCTAATGCAATAGCTATTTCCAAGCCAGCGCTTCCCCTGTGGGCTTGCATTCTAATATACATATCTAATATGGCTGAAATCATAGGAAACACAATTTTGTTCCTGTGTTTTCCCTTGACATTATCTCATACGATTTTTTTCCACTTGTTTACATGGACCAGCTATCACACTGCACTCAGCTTGGCTAATTAACTTCTGACCTTGGAGCTGGACATTGATGCCCACCAATTTTTCAGTATTTTGATTGATGCTGCAAGAAACATCTTTTAGCTTCAGAGAGATTCCCAGAAGTCAAAGGTTGTTTGAGGCCTTTGGATCCTGCCCACCCCTGCCTCTTCCCTGCATCCAGATGCCTGGAACAAGAAGCAGAGCCAAGGCCTTTCCTGAAAGTGTCCTGGAAAAGTTGGGGGTACTTAGAGCAACACAGGGAGTACTTATAGCAGTCTCAGAACAGAGAAACTCGCAGGAATGACGCTCCTAGGGCTGAAGGGAGCTTCTCTTGAGCACCGGAGAACATATACATTTATGCTCCATACCCTTAACTCTGTTGTTGTTGCTAAGTACTGTAGATTCATAGCGACCCTGCACAGGGTTTCCAAGGCTGCAAATCTTTACGGGAGCAGAAAGCCTCATCCTTCTCCTGTGAAACGGCTGGTAGTTTTGAACTGCCGACCTTGAGGTTAGCAGCCTGATTCGTAACCACTATGCTACCAGAGTTCCTTTCACTTAACTCCAGAAGTTCTTAAGTCTAATATAAAATCCCACTCTCTCTTCTTTCTTTACAAGACATAAACTTTTTTTTTTAAGTTTTTATTGTGAATTGAGTGATACTTTACATGAGAGAACATCAACTTTACACTCATCCTATCGTAGTTCGTTTCATTGCAATGATTACAATCCCCTCCATGCATCATCATTCAACAGTATTTGCTTCTGTTCCCTCTGGTTTTGTTTTTGTTTTTTCTGGATGTATACCAAAACACTCAAGAATATATAATCATTCAAACAACCAAAGGGCATACCCTGCAAGCCTGACCCCCATACACCCGCACACAGTCTAGGGACCCCAGCCTCTCCATCGCTCCACCATAAGACATAAACTTTTAAAACATGAACCTATGAGAATCTCTCCAGAAAGCGTTATTTTTATAGAAGGAAAATATTATTTAAATTTTCATGAGGTTCTGGAACCCCTTAAATCTGTCATGTCAAGAATACAGCCTAAGGTGACATTCTCTTTCAAGGCCCCTTCTTGCTTCCTGATCCATTCCCAAATCGCCTCTGTTTTCACTGGACCCTACATCCATTCTACGTATTCCATGGGGCCAGTGTGAGGTTGTAATATAGTAGGGGCACATGTGAGGAAAGTAACAGGAGATTCTAAGGAGCTGGGTTCAGGTTTGCTTCCCCACTTGCTAGGGCTGCAACCTTGAGCCAGTCATGCAACCCTCCTGGGCCTCAGTTTCCTCATTAGCAACACAGGGAAAATTATAACCTATGCTTAGCAGAGTCCTGGTTTGGTGCTGTGGGTTAAATGCGCTCGACTGCAAAGTTGACTTGAACGGCAAGGTCGGCAGTTCAAAGCCATCAGCCACTCCTCAGAGACCCTATACAGGGTTGCTATGGGTCGGAACCAACTAGACGGCACTTAACAGTAACAGCAACATACTTAGCAGAGGTGTTGGGATGACTCGTCGGTGAACGCGCTGGTGAACGTGCTGGACACACAGAAAAGTATCTTCAAGGCCAAAACCCGAAGTAACGCATCCTTCACCATTTTTCTTGCCCAGACTGGGTGAAAGGTTTTTCACTTTGCCCACTTAAGGACTCTCGGATCTAACTACATCCACCAGCGCCTTGCCCTAGCGAACTCTCACCCTCTGAGATTCCGAACCCACCCACTCTGGACCCACGTGGACCTTTCTTCTCTCTCTGTGTCTCTCCTCCATCCAAACTCTAGTATGCCCATTCACCCACCCAATCTACCCTGCTGTTTTCCAGCGCACGCGCGCAACTGGCAGTCACAAAGAGTCCCGGCGCACATCTGGGCGCGCGAACCGCACAGCTGGCACACGGGACCCGGAGCGACCCCGCTCGTCGGGCTCCGCGCAGCTCCCCGGGCCAGGCAGGTAGTGGAGCCGGGCGACGAGCCGGGAGCAGGCGCGC
>NW_006408601.1:7731747-7820619 GCF_000296735.1 Chrysochloris asiatica | reverse complement strand
CAGCAGCCGGAGCTGAGCCGGAGCCCGAGCCGGTGCCGCCATGCCCCTGGCCTTCTGCGGCAGTGAGAACCACTCGGCCGCCTACCGGGTGGACCAGGGCGTCCTCAACAACGGCTGCTTCGTGGATGCGCTCAATGTGGTGCCGCACGTTTTCCTGCTTTTCATCACCTTCCCCATCCTTTTCATCGGTGAGCGCGCGCCGAGGCGAGCGGAGGAGGGGAATGGAGAGGCAAGGAGGGAGGAGGAGAAGGGAGCGTCGTGAGCCACACCGCTTGGCGTCCCCTGGCTGCTCAGCGACCGCCGCTCGCCTCCCTTAGGGGTCTCTGGCTCGGTGCTCTGCCCGGTGGTCCCAGCACTCCCAAGCCCGCTCATCCCCTCACTTCTCGGAATCCAATTCCCGCGTCTCCTGGCTCTCCAGGGTGCTCCCCTCCTGTCCTCGCCGAATCCAGCGGACGCCCCTGACCCAGGGGACCCCCAAGTTTCACTACTGCAGAAATGGGGCTGGGATGGGGAAAAGGGAAAGCAGAGGTCTCCGCACGCAATGGAAAGGTCCGGTGGAGGTCGGGCGGCGCCCTCCGTGGCTACCGTAGGGAGTCGGGGTCACCCCTCCCCCAAGGCATCCTCTGACGGTAGCTGCTGGGCCCTTGGAGTTTCCTGCGCTTCGGGGACCGGGATGGATGCCCCGCTAACTTCTGCGCTTCCCGCGGGCTGAGCCAGACCTCTGACAGACCCTGGCCCTGCGATCCCAGGGCGAGGAGAGGCGGGGCCCGGGACTTAGATTCCCTTTCCCTGCTACCTCACCGGGGCGCGTATCCCTGTCGCACAACGTCACAGGCTCCGACCGGCATCAAGCCCGCCACCCTGGTTCGAAAGCCTTAGGCAAAGTTAGGCGTCGCTGCTGGAATTACAGCGCGCGCATCTTCGCTTGGGTCTTCCTCATTGCTCTCCAAGATGTTGAATCCCCCAGGCCAGCCAGCTTTGTTAACTCACAGCGTGTCTTCTGCCTCCTTCAAACTTGTTAATTCACTTTAATTAAAAAAGAGGAAAGCGAAAAAAATTATATACAGCTTCCAGGATGAAGGGAAGATTGTCTCAAAATAAAATTAAAGATTGAATGAATGTAAAACTAATGTTCTCCCATGTAAACTATCACAAAATTCACAATAAAATATTTAAGAAAATAAAAGAGAGAGAGAGAAGGGTTATGAAACAGAAGCAGGGTTACTAGTCATTGACAAACATCTAGGAAGCATATGCAACATATGCTCATAGGTATATCAAAAATTGTACTAATTTAAACCCAATGGCTTATTTACCTCATGTCTTATTTATTGCCTGAGAGGCCACCATATAAAATGGGGTATCCGGCCTATGTGACCCTGGACAGGTGCTGGCTTCATGTGTACCCCTGGGGGAATCCTCACGCACAGGTGTATGTATGTGTATGCTTGCCACCCTCCAAAGTGGATCTAATACATAAACACTCTCTTGGGTCCTCCGCCCACGGCCAGGCCTGCCCACCTCATACCATCTTTCCTTGCAGGATGGGGCAGTCAGAGCTCCAAGGTGCACATCCACCACAGCACGTGGCTCCACTTCCCTGGACACAACCTGCGCTGGATCCTGACCTTCATGCTGCTCTTCGTTCTGGTGTGTGAGATCGCAGAAGGCATCCTTTCTGATGGGTGAGTTACTGTCAGAGGACCCAGGAAAGTGAATCGGCACCAGGGAGCTTCCTGAGAGGCCCATGGAGCCCCCAGCTCACCTGTGTTTTCTAAGTCAGCATCATTTATTAAGAAATGCAGCAACTGTTAACCCAGAATCTTGTGTGTTATAGCTGCTCTATGTAGGACCCTGGAGACAGGAATAAGTAAAATCCAGTTCCTGCCCTCAGTCCAGGAAGGTAACAGGAACACATACCTGAATGCCAAGGCCCAATGTAATAATCCTAGAGCTTACTGTTTGTTGTTAAGTGCTGTCGAGTTGGGTCTGGTGCATAAGGATCCTATATAGGGTTTCTGAGGAGCAGCTGGTGGGTGGGTTTGAACTGCTGACCTTGTGATTTGCAGTCCAGTGCTGATTCTACAGCACCACACCAGGAGTCCTTTAGGGTGCCCCAGCTCCCATGGAAGTTTCCAGGCCTCTTCCACAAGCTGCTGGTGTTATCTTCATGAAGAAAAAAATTCAGTGTCACTCATTCTCACTTAAAACCCTTCATTGGTTCCCAGTTGTTGGAAGATGCAGTCTCAGATCCTCAGCCTTTTCCTCCCAGTCACCCTCATTCCCAGGCCTTCAATGTCATGCCCAACTTCCTTGTGCGGTGCTATCACTGTGACTGTGCCTCGCTGGTGGTAACTCACAGTGGACCCTCTCCTGTACCAGACCACACAGAATCCTTAGTAAGGTCTATTTTCAATTTTAATCCTAGAATGAAATGTGATACGTATAGTTGCAGATTGCTTACATGCAATCTTTCTTAGATTATATGAATACTAACAACAAAACTGTTTTGTAAAAATCTTTCTACATTGAAATACAACATTATTAGTAACTAAGTGAAAGAAAGCCTGTTTTTAATTTTTCCCCTTCCCCTTTATATAGGAGCCCTGGTGTTACAGTGGCTAAGTGTTCAGTTGCTAATTGAAAGGTCAGAGGTTGGAACCCTCTGGAGAAAGGTGGTAGTCTGCTTCCCTAAAGACTTACAGCCTTAGAACCACTGTGAGGCAGTTCTGCTCTGTGCTGTTGGGTTACTGTGAGTCAGAATTGACTCAGCGGCAGTGGGGTTTTGGTTTTCCTGTAATTACTCTTTCATCTAAGAAAATTATTGATATAGGTTCACAGATACTACTGACCAGTAGCGTAGTAGTTACAAGTTGGGCTGCTAATCTCAAAGTCAGCAGTTTGAAACTACCAGCCATTCTGCGAGAGAAAGATGAGACTTTCTGCCTCCCATAAAGATTTACAGCCTCGGAAGCCCTATACAGGATCACTATGAGTGGGAACCAACTCCATGGCACACAACCACCACCACCATAATATTGTAGTTAAAACACCAGAAAATTCGACAAAATCAGCAACTGTAAAAACAGTGGTTGCAATGAAGACTGTGTGTGCTTGTATCAGGTGCAGGCAAAATCACGTGATTTGAAGCAAGACTGTAATTGAGTAATAATGATAGCTTTGACCAGAGCACATTGTTATTGTTGTGTGACTCATAGTGACCCCGTACAGGATTTCTGAGACTTTACATCTTCACAGGAGCAGAAAGCCTCATCTTTTTCCCACGGAGTGGCTGGTGGGCTTAAACTGCAGACCTTATTGTTCACAGTACAGTGCTTATAATTAGAAGGTTCAAAAAGTAAATTTACATAGTTTTAGCCTTGTAGGTATATGGCATATGCAAGCTGAGCTTACAAAAAATGTTTTTGCTAATATTACTAACTGTTGTTGTTGTTAAGTGCCTTCAAGTCGGTTCCGACTCCTAGTGGCCCTATCTGGGGTTCCCAAAGAGCGGCTGAACCCCTGACCTTCTGGTTCCAACCAACCTTGTGGCCCAGGGCGTTATCCTACAGCGCCACACCAGGACTCCATATTACTAACTATAGGATGTTTTTGTAAAAAAATAATAACGTTCTGCTGAAACATTGCACAGAAGTGTTAGAGAAAGTCATTTTGATGTCACCCTCTCTGACAGAGACATCCAGTGAAACCACTGTTCCTGTGGACCTCGCAGCCCACTCCTAAGGCCTCTGCTAGAGCAGGCAGCATGTGTTGTGTGTTAAAATGTATTAATTTGCCAAACTGTCCCCCCCTTAAACAGAAAACCTCTCAAGATTGGAGTCTGGGTCTTATTCATCTTTATATGCAAAATGACAACATTCGATAAACAGTTATTAATTCCTTAGGATTACTGATGAAGCTCAAAGGTCACAGCCTTCGGTATGAGTTACACTTCAATGTAAAGAAAACAAAAATCCTCACCACTGGAGCAATAAACAGCATCTATATAAATGGAGAAAAGATTGAAGTTATTAAAGACTTCATTCTTCTTGGATCAACCATCAACACTTATGGAAGCAGCAGTCAAGAAATCAAATGATGTGTTGCATTAGGCAAATCTGCTGCACAAGACCTCTCTAAAATGTTCAAGAGCAAAGATATCAGTTTGAAGGTTAAGGTGCACCTGACCCAAGCCATGGTATTTTCAATAACCTCAAATACATATGAAAGCTGGACAGTGAATAAGGAAGACTGTAGAAGAATTGGTGCATTTGAGTTTGGTGTTGGAGGAGACTATTGAAAGTACCATGGGCTGCCAAAAGAACAGATCTATGTTGGAAGAAGTGCAGCAAGAAGACCAGAAGGCATATTGCTCCATAACTAGCAGGTGACACGTCTGCCTCCCACTCTTAACACACCTTCCAAAGCTGCACGAATGCTAGAGAGGGAGGGATGCACTGCTGGGTTATAATTAGCTGGAGTGACAGAGGAAAACACCCTGTCTGTGGAAAAGGCAGGCTAGGTCTTCAGCTATGGCTTCTGCTACGTACAAGGGGACTCCAAAAAGTTCGTGGGAAAAAATTCCATTATCTTTTTGGTCCATTTTCCCATGAACTTTTTAGAGCCCCCTCGTATCAGTTATGGGACTTTGGACAAGTCATCCAGGCTTCGTGGACCTTACTTTCTCTCCCTGTAAAATGTGCGAGGGAATCCTTGCCTGGCCTTCATGATGCCTGGGAAGATGAAATTAGCAAATGGAGAGTGCAGAGTAGCAGAGCTCTGAGGAGTAGTAATGCCATTCCAGAACTTGGAGAGCTGAAGGAGTCAGGTCAGGGACTCCCTCTTGCCTGCTGTCCAGCAACCTGTCCTGTATGGGGCGACACCTGCACCTTAGACCTCTCCAGCTCCGTGCAATTGGCATCCTCCACCAAGCATAGTGGTTACAAATAGAGCTGCAAACTGCAAGGTCAGCAGTTCGAAACTACCAGCTGTTCCGTGGGAGAAAGATAAGGCTTTCTGTTCCCATAAAGATTTACAGCCACGGCACATAACAAAAACAACTACCACCTCCGCAGATGCATACTTTTCACCTGGCTTCTGCTGAGCTCCATCTGTGAGCCCATATCTCTGGGCAGGCATGCATGGGGGAAGGTTTAAGAAGGGGGCAAATGGGAGAAGAAGTCATAGACCTGGCCCTTCGTGTCGACTCTAGCTTCAGCTTTCAGACTTGACTGGAAGCTGTGTGGAGGGGAGAAGGCAAGTGGGAAGGGAAACTGGTTAAGGCCAAGATTTTTAATTTGAGGTTTCTTTCATGGTCTCGTTGAAGAATTAATTAAGGCATCTTAAATGTGCAGGGCTTTCCTGTCTTCCTTTAAGTTTCTCTGTGTGATGATCTGAATTCAGAAGCACCAAAGCACAATAGGTTAGTGAGTTGCCTTAGTATCTGGTGCTGTTATAACAGAAATACCACAAGTGGAGACTTTAACAAACAGAACTTTACTTTCTCCCAGGCAGGAGGCTAAGGTAATCACAAATTAGGGTGCCAGCTCTCGGGAAAGTCTTCCTCTTAGTTGGTTCTGGGGCAGTCCATGTCTCTTCAGCTTCTATTCCTCGGCTCCTTGGTGATCCCCTTGTGTCTTGGCATGTCTCTTCTCCCTCTCCGCTTGCTCATTTGATTGTTTAAGCTCATTTATATCTCATAAAGAGCTTAAGATACATTCTACATGAATATTGTCTCATTAGCATAACAAAGAAAACCCAGTCCTAAGTGGTATTATAACCACTAAAGGAGCGTAGTGGTTACAAATCGGGCTACAAACTGCAGGGTCAGCAGTTCGAAACTAACAGCTGCTCCACGGGAGAAAGATGAGGCTTTCTGCTCCTGTAAAGATTTACAGCCTCGGAAACCCTGTACAGGGTTGCTATGGGTCGGAACCGACTCGACGGCACTTAACAACAACAATAACAACAGGGGTTAAGATTTACATTACATATTTTGGGGGGACACAATTCATGCCAAAGAGGGGGTATGCTCCTCATGTGCCTTTTTCTTACAAGGGAGATGATCTCCGCAGACTTTCCTTTCATCTCCTTGACAGGATGGAAGGAATACACAGAGTGGCTATACCAAAAAGAAGTGCTGAATATTCAACCATTTCAAGAGGTATCATAAAATCAAGAACCAATTGTGCTTAGCTACTGCAAGAACAAGCACGTTGTTCACCAGAAGCCATCAAGGCAAGCAACCAAGTCCCTTCAGGACAAACCCTCTTCCAAGACTGAAACTCAAAGGGAACACACAAGCAGGCATGTAAGCTTGCTGGTGACTATGTTGGTTTACTAGTGAGTGGAAGTGGGGGAAAGGCAACAATGAAGATATGGGTTGTGTTTGACCATGATACTATAGACTCCCATCAATCTGGAGATGAGAGAGAGAAGAGGAGGGGCTGGTTGGTCCAAAGTGTGGTGAGACCTGAGGACTCCTAAGCCCATGGAGAAGGACCTAGCCACGGAGGACTACAGCCAAGAGTAAAATGTCCAGCTGATATGAAGTCAGGGGAGATGCACAAGAATGCCCAAAATTTTACCTAGCTTTGATGGTTTGATGATCAGAACTCAAATAAAGGAAGATAAAGAAATTTGATAAAGGAACAACTATAAATTGCTATGATTTGATGAACTTGACCTATACTTATGGATCTAATAGCACAAAATACCAAGTAAAAGGAAAGGAGTCTTCCCATCAAGGATCAATCCTATCCCCTCTGTACACAGGATTGATAGGGATAGACAACTTAGACATTGGCTACCTAAAATGGGGGGCCTGTAAAGAGCAGAGATGTCAGCTTGAGGACTAAGGTGTGCCTGACCCAAGCCATGGTATTTTCAATAACCTCATATGGATGTGAAAGCTGGACAGTGAATAAGGAAGATCGTAGAAGAATTGATGCCTTTGAGTTGTGGTGTTGGAGGAGAATACTTAAAGTGCCATGGACTGCCAAAAGAACGAATAGATCTGTTTTGGAAGAAGTGCAACCAGAGTGCTCCTTGGAGGCCAAGATGGCTAGGCTTCGTCTCTCATACTTTGGACACATTGTCCAGAGAGAACAGTTGTTGGAGAAGGATGTCATGCTGGGTAAGGTGGAGGGTCAGAGAAAAAGAGGAAGACCCCCAATGAGATGGATCAGCCAGGTGGCATCATTGATGGCGTCAAGTGTGGCGGCGGCAGTGAGGTTGGCCCAGGATCGGACATTGTTTCGTTCTGCTGTGCATGGGGTCTCTATGAGTCAGTTCTGACTCGATGGCACCCGACAACAACAACAACAACAACAACAACAACACCATAAAGGCACAAAGTGGCTGGCTTACAAGTTTTCAAGAGGGATTTTAGTTTCAGAGTGTGCAGGGGAAGGTAGAAGTCCCGCTGAATAGTTTTCATCCTGCCTAGATGAAACTGGTGAAAGGAGATGGGGATAAGATTCTTATGATTCAATAGTGAGTAATTGCTATCATGATGAATTACGATGGTCACAACTGTAAAGATAGAAGTTTTGTAATGTAAGGGGAGGAGTAGTTAATCTTACACTCCAGAAACAGAGGACCCTAAGACCATCAAGGGAGAAGAGCATGAGCAGAATGTGGAACCTTTTCCAGAGATGCAGCAACACCAGAGATGGAGGCAGAGATGATGATATGAAGAGATAAAGCAGTTGAGGACTCTAGACTCATAGAAAGAGAAAGGCTGTGTGCTGGCAGCCAGGAGGCAGGCTTGCAGAATGTGCCCTTTGGTTGTTTAAATGATTATATATTCCTGAGTGTTTTTGTGTACATCAAACAGAACAACAACAAAAATGGAATAAAAGTAAATACTGTTGTTGAATGATGATGCCTGGAGGGGATTGTAATCATTGCAATGAAACTTAAGGAAGAAATCCAAGGTGCACTAGAGGCATTGGCAAAAAGCAAGCCTAAAGGAATTGATGTAATGCAAATTGAAATCTTTTAACAAACTGATGCGTCACTAGAGGCACTTATTCATCTATGCCAAGAAATTTGGAAGATGCTACCAGGCCAGCTGATTGGAAGAGTCCATATTTGTACCCATTCCAAAGAGAGATAACCCAATGGAATGTGGAAATCATCAGATAGTATCACATGCAAGTAAAATTTTGTTGAAGATAATTCAAAAGTGGTTGCAACAATGCATCAACAGGGAACTGCCAGAAATTCAAGCCAGATTCAGAAGAGATATCATTGCTGACATCAGATGGATCTTGGCTGAAATCAGATGATAATAGAAATTTGTTTATTTGTGCTGCATTAACTATGCAAAGGCTTTTGGCTGTATGGATCATGACAAACTATAGATAACATTGCAAAAAATGGGTATTCCAGAACACTTAATTGTGCTCATAAGGAACCTGTACACAGACCAAGAGGCAGTTGTTCGAACAGAACAAGGATACTGAAAGGTTTTAAATCAGGAAAGATGTGTTCCAGGGTCGTATTCATTCGCCATATTTATTCAATCTGTATGCTGAGCAAATAGTCCTAAAAAGCTGGACTATATGAACAAAACATGACATCCAGATAGGAAGTAGACTCATTGCCAACCTGCAATATGCATATGATACAACATTGCTTGCTGAAAGTGAAGAGGACTTGAAATACTGATGAAATCAAAGACTACAATATTCAGTGTGGATTGCTCTTCAGTGTAAAGAAAACAAAAATCCTTACAACTGGACCAATAAAATAAGTGCCATCAAGTCTGTTCCAACTCATAGCCATCCAGTATAGGGTTTCCGAGGAGTGGCTGGTGAGTTTGAACTACCAACCTTGAGGTTCAAATGGAACTTGTGGTCCAGGGTTATCATTCAACACCACAGCAGGACAAATAAATAGCAATATAATATAATACATGGAGAAAAAATTGGAGTTGTTAAAGACTTCATTTTGCTTGGCTCCACAATCAACACTCATGGAAGCATCAGTCAAGAAATTAAAAGGACATACTACATTAGACAAATCTACTCCCGTAAAGATTTACACCCTCGGAAACCCTGTACAGGGTCGTTATGGGTCGGAACCGACTCGACGGCACTTAACAACAACAACAACAACTGTAAAAAAACAACACCTCTTTACAGTGTTAAAGAGCAAAGATACCAGTTTGAGGACTAAGGTGTGCCTGACTCAAAGTATGGTATTTTCAGTTGTGTCATACATGTAAAAGTTGGACAATGAATGAAGAAGACTGTAGAATTGATGCCATTGAATTATGGTGTGGGAGAGGAATATTAAAAGTACTATGGACTGCCAGGAGAACAAACAAATTTGTCTTGGACGAAGCAGATCCAGATGCTCTCTAGCCAGGATGGTGAGACTTCATCTCTCACACGTTGGACATATTATCAGGAGAGACCAGTTTCTAAAGAAGAACATCATGCTTGGTAAAGTGGAGGGCCAGTGAAAAAAAGGAGGACCCCCAAGGAGATGGATTGGCACAATGGCAGCAGCAGTGAGTTCAAATGTAACAATATTTGTGAGGATGGTGCAGGACCAGACTGTGTTTCATTATGTTGTGCAGAGAGTCACTATTAGTTAGAACTGGCTTGACAGCATCTAACAACAAAAGCATTAAAATCATTAGTATTGTTTTATGCCACTTGGGGAAGGGTGCCAATGCTGACTTATGCTACTGGTGGTAAATGGAGCTGTTACTAAGTGAACTCCAGTGTACAGAGTCCTGTACTACTAAGGGGCCCCAGCTGTGTTTAACTCCAAGAGACCTGGTTTCAGGTCAGTGGTTTTGTGACTCTGATTGCCAAGATCATCTTCCCTATGCCATCTTCTAAAAGCATGAGCCCAGGGTGAGAGGGCCACAGATTTCAAAGCCTGAACTATGAGCCCTTAGAGCATTGCTGTCTGGACTCCTGAACCCCTTACTTAATGAGCATGTTTGGGGCTGTGGGCAGAGCTATCAGTCTAAGGAGCAGATCTTTGGCCACGATCTGGAGAGCCTCCTATGTGCGGAGCCCAAAACCTGAGACCCCGAGCTGCTTGGCTGAGTACTTAGCATATTACATTGTATCTCTCTTTCTTTCTCAGGGTGACCGAATCCCGCCATCTCCACCTGTACATGCCAGCTGGGATGGCATTCATGGCTGCTGTCACCTCTGTGGTCTACTATCACAACATCGAGACTTCCAACTTCCCCAAGCTGCTAATCGGTAGGGGCAGAGCAAGGGAGAAGGTAGGGGAGGAGTGGGGACCTCAATTCATTTCTTCAGATAATGTGTACTGAGGGCCTACTATGCAATCAGGCACGGTCCTAGGTGCCAGAGATTCAGAAGAGAAGAAGAAAATGCCCCCACCTTCATGGAAGTTAACACTCTGGTGGAGGAGACAGACAGTAAACAAATATAAATAAACAGATGATGGTGATGCTATGAAAAAATGATGCTGGGTAAGAGGTAGAGGATGATGGAGGGGCACAGAGAAGGCCTCTGATAAGAGTGAGCCTGCAGATATTTGGGAGAAGAATGGTCCATGCAGGAGGAGCAGCAAGCATAAACACCTTTTAATAGGAACAAAGAGGCCAACAAAGGGGAGAGTGGTAGGAGATGAAGTCAGAGGCTAGGAGAGGAGCAAGGCAGACTCCTAGGCTTCAGAGCTGAGTGCCTGGTGAGTTGGTACTGACCACTTACATGGAACAGGCCTTTTGGAGGGGAGAGGCAAATCAGATGTTCTGCTTTGGACATGCTGAGGTTGAGATGACAGTGAGACAGCCAACTCAAGTGTCAGTGGGCAGTTGGATAAACACGTTGCCTATTCAGTCATTGGAAGTGGGATAGGGTCAGTGCTAGAGGTACACGTCCGGAAGCTGTGAGGATTTTGTAGGTGGCTGACATTGGATGAGGTCTCACGGTGGTATACAGAAGAGGCCCTAAGTCCAGACTCTGTGGTGTACCAATGTTTAGAGAGGCTCCTGGTGTGGCGCTATAAGATAAGCACTCGACTGCAATGTTAATTTGAGCCACAAGGTCAGCAGTTCAAATCCACCAGCTGCTCCTCGGAAACCCTACACTGGGTCACTATGAGTCAGAACTGACTCAACAACTACAACAACAAGGGCGAGAGTCCAGAAGGAATACCCGCTGTGAGCCTCTGATGCTTGTGACTAAGGTCCCAGGCAGAAGCAATAATGACCTGTTATCAGTGTCAGGGTCCATACACAGATGAGCTGATTTAATTCCCACAGTCCCCCTGGTGATGTGGTTACTACTTCCATTTTACAGATGCTGACATTGGAACTCAGAGAGGCAAAATAGTAATAGTGAACACTCATTGAGCCAGGCACTTTCCTACGTACTTTCCTTACATTAATGTATTTAATCCTTACAACATCCCTATGAGGAGCCATTATCATTTCTGCTTTCAAGTAGAACTACGACTGAGGGTCAGTCAACTCAGCTAGTAAAGGGGCAGAGCTGGGTTTAGATCCCAGGGAGTCTAGCTCCCAAGCAGGCTCTTAATCTTTTCTGAGACTACGTGTCTTAAGTGCCAAACATGTGCCTGGTCCTCACTGCGTACTTGAACCAAAGGTATAAACCCATAAGTCTGCCTCTGTGTTTCCGGATAGATCTGCATGTTTAAGGCCAAGTTGTATATCTGGACGTTAGACTGAGTTCAGACTGTTGTTAAGTGCTGTCAAGTTGGTTCTGATTCATTGTGATCCTGTATTGGGCTTCCAAGGAGTGGCTGGTGAGTTTGAACTGCCGACCTTGCAGTTCAAACAGACCTTATGGTCCAGCTCTTGATTCTACAGTGCCACACCAGGACTATGTGTTGTTAAATCAGACTGAATTCAACAGTCACAGCATCAAAATGACATCAAGTCTGGGACAAGTGAGGGAGCAGTGGGTGTTTTCCAAGCTAATCGCAGGTCCATCTTTCTTTGTAAGGGGGGCAGGCTCCATCAGGGTCACCCAGGTGATCCATTCTACTCAGGGGTTTGATGCATGTGTGGATGGAGATGGGAAGCAGCAGGTTGAGAAAGGGGACATATTAAATCCACGGAGACATATTAAATCCACGCTCCTCATCCACGGAGAACCCTTCATTAATCATTGGGGCCTGACTAACTGGTACCCCAGAAACAACTTGTCTAGGCATCTGACAAGTTACTTGCACTTTCTCCAGCAAGCACATAATATTCTCTTCTCAAAGCATAAATGACCACCCATAAATAGAATGATCCTGCTCCAAGGAGCAAGGACTAACTCCCTCCATTCCCTTTTGCGGAAGTTCTGTTCCTCCTGGGAAAAGGTTCCATAGGGCCAGGAATTCCTGCCCATAGAAATGTGGAGAGAATGCGTCCCATGAGCTGTGTTGAGGAAATAGCTAACTCTCTGAAAGGCTGCTGTCTGTTCACAGATTTGGAGTTCCATAGAAGATAAACTACCATGTGTTTACATTGTCCTATGAAAGAACCATGCTCCTGAAACATTATATGAGGCCAAGGAAATGTTCCATGAGAAAGTCATGTTTGAGCTGAGAACTGCAGTCTGGATGGGAATTAAGGGAGAGCTAGATGCTCCAGGCAGAGTGAACGGCATGTGTGAAAGTTCCAGAAGAATATAGCACATCAGTAAATCTGGGAGCACAACAGAGGGGCAGGAGTGCAGATAGCAGAAGGGAGTTGGACTTTGAAGGCTGGAGTGGCAGGAAGGACCTCAAAGGTCATGCAACTGGCATTCAACTTTCTTCCAAGAGCAAGGAGAAGCCATTGCGAGGTTTTAAAGATGATCATATTATTGCTTTATGGAGGCCAGATTGGAGGAAGATAGGAAACCAATGAGAAGGCTCTCCCGGCGGTCCAGCGGAGAATTGATGGCGATCTGGACTCGGGCCATACCACAAAAGTGGAGATAAGTGGATGAACTCAAGATAGTTAGGAGGTCAAATGGACAGAAAATGGGAATGGACGGATGTGGAGCTGTAGGAGAAGAAAAGGGGAAAGGAGAGAAGAATCATGGGAATTGTGAGCTTAGAACTCACCCACTTCCTTTGTATCAACCACACACTAAACTTCTGTTGAGTATTGTTCTGTCTGCTCAGTCTCCAGCACTGCAGGCTAGGACTGTGGAGATAACCCCTGAGCTTAGTTCTGGGTCCACCACTAACTGTGTGACTGTAGACACACAGTTTTCCATCTGGGCGGGAATAGTAAATCCCTGCCTAAGCCATAAGGGAGCCCTAATAGTGCATTTACTATTTGTACAGCCCAAGGAGCCCTAACCCCACTGCTGCCCAGTTGGTTACAACACATAGTGATGCTGTAGGACAAAGTAGAAGTGCCCCACAGGTGTCCAAGGCTTAGTCTTTGTGGAAGCTGATTGCTACATTTCTCTTGCGGAGCAACTGGTGGGTTTTGAACTGCCCACTGAAAGGTTTAGCAGTCTAGTGCTTTTTTAATCATTGTGGTATCAGGGCTGCCTCTGGGACTCCTAAAGAATCTCCTACAGGGGGACTTATTTAGTTAATTACTGTCTTTTGTTGTTGCCAACTGATAGTGGTTTATGATGAGGGTGGGTTGGGGAATGAGACGTTAGAGATCGATGATGGATGGATGGATAAGATAGGTAGATGGATGGATGGATTGAGGGAGGGAGGGAGAGAGAGCGATAGAGAATCCATGGATAATTTCTGATGTTTGCCTGCTCCAGAGATGACAAGAGTCAAGAGGTCTGAGATCTGGAGGAAATTTTTAACAGCTAATGTCTATAGGAAATCGAGCCTGGTAGCGTAGTTGCTTACAAGTGGGACTGCTAATCACAAGGGCAGTAATTCGAATTTACCAGCTGCTCCATGGGAGAGAAATGAGGTTTTCTGCTCCCATAAAGGTTTACAGCCTCAGAATGAACTCGACGGCACACACCCATCACCACCAATTCTACAGAGCAGGCACTTTGTGTCAGACTTGCTGTGCTAAAAGCTTTCTATACATTGCTCAAAGCAACCTTTCAGGTAACACTATTATTTTTCCCATTTTGTGGATGAGAAAACTAAGGCCTAGATAGGTTAGACAACTTACCCAAGACCACACAGTTCTTAAGTCACAGGATCTGAGCCCAGGTGTTTCTGTCTGCAGGGCCCCGGTTGTAGCCCCTGTACATACTACACTGCTGTATGGTTCTGTGACTCACTTTCTCTGTGCCCCCACCCACCTCCAGGCTCCCTGAGGATCATCATTAAGCTGTGGTGGGCTCCAATCTGGGAGACCCTAACCCTCTCTGTTAGTAGCTTGTCTCAAGTTTGGGCACATCACCTTCTCTCTTTGGGTCTGTTTCCTCATCTATAAAATAAAAGGGCTGGATTAAATGACTTTTAAGTTCTTCTCAGCTTGGAAATTCTACGGCGAAACCATTCTCACACTGAATTTACCTGAGTCTTGATACCTTTGTCTGTGAAATTGGGTGTGAAGGCAGCACTTCCTTCTTAAGGTATTGTAAGGAAAAAGTGAGCTAATGTATTTAAAGTGCTTACTTGGCACAGAGCCTGCAACTTAATTATACTCAAGCAATACTTCTACTGTTATTTATTGTAAGGGAAGTTTGGATGACCAGCCTGACTTAGGAAGCTATTGATGGTTTTGAAATTGCCCTTCATGAATGTTTCCGTGTTTGGTCGTTGTTTTTAAGCTGCACACTCTCATATACTCACACACACACATGTGCACACTCACACCCACAACACATGGTTGTCTCCCACACACCCCTTGCTGACACACTCGTGTGTCTCCTTCCCTTCATTCACGCAAGTGAACATGCACACACAAAGCCCCTGTGCTCACCTGTCTCTCCTCGGCAGCTCTGCTGATCTACTGGACCCTGGCCTTCATTACCAAGACCATCAAGTTTGTCAAGTTCTACGACCATGCCATTGGTTTCTCGCAGCTACGCTTCTGCCTGACAGGGCTGCTGGTGGTCCTCTACGGCACACTACTTCTTGTGGAGGTCAACGTCATCAGAGTGAGGGTAAGCAGAATGTGCCCACCCCAGCACAAAACACCATCTGGGGGAGAGGGTTCTAACCTGTGTCATGCCTGTGGATGGGGCCCCCAACTTGCTTCACAGGCAAGTCCAAGAAGGAGCCTGCTTGCTGTACACCTCGCATAGAGGGGACTTGAGTCCCGGGCTCAGCCAGTGGCCAGCTGCCCTCCACCCGAGGCTCCCTGAGGGGGAAAGAACAAGAGGTGACACCATGTGTTAGCCGTGAAAATTTTTGTGTTAACTCATAGAGGAAAAAAATGTCAGGTAGTAGTTTCTCGGTTATTTATTTTTCTTTCTATGTTTTCATTTTTTTAAGGCGAGAGGGCTTGTTTTTGTTTAGGTCCCTTGACTACTGACCTAAAAGTTGGTGGTTCAAACGTACCAATTATTGCTGTTACAGAAAGGTGTAGCCATCTGTTTCCATAAAGGTTATACCAAGTAAACTATGGAGCACTTCTACTATGCGGTCACCGTGAGTTGAAATTGACTCAATGGGTGACAATGGGTGTGGGTTTTTTGGTGTTTTTGTGTTACTTTACTCATGCAACCATGCACGAACATAAATGAGTAAATGTAATTGCATATGTCTTTTGTTTCATTTTCCTTTTTGCTTTCCCCATTTCTTTCTTTCTTCCCCCACTTTAGATTCAAACCTTCCCTTACAAAGCCTTCATCGTCTCAGGTAACCCAGATTAACAATCTAATTTGCCCTTCTATGCTTTGTTAATATATTATCAGTATAATTCCATATGCCTATCTAGACATATATCTGTTCAGTGTTTTTTCCCTCTGACACAGATAAATATAGAATTTACCCCCCAATATTTCTTTTCTAAAAATGAGATCATATGGTATACAATTTTCTTTTTCTCACCCAACAAATCTCTTAGGACTCACTACAAGTCATTTGGTACAACTCCAATTCATTCTTCTTAATGGCTTCACCGTAACATTCCATGTGGGTGAATGGATTATTCAGTTTTTGTCCTATGAATGGACATTCACTTTGTTGCCAAGTTTTTGCAAATAATGCTCTATTCAGCATATATATATCTTTATGTATTCCTACTTTTATTTTCTGTGGGAGAGATTCTAAGGCATAGAGTGACTAAGTCAAAGGGTCTATGTATTTATAATTGCAATCATCATTGTAGACAGCAAGCCCTCTTCCTACCTCCCAGCCAGCAACGGGGGCTACCACTCTTTTTAATGTCTGCCAGGCTGATGAATACGAAGTACTACTCTAACTTGCATTTTTCTAACTCCTCTGCTTTTAGTTTGTGATTCTCAGGATACAAAGACTGTCTTAGTCAGGGTTCTCCACAGAAACAGAAGCAGTAAGATATATTTAGAGAGAAAAAGATTGATTTCAAGGAATCAGTTCACACAATTGTGGGGGACTGGCAAGTCTAAAATCTGTAGGTCAGGCGTAAGGCTGGAAAACCCTGCAGGCTTGCATCCTGAGGTCAGGAAGAGTAAGGTGAAATTTTGCCAACATATCTATTTATAGTCTAGAGGTAGGTCATGCCCTAGAGGAACTCCCTTTCTGCTCTTAAAGTTTTTAGCTGATGGGTTACGTTATATTACATTGTATTACAGTATGCAAGGAGTCTCCAGCCAGTCTCCTGACCTATTTTCCAGAACCCCCACAATTGCTTGAGCCTGTTCTTTCTCTCTTTCACTGGTGCTAAACTCATTCACATTCCCTGTCTCAGCTGACCCTCACAGCAACCCTGTGATGCCAAATAGTGTTGTGATTGTTGTTAGGTGCCATTGAGTTAAGTTCCGACTCATAGCAACCCTATGCACAACAGAATGAAACACCTGGTCCTGCACCAACCTCACAATCATTGCTACACTTGAGCCCATTGCTGCTGCCACTGTGCCAATCCATCACGTTGGGGATCTTCCTCTTTTTCTCCTACCCTCCATTTTACCCAACATAATCTCCTTCTCCAAGAACTAGCCCCTCCTGATAATCTGTCAGAAGTATGAGAGACGAAGACTAGCCATTTTGACTTCCAAGGAGTATTCTGGCAGTACTTCTTCCAACACAGATCTATTTGTTCTTTTTGCAGTTCTGGTACTTTTAATATTCTCCTCCAAAACCATAATTTAAGTGCATCAATTCTATGGTCTTCCGTATTCACTGTTTAACATACATATGAGGTTATTGAAAATACTATGGCTTGAGTCAGGCACATCTTAGTCCTCAAACTGACATCTTTGCTCTTCAACACTTTATAAAGAAGTCTTGTACATCAGATTTGCCTAATGCAATACATCATTTAATTTCTTGACTGCTGCTTCCATGAGTGTTGATGGTTGATTCGAACAAAATGAAGTCTCTGACAACTTCAATCTTTTCTCCATTTATATGGATGTGGTTTATTAGTCCAGTGGTGAGGATTTGGATTTTCTTTACACTGAGGTGCAACTCATACCAAAGGCTGTGGTCTTTGATCTTCATCAGTATTTTAAGTCCTCATCACTTTCGGCAAGCAAGGTTGTATCATCTTCATATTGCAGGTTGTTAATGAGTCTTCTTCCAATCCTGATGCCACATTTTCCTTCCTATAATCCAGTTTTTCAGATTATATGCTCAGCATACAGATTAAATAAATATGGTGAAAGAATACAACAGCTAGGTCAGACACACACTTTTCCGTATTTTAAACTATTCAGTGTTCCCTTGTTATGTTTGAACAGCTGCCTCTTGGTCTATGTACAGGTTCCTCATGAGCACACTTAAGTGTTCCAGAATGCTCATTTTCTGCAATATTGTCCATAGTTTGTCATGATCCACACAATTGAAAGCCGTTGCAATAGTCAATAAAGCACAGGTAAACATTTTTCTGATATTCTCTGCTTTCAGCCAAGATCCATCTGACATCCACAGTGATATCCCTCATTCCACATCTTCATCTGAATCCAGCTCGAACCTCTAGCAGTTCTCTGTCAATATACATTTGCAGCCATTTTTGGATTGTCTTTAGCAAAATTTTACTTTATGAGATATTAATGATATTGTCTGATGATTTCTGCATTTCATTGGGTCACCTCTCTTTGGAATGGGCACAAATACGGATCTCTTTAAGTCAGTTGGCCAGGTAGTTGGCTTCCAGATTTCTTGGCATAGATGAGTGCCTGCAGTGCTTCAGCAGTTTGTTGAAAGATTTCCATTTGAATTCCATCAATTCCCAGAGCTCGTTCTTTGCCAATGCCTCTAATGCATCTTAGACTTCTTCCTTCAGTAAGATTGGTTCTTGATCACATGCTATCTATTGAAACGGTTAAACATCAAACATTCGGTACAGTGACCATTCAGTGCAGTGAGTTGGTGTAGTCCTTCCATCTTCTTATGATGCTTTCTGCATCATTCAGTGTTTTGCCCATAGAATCCTTCAATACCACAAATTGAGGCTTGAATTTTTTCTTTACTTCCCTCAGCTTGAGAAATGCTTGAGAAACCTTTTGGTTTCTTAACTCCTGGTCTTTCATATTTTGTTATAATATTTGACTTTGTCTTCTCAAGCTCCTGTTTGAAATTTTCATTTAGCTCTTTTACCTCCTCAAATCTTCCCTTTGCGTTAGCATCTCTACATTGGAGAGCAAGTTTCAGAGTCTCTTTTGATATCTATTTTGGTCTTTTCCTTCTTTCTTATCCTCTTAATGACCTTTTGCTTTCTTCCTGTGTGATGTTCTTGATGTCATCCCACAACTCTTTTGGTCTTCAGTCCTTAATGTCTAGTATATATATATATACAGAGGTAGTCAGTTTGATTTCTGTGTGTTCCATCTCATGATGTCCATGTGTGTGCTTATTTTTTTTTTTTTTTTTTAAAAAGGTATTTGCAATGAACAAACCATTGATCTTGCAAAATTCTATCATGTGATCTCCAGCATCATTTCTATCACCAAGGCCATATTTTCCAACCACTGATTCTTTCTCTTCATTTCCAACCTTTGCATTCCAATTGCCAGTAATTATCAATACATCTTGATTGTATGTTTGATTAGTTTCAGACTGAAGAAGTTGTTAGAATTCTTCAATTTCATCATCACTGGTTTTAGTGGTTGGTATATAAATTTGAATAATAATAGTGTTAACTTGTCTTCCTTGTAGGCATATGGATATTACCCTATTACAGACAGTGTTGTACTTCAAGACAAATCTTGATATGTTCTTTTTGACAATGAATGTGACGTCATTCTTCTTACATTTGTCATTCCCAGCATTATAAACCATGTGATTGTCAGATTCAAAATGGCCAGTACCAGTTTATTTCAGCTCACCAATGCCAAAGATATCAATGTTTATGCATTCCATTTCATTTTTGACAGTTTCCAATTTTCCTAGATTCATACTTTGTACATTCTATGTACCATTTATTAATGGAAGTTTACAGCTGTTTCTCTTCATTTTGAGTTGTGCCCCATAAGTAAATGAAGGTCCCAAAGGCTTTACTCCATTCGTGTCATCACAGTCAACTCTACTTTGAGGAGGCAGCTCTTCCCCAGTCGTATTTTGAATGCCTTCCAACCTGAGGGACTCATCTTTTGACACTATATGTAACAATCTTCTGGTGATCTTCCTCATGTTTCAGTAGTCAATATTCTGGTGTTTTCTGACAATGTTTCACTGATATTCAAAAGGTTTTCAGTGACTAAATATTCAGAAGTAGTACGTCTCTCCTTCTTCCTAGTCTGTCTTTGTCTGGAAGCTCATCTGAAACCTGTCCACCATGGTTGATCCTGCTGGTATGTAAAATACCAGTGGAATAACTTCCAGAATCACAGCAACATGCAAGCCACCACAGTACAACAAACTGACAGACGAGTGGGGGGTGATACCAAGTACCACCCTTTTTTAGATGGAAAAACATTTTATATGTGTCTCATCTAAAGACGTCTTACTAGTAAGTGGAGGAGACAGGATTTGAACACAGGGTTTTCATGACTCCGAGTTCTGTGAATCTGACATGGAGCATGGTGTCCTCAGGACTGTAGGGAAGACAGTATATGGGAGGTTCCTGCTCTTCCTCAGTTCAACTTCAAGCCCAACCAGAGGGATTCAGAATGAAGCTTGATGTTGTCAAGTCAGGAAGCCCTGGCGTTGAGAATCCTTATAGGTGGTAGAAGGTGTCGTTGTTGGAGAGTTGAAATGGCACATCCCCAGATCCTTCCTGGGACAGGATGGGGGATGAGATGTTGCACTTAGCCACCTCTGCCACCCATGTGCCCCACAGAGATACATCTTCTTCAAGACACCCAGGGAGGTGAAGCCCCCTGAGGATCTGCAGGACCTGGGAGTGCGCTTCCTGCAGCCCTTCGTCAACCTGCTGTCCAAGGGCACCTATTGGTGGATGAACGCCTTCATCAAGACTGCCCACAAGAAGCCCATTGACCTCCGAGCCATAGGGAAGCTGCCCATCGCCATGAGAGCCCTCACCAACTACCGACGGCTCTGCGAGGCCTTTGATGCCCAGGAGGTCAGTGGGGGCATGATCACAGTGTTCATTCCCAGCCCTCCTGTTTAGTCACAGACAGGGTCCTCAGAAGGCATCAGACCAAATCCCTGGTGGGGCAGGTGGGGAAACTGAGATCCAGTGAGGGGAAGAAACTTGATCAAAGTCACCCAGTGAGACAGGAACAAGTTCAGGACTAAGGATTCATAGGTCAGACACAGCTAGAATGTCCCTTTCCGTTTAAGTCATCTTATCGAGCGTCCTCATTGTCCAGATGAGGAAACTGAGGCCCTGAAAAGGGAAATGCTCCCACTGGACTTGTCTTGCTCTTTTGGAGCTCAATGACCTTGAAGGGGATTTTCACCTGATTTAGGGAGTGAAGTGAGCTTGGCAGGGTCCCCACTCACTGAGGAAGAAACTGAGTCCCTGAGGAAGGCTGTGACCCTCCCAGAGCTGGCATATAGTTGGCAAGTGGCAGAACCACTCTCTCCACCCCCAGTCCAGTGCTCCTTCAAGTGTTTCTGCCCCAGCAGCGGAGGATACACGGAGGCAGGTGTGGGAGCAGACGCCACTGCCTCTTACCCCTTCATTACCTGACCAGCTCTGTGACTGATCAGTTACATGCCCCCTGGTCTCAGCTTCCCCTTATAGACCTTATTGACACTGATAATAGAGCCCACCCAACCATGCACTTGGTGATTGCATGGTTTTTTTGTTTTGTTTTGTTGAGTTTACCTGGTCATGTAGATGTGGCCACTGGGTTTCTCCAGGAAGCAGGAGCCAGGGATTTCCCATGAGGCCAGGCCCTGTTGTGAATGAGCCATTGGCCCTTCTGACTTGCACATGGGTCTCTTTGGGCAGCGGAAGGACTTACAGAGCACCCAGGGCGCTCGGGCCATCTGGCGGGCCCTCTGTCATGCCTTCGGGAGACGCCTGGTACTTAGCAGCACTTTCCGCATCTTGGCTGACCTGCTGGGCTTTGCTGGGCCACTGTGCATATTCGGGATCGTGGACCACCTTGGAAAGGAGAACCAGGTCTTCCAGCCTAAGGTAGGATGCCCCATGAGTAGAACAGAAAACCCTCTGGAAAGTTGTAACTCATACATGAGAGTAAAATGTGTGTGGTAGGCACAAAGCCCCCATCAATATCTCCCCACCCAGAGAGCCAGGAATTTGGTGAAAAGAAATGCCAGGAGGTGAGCTGAACCTCCAGGAGGTTTTATGTTGCTCTAGTCCCCACACACAACCACCCCCGATTACCACCGTAATATCTCTCCCAATTGTTTAGTTGTTCAGAAACCTGCAAGAAATGCATTTGTTTGTCAGATTTCTAGAGCATCTGTGATTTTTTGAATTTGTTGACTTTTAGGCCATGTCATCATGTGGTTGTGGCTAAATGCTGCCAAGTTGGTTCTGACTCATAGCAATCCTGTGTAGGGTTCCCAAGGGGCAGCTGGTGGTTTTAACTGCTGACCTTGTGGTTCAAACAGACTTTTCAGTCCAGTGCTTATCCTACAGTGCCACACCAGGACTCATCTTAATTGACTCAAAATGATTTTCGAGTCTCTTCAACTGTGTCTTCAACTCTGTACATCCCTAGTACTTACATCCGGTAGGACAAGGGTCACTGAGAGTGACAGAAAACTCAAAGTCACAGTGGTTTGAACTACATAAATTTATGTCTCATTCACAAAAATCCCCAGTGTTTTAGTTTCTTAGTGCGCTGTAACAGAAATACAACAAATAGACGTGTTTAAAGAACAGAGATTTATTTTTTCACTGTTCAGGAGGCCAGATGTTCAAATTCAGAGCGTGGCTGCAGGGAAGGGCCTTCTTTGTCTATTTCAGCTTCTGGTAGCCAGCAGTCTGCACATGGCATCTCATCTCCCTCTGTTTGTGCTCATTTGTCTTTGTGTTTGTACTAAGGCAAACCCATTGCCATCAAGCTGACTCCAATTCATAGCAACCTTGTAAAGCCGAATAGAAACTCTCCATGGGATTACCAAGGCTGTCATCCTTGTCTTTGTCTCGCAGAGAGGCTGGTAGGTTCAAGCTTTCAGATTAAAGCTAACTGCAGCTAGCCAGGGTTCCATCTGTGTGTCTATACTACTTTTTATATCCCTCAGAGGTGATTAGGTCTGGGACACACCTTACACTAATATAGTCTCCTAGGAGTCCTGGTGTGGCGCTGTAGGATAAGCACTGGATTGCTAACCTCAAGGTTAGTGGTTCAAATCCACCAGCTGCTCCTTGGAAATCATATACAGGGTCACTATGAGTCAGAACCGACTTGACAACAACAAAATAAAGAAAACCCTATTTCCAAATAGAATTACATGCACAGGTATAGGGTCAGGATTGGCTTCAGGTAGACTGAATGAAGTTGACGTATGTTGAGTGAAGCTGAGCTGGAATGAATTCATTGAGTTGGTCAGTCTAAGACCTTGGGGAAGGATCCATTCAATTGATCCCTAGAGAATGTCTGGCTAATTAAAGTAGTGCCCAGTAATAAAGACACAGGCTGGTATCTGACCTAGAGAGAATTTAATTTTAGAAATGGAATCTGGCCTCTGGCCTTTAAGAAAGGAAGACTGCACACGAAGCATTGTGGGATCTTCCAGTTGGCAGTCAGAGAACAGAGGCGCTCACAAGCCCTCAGGGAGTCTCAGAGCCTTGGCTCTTTCTGCTCTCTACAAAGTTAGGTCTGAGGACTGCAGGTGTAGTCAACAGGAGGAGTACAAAGAAGTGAGGAGACCTTGCTGTAGTCCCAGCACTGCCACTAATTTGTTATGTGACTTTGGACAAGTCACTTTACCTCTATGGGCTTCAATATCTGCCACTAAGAGGTGAGGATGGACTAGACCCGAGGCTCTGCAAGGTTGTCTTCGGGGCTACTACTGGGGGAGAGAGAGGCAAATCTCCATGGGTAGGTTTTGTTTTTTATAACAAACAGAAATTTATTTTCTCACAGTTTAGGAGGCTAGATGTGTGAATTCAGGGGAAGGCTTGCTCTGTAGGTTCTGGAGGAGAGTCCTTAAGTCTTCTGTACGTCAGCTTCTGGGTGGCATCATGTGTGTTGGCATCTCTCTTCCCTTGTCTCTTCCTCCTCTGCCTGCTTGTTTAGCCAATCGTATCTCAAAATAGCGTAATTTAAGACACACCCCAAATGAATCGTGTCTCATTAACATAATAAAGAAACTCCATTCCATGGGTAGGGTTTTATCTCACCAAACTTCATTGAAAGCTTTCCCAGTTTTATTGATTTATTGGACTTCTTTTTAAAAAGGGTCCCACAGCTGAAAAACATTGGAAGTCAATGGACTAGATGATAGGTAATGGTCTTTCCAGCTCTAAAGGTGCTACAAACTGAAATATGTTAGACAAGAGATAGAAAATCTTTCTTAAGGATTGCTTTCCTTTATTTGAGACAGTAGCATTCATTCCTGGAAGGCCTTTATTCTTTCATTTGTTTCTTTGCTGCCACTTAGGTTTGTTGTTGTTGTTAAATGACATCAAGTTGGTTCTGACTCATAGCAACTCTGTATAAGGTTGCCAAGGCTGCAGATCTTTTCGAGAGCAGATAGCCTCATCTTTCTCCTATGGAGAAGCTGGTGGGTTTGAACCACTAACTTTAGGCAGTTCTAAAAGCCAATACAAAATGGAAAATTTTTCACCCCTAGTAAGACTCGAAGTTTTATTTTTCAGCGAGGACATCATAATAACCAACTTTCTAACCACAAATGGTTGTGGTTGTATGCCATGGAGTAGGTTTCAACTCATAGTGACCCTGTATAGGGTTTCCGAGGCTATAAATATTTACGGGAGCAGAAAGCCTCATATTTCTCCCGCAGAACAGCTGGTAGTTTCGAACTGCTGATTTTGCGGTTCGCAACCCGATTTGTAACCACTGCGCTACCAGAACTTTTTAACCACAAATGTTGTTGCTAAGTACTGTTGAGTCGGTTCCAACCCATAGCAACCCCGTATAGGGTTTCCGAGGAGTGAGTGGTGAGCTTGAACCACTGGACCTGCAGTTCAAACAGCTTTGCAGTCTGGTGCATTAACTCATAGTGCCACACCAGGACTCCACAAATAGGCAGTCTAAAAATCCTGCAGAGAATGAACAATTAGGGATCTTAAATAATTCATGACATGCCGTTACGTAATGTGGTTTGTCTCATGGGCTCCAAAATCACAGATAGCAGTAAATCCTCAGGAGACTAATATTAATTTTTCTCTGGGGAATATAATTAATCATCTGAGCACCTTTCTTCAGGCACATGAGACTCCAAATCTGCTTGTCTGATTTATTCCGCAAACATTTATTGAACTCTGTTGTGAGCCAGATCGGAGTTGGGCCCTGAGAATAAAGAGGCAACAGTTATGACAAGGACTATTACCAATAATAACAACCACTTACTGACCGCTTAATCTGTATCTGTCTGTGCACAGTAATTATGTTTTCATTATCTTATTTAGTCCCTAAAACAGCTGTTTAATGTAAGGATTTTTTAGCAGCTTTGTTGTTGTTGTTGAGTGTTGTCAAGTCGGTTCCGACGCATATCGATCCTGTATAGGTGTGGCACTATGGGTTAATGTACTAGACTTCAAAGTTGGCTTGAACCACAGGTCAGCATTTCAAGCTTACCAGCTGCTCCTTGGAAACCCTATATGGGGTCTCTATGAGTCAGAACTGACTCCATGGCAGTTCACAACAACAAAAAATAACAGCTTTATTGAGATGTAATTCATTTGGTAGATATTCTCATCCCCATTTTATAGTGAGAAATTTGAGACTAAGGGAGATTAGGTAACTTTCCTCAGGATCTCCCAGCTAATTGATACAGTTAGAATTTGAAGGCAAGTCTCTTTCTCTCTATCACCTGAATTTTTACAAGCATGATGCTAAACTATTATTTTTATCACCACTGTATATCACATCTGGGTCTGAGGATTATGAAACCCAATGGGAGAGAGAAAAATCTAAATAAAATATTCATATCCAATGTGTAAAAGATTACTATTAGAAGATATATACAGGAAACTGTGGGGAAAGGGAGTGACTAACCCAGCCAAGCAGTCATAAAAGCCTTTAAAGAGAAGAGGATATTAAATGAGATACCTCTTCACCCTTGCAAAAAAAGGGCAATGATTGAAAAAATGAAACAACACACAGAAAACAAGAAATAGTGAGGTTTTGGGGGGATTCGAATTCTTAACATTGCCAATAGGATTGTAACATGGTCCAACCACTGTGGAAGACAGTATAGTGTTGTCTAGTGCAACTATAATAGAGATACCACACATGGGTGCCTTTAACAAACAGAAACTCATTCTCTGACAGTTTAGGGGTCCAAAAGTCAGAATGCAGAGCTTTGGCTCTAGGGGGAAAGTCTTTCTTTCTCTGTTGATGTATAAGTGTATCTGTGTTGTTGTTGTTAAGTGCCATAGAGTCGGTTCTGATACATAGTGACCCTGTATAGGGTGTTCAAGGAGTGGTGGTGAGCTTGAACCTCTGATCTTGTGGTTCAAACTAACCTTGCAGTCTAGCACATTAACCCACAGTGCCACACCAGGACTCCAAAGTGTATCTGCAGGCATATGTATATGCATGTTTGGGTATGTTGATGTATATCCACATATGTAACAAACCACATAAATACAGAGGCTTCCTAGGTATATCAGTACAACTCATGGGATTGGTTTACTGAGTTAAAAAGTCTTAAAACCATGGTCTCAGGGAACAACTTAGTTAGTTAGGATAATTTAGTTCACAGAGATACAGGAGGGGCTTCAAAAAGCTTGTGGGAAAAGTCCATTATCTTTTCATACCATTTTTCCATGAATGTTTTGAAGCCTCCTTGTAATATTCTACATTTTGGTTTGGTGAGTAGTGTCTGTAGTTTCAAAAGCTTAGGGGTAGCCATCTAAGATTCAACTATTTGTCTTTACTCATATGGAGTAAAAGGGAATGAAAGAAAGGCTTAAAGAAGACACCAGTCTATGGCAGTAATAACCCACATAAACCACAACCTCTTCTAACCTGAGACCAGAACTACATGGTTGCCTGGCTAATCATTACCACCCATTCTGACCAGGGATATAATAGACAGTTCAGAATAAATTGGAAGAAAAGCTCAAATTCCTAAAAAAGGCCAGATCTACAAACTGAAGGAACCCCTGAGACTATTGATGTAAGATACCCGTTGAACTTGAAATTGAAGTAATTGCTGCAGGTCACTTTTCAGTCAAATAATAGATTGTCTTATAAAAGAAACAGTATCACCAATGAGAAATGTACTCCCTCAAACAATCAACTATACCAGACCAACTGGTCAACATTTATTATCAACATTTATCCAAAAGCAAAACTGTGAGGGTCAGGAAGGGAAGGGAAGCTAGAACAATGGAAACAGAACAAACAGAAGAGAAATAATGAGAATGCTGACACATTGTAAAAATTGTAACCAATGGCACGGAACAATTAGTATACAAAGTATTAAAGGGGAACCTAATTTGCCATGTAAACTTCCACCTAAAATATTTTTTTCAAAAAAATGAAATGACAATGAAAGAGAAGAGAATCTGGAAAGCAACAGAAACCATTAGCCACATTTTTTTCAGTACAACAATCTGCAAGTTTCAGCAGTTCCCAAGTGAGGAGAATTGAAAGTAAATTTTAAATTATTTGTTAATAAAAAGAAAAAAAGGGAGGGGGGAGCAGATAGGGGACAGAGAATGTCACCTTTAGCTTTTCTCTAAACATACGAGATCCCAGAATACCCTACACTGATCCCAGAATCCCACAGTGACATGGAGCCAGTTGTTAATATTACGGGGAAGTGACCATGCCAGAGTCCTTATCAGCTTGTCCACACCAGCCTCTTCTTCCTGCATTTCACAAAACCCCTGGGGAATTCACGTAAGGAGAGTGCCCGGAGGCAAGATGGACCAAAGAGTGATGAGAATAGCACTTAGAATTTAGATGTTAGCTTTGCCATCTTAATTTTTTTTGTTTGCTTGTTTATTTATACACAAGCCCTAGGAGTTACTGCCCTCTCATTGGCATGCTCTTGTCCCAATTAATTGTCAGCACATAAATGCCTGAGCCAGATGGCCCTGCCTCAGTGGCAGCCGGCCTTATCAGATTTAATATTTGTTCCCTGCAGCTCAAATACAATCAGAAAATTATAGACGTAGAAACAAAAGTTGAAAGTCAATACAGTCTTCAATGTCAACAACAAAGAATTCTCAATCATGGAGTTGCCTGTAGATATGGTATACTTCTGATTTGTGCTTCTGGACCCACGAGAGGGGGAAAAGGAGTCATTTCTTGAGGTCATCTGACCCTATCCCAGAAAGATGGGTACTTTCTGGTCCTTGTTGTTTCCAAGTTGTTAAGTGCCATCGAGTGACCCTGTATAGCTGCTAGCTTGAACTGATGACCTCGCGGTTCACACCCACCTTATGGTCCAGTGCTTATCCTACAACACCACAGAAAGAGCTCCCTTGACACATGTCACGGTGTTTGAAGGCCAGCTTGGTGAGAAAGCCTGTTCGGTGCCCAGCCTAGTCCATTCCAGTGCCGGGTGGACAGCAGTGCATCCATTGTTTGCTTCATTATCAGCGGCCGAACAGTCCTCTCTTCCCTTTCCAGGACACTCATAGTTGGCAAGAAACACACTGCCCTTGGTATCTGCAAGGTCAAACATGTTTTATTTCTTCTTTAATTACTGGAAGAGTTTGGGGCCTGCCAGATATTTAATGCTCCAGTCCCCAGTGAAAACTGGATCCCAGGCAGGATGGTGATCTGGCTCCTTCCAGCATCTCTGCTGTCCCATCCCCTCACCCCACCCCACCCCATCTGTCACCTGCCACTGATGCCACTGATCTGGCCTGGAGGGCACAGGAATTGGATTCACAAAGAATTGCTGGCCTGAGAAACCTGCCAGCACAGCTCTAGGCTGTCAGCTGAGCCAGAGAAAGAAATAACAGTCTGGCTTTGACCTAAGGACCAAAGCCTGTAAGAGGCCTCTAAACCTCAGAGGGGGAGACGTGTGTGGGTTTGTGAGTGCGTATGTATTGTGTTTCTGAATGAGTTCTCCTGAGAACTTCTAATGAATCTGTGTGTGCGTACATGCTTGTGTTTGTCCCTGTATCTCTGTGTCTGTGTGTCCATGTTTTTCACGGTGAGTGAATTTATAGGTACTGGTGGTTCTTTAACTTTGTAAAGTCAATGTTTGTGTTGATTTCTTCATGACAATTCTTAGGTAGCTGCTATGGCCTGGGGCTCTCCTTCATCTCACTAACTCCTTCTCAGCCATCATGACTTGGTTCAGTTGCCACCTCTCCCAGGAAGCTTTATGATGATGGTTAATCTATGAGTGGTATTTGTTTAATGCACTTATCAGTCAATATTTATACATTTTTTTTCAAAGTAATGCATCCTCTTTATTCAACTCTAAAGGCAGAGCTAAACAGTTCCCCCTTGACCATACATGGGTCAAAAACTATATATTTCTTTGGATTAGGAGTTTTGTGACTTATTAAAATAAAACTCTCCCTGCAGATCTGAGTCATTGGGTCATTATAGGATTTCTCTTGAGAGACAGCTTAGAAGGGATGGAACCTTGGCATAGTTAAGTCATGAAGCCTAAGTGCTTTCCAAGGAAGGCAGGCTGTAGGGGAGTCAGCAAGGAGAGAGGGGCCTGGGGAACCCAGAAATGGGCATGAGGACACTGTCCACTACTAGCACCCCGAAGGACATAACAGCAGGACAAAAGAGGCCAAGGACCTACAATCTGACATAAAGGGAATTTGTTACTTTGTTTAAAATGTATAAACACTGACAAGTACATTTAACAAATACCATGTAGAATTACCAGTGGAAACAATGGGTTGATTTTTCCATTCTTCATTCTCCAGCCTCAATGCTACATGGCTCCCATGCTGCTAGAGAGCTTTCATGATGATCAGTGTTCTTGGCTACATAGTATTCCCATGAGTGTTATTGCATACCTCATTATTCCGTACGGCTGGACATTTATTTCCATGGGTTCTCCACCCTCCCACTGCTATAACCTAGAAATATGGCTGTACATACATACAGTCATTTCTTTGTGCTAAATTATTTCCTTTGGGATAGACTCCCATGGTATGTTTTCATGCTTTGTGTCTTAGTTTCCTAATGCTGTTGGAATGGAAACAACACAAATGGATGGCTGTACTGAACAGAAATGTATTTTCTCACAGTTGAGGCTAGAAGGTCAAATTCAGAGCAACGGGTCTAGAGGAAGCTTTTCTCTCTGTGTGTGCTTTGGAAGAAGATCCTTGTCTCGGTTCAACTTCTATACCTCAGTTCCTTGGCGATCTTCTCCCATCTGTGCTTCCTCACTTTTATACCTGATCTGCTGTTTTTATATCTCAAAAGTGATTGGTTTAAGACACACCCGGGTGGTACTGTGGGTTAATGTGCGGGACTGCAAAGTCGGTTTGAACCACAAGGTCGACGGTTCAAGCTCACCAGCCACACCTAAGAAACCCTATACAGGGTTGCTATGGGTCAGAACCAACTCAATGGCACTTAAGAACAGCAATAACACTGATATGGCTGCATTAACATAACAAAGAAAACTTTGCTCCCAAATAAGATTGTATTCACAGGTTAAGCTTTACATCACATGTTTTTGGGGACACTGTTCCATCCATAACACTTTTAACAGTGAGCTCCATTCTCGGAAGCTGTGTCTGTGTAGAGGTTGGTAGAATAGATGAATTGTAGGGCTTTTAAAACAGGATCTGGTTTCCCTGAGCCTGCATGCCTGTAATTTTGAACCAGAACCAATCTAGAGGACATATTTCTGTCCCTGACAAGTCACAAACCTGTAGCTGACAGTGAGAGTTTCCAGGTCAAAGGGCTGGATAAGGACTTGGCAGTGGGTTCACGTTCACAGGTTCACAGGCCAGCGTGTAACCTTGGGCCATGTTCTACTTGGCCATGTAGAACCTACATTTTCTCTTGCTTAAAATGGAGCTAACAACAGTACCTTTCTCATTTATTGCAAGGATGGAATTCCGCACCTTATAAATTTAATTTCCAAGGCTTTCCTCCCCTGTAAGGTCAGGAGTTACCCTGCAACCCAATTTTAAGGTCCATTTTGCTGCTTTTAATGCACTCCCATCTTTTTCTTCTCTCTCGCTCTCTCTCTGGCAAACAGAGCAATGTCAGGGGCTCCAGGCCTTGGTAGGGGGGTTTCCTTGAAGGATCTTGCATGTACCCCTCAGTGGTCTCCTGTGTCAGCTTCTTGCTGTTCTTAAAAGGAGAAGACACCATTCCCACAGAGTAAAGGAGAGAGAGACAGTTTTAAGCAGGTCCAGACGAGTCACGGAGCATTGAGACCTGATTTAAATCAAGGAGTGAGGTCAGGAAGCCCTGTATCCAAGACCCAGGAACTTTTGACTCTAGGAAAAGGTCTGTTCTTAGCCTGCTCTTGGTCTTGCTCATCACTAGTTCCCACCAGGATTTACCCTGCAACAGCTCCCAGACCCTTCCTTCCAAATAGCAGATAGAATTCACCACAGAGTCTCTGAAAGGGAAGTATGCTGCCTTATGGAAACATTGATGTGGCTCTGCTAGTGAGCTATCAAGATCAAAGTTGTGCTGGGAGCTGTTGGTGCTGAATTTGGAAACAGAAGCGCTATTTGTTCTCTGGTATCTTTAGTAACAAAGTCAATTGCTTATCATCTGAGATCTTTCTCAGAGTGCAGCAAGAGAACCTTAAATTTAAGAGGAAGTTCTGGGAGCCCACCAGCTTGGGGGGCTTGGGTCTGAAGTGTGTGCTGTCTATTGTAAGTGGGAGCGAATTCCAGTCTCACACAGGAATACTAACATGCCACATTACCACTGGTCTTTTTCCACCTAGAAATTCTACACAGAGCAGATTGTCAGTGAGTATGGGACAAAGCCTTTGCAAATTCTGTTTTTATGGCAAAAAAATAGAGAACACATACTCGTGGGATTTGTTCTAGCAGTTCTAGTTTTGGCTGCTTCGTGATTCACCCCATTTATTCTTGTTCCACTCAGAATGGCCAAAATGCAGGGTGTCATACTTACGGGGCTTGAGGTTAGAAATGGGCCTCCATATGTTTCCCTAACTGGAAGATGAAGAGGAAATAGGCAACCAAACTTCCTTGTAGGCAGAGAAATGTCAACTTGGATATATCACTCTGATTTTCCACTCAGAAGCAATTGGACAGAGTTTTCAAGCCTGGCAGCTCCTGTAAACAACCATGACCATTATGGCTCAATGTGATGTACTAACAATGGGGGTCTTTTTGCTAGCAATGACAGCCCTTCTGTACTTCTCTTTCCAACAGACACAATTCCTCGGGGTTTACTTTGTCTCATCCCAAGAGTTCCTTGCTAACGCCTACGTCTTAGCCGTGCTTTTGTTCCTCGCCCTCCTACTGCAAAGGACATTTCTGCAAGCATCCTACTATGTGGCCATTGAAACCGGAATTAACTTGAGAGGAGCAATACAGGTACTTAGATGATTATTCATCCTCGAGGACACTCAGGAATAATTCTGCTGTGAATTTTTATCTGTCACCCTTTAACAGTATTTTGAAACAATAGACAAGTGTGTCTTGGGGAAGGTGCCTTGGCCTGCAGTTGTAGTCCTGGTTCTATAACATAGTAGCCATGCGACCTTGAGCAAGGCATTTCCTTTCTTTGTGTCTCACTCATAAAATGGGAGGTTGGGATTAGATCTGAGTTATCAACCACTCAGCCCTTGTTCTCCACCCGTGAATGTGGTAAACATCACTAATGGATCACAGCATTCGCTCCTGCCGAGCACAAATGCAGCCTCAGAATCCTTCTTCAGGTAGAGTTTCAGCATACTGCTACCCAGTGATCACTTTGGATTCAAAAAGAGAAAACGGTTTGATGGACTGAAACTAGACAGCCTCTTAGATCTATTTGAGGTCTTCAGTCTTAGGTTATTAGTGAGAGAGAACTTTCCTGGTCTGAAAGGTCACAGAGGCTTATACTCTTCTGCTTTCTGAGTAGGTTGAAAGGATGACCAGAGTCAGGGAAGGTTCAAGGCCCCTTTGGGGAAGGTGGTCATCAGAATTGTTTAGGCACCAGTGTTTTCATTAGAATTCTGTGCGGCTGTTGGAATAGAGAGACCACTAAGATAACAGCTTAAATAAGGTTGACATTTGTTTACTTTTCATAGAGTCAGGATCAGTACTCTCGGATAGTATGGCAGCTACACAGACATCCGAGACCTGGATTCCTTCTATAATGTTGCTTACTTTTGTGTGACTGTTACCTCATGGTTCAACGTGACCGTTGAAACCCCACTGTCACATCCACATCTTAAAATCAGCAAGAAAAATAGGAAGGACTAGAGGAAGGAGTGTCTCTGCTCTTTAAGACCATAACATAGAAGTTACAGTATCATTTCCTATCCTATCCCTTTGACAAGAAATTGACCACCTGACTATACATACGGACACTACTAGAAAGTATGTTCTTTATTCTTGATAGCCATATATGCTCTGCTGGAATTTCTCTTTGTGTGAATGGGTATTGGAGGACAACTAGAAGACTCTGCCACACCAGCAATTCCCATGTGAACAGACACATGATTTTACAGCTAAATCCCAAAGCTACTTCATTCTTCAGGGATGATCCTCCGAATCATTAACATTGGAGGGTCTTGTGGGAGGCAGGATCGGAGGCTTTGCAATAAAAAGGGTCCAAGAAGAGATGGGCATAACCTGGGCTGAAGACAGTGTCAGAGTCCAAACTCTGGTTATCTTGACGTAGTCCATGGGAATGGTGCACCTGGAGTTGTATAGTGCACTACCTGTGCAGCTGTGCGTGACGACCCTGCCTGCTCTAAGACAGCAAAGTCATTTCCTTAGGAATGTCATCATATGAAAATGGTGAAAAGAGACCTTATAAGAAACATGGGGCTCAGAGTTAGGAGGATCAAACATTACTCAGTTCACAAACCGTCTCTGAAAGTGTGGGCTTTTGCTCAGGCTCCTTCAATAGTCTCACACCAGCACAAACAGCCGCAGAGTTTACGGTCAGTCAGTTCTGCAATTAAATCTGCTCTCTAATTCTATGTCATAAATCACTCAACAGCCTAGTATTTTCCAATTATGCTAAAAGAGTCAAGAATGGTTTTTTTTGTTTGTTTGTTTTTAAATGCATTAGCATGTAGTTGTTTTTCTTATCAAACTGCCTGAGTTTTTTTGCATTAATAAGAGAGATTAATTCCTATGCCACAAAAGGGAAGTGTGGGCATAAATTATGAAAACAAATTAGAAAGGAAAGAAAAAAAAAAAAACCGTAGAGATTTACAAAAAATTATAGCTAAGGTTCTGTGCCTTCAAGAGTTTTAGAACAATCACACATCTTGCAGGAAAAGTTCCTAAGCAGAGTTCCTGCTTTATATATGTTATTTATGTGTTATACAATATACTAATAAATATATGGGAGCACGGTGGCTTCATAAGATTAGCACTGGACTGTAAACCACAAGGTCAGCAGTTCAAGTCCTCCAGCTGCTCTGCAGGAAAAAGATGAGGCTTTCTGCTCTCTCAGAGATTTAAAACCAACTCCACAGCACTTAACAATAATAAACATATGATGTCCTGGTGTGGCACTGCAGGATAAGAACTGGACTGCTAACCACAAAGTCTATGGTTCCAACCTACCAGCTGCTCCTTGGAAACCCAATACAGGGTTGCTATGAGTTGAAACCAACTCAGTGGCACTTAACAACAGCAATAAGTATACAACACATAAATAATTTTTGTTACATAAATAATGAATGATAGTGTTATGTTATTATCCTTGAGTGGTGCAAACTGTTTACACTGGGCTTCTAACCAAAAGGTTGGCAGTCCAAACCCACCCTGCAGAGCTGTGTGGAAAAGACCTGGAGATCTGTTGCATAAAGATTACAGCCAATAAAACACTTCAGAGAACAGTTCTACTCTGTAACATGGAGAGTTGCCATGAATAGTAATCCATTTGAAGGCAGTGAGTTCAGTTTACATAACTATATTGTTGCATGCCATCAAGTCAATGCTGACTCATATAGGACAGACTGGAACTGCTATGGGACAGAGTGGAACTGCTCCATAGGGTTTCCTAGGCTATTATCTTTTCCTTGTAGCACTGTAGGATAAGTACTGAACTTCCAACCACAAGGCCAGCTGTTCAAATCCACCAGCTGCACCGCAGGAAAAAGATGAAGCTTTCTGCTCCCATAAAGATTTACAACCTTGGCAACCCTATGCAGGGTCGCTGTGAGTCACAACCAACTCCATGGCACCTAATAACAACAACAACAGTTGTTTACAGGAGCAGATCAGCAGGTCTTTTCTCCCGCAGAGCAGCACCTGGGTTCAGACTGCAGCCCAGCTTTTTAACCATTGTGCTACTGGGTCTCCTTATATATTACATTATAAATATATGAACAATTAACTGATAACTAGAACCAATAGATCTGCTTTGGAAGAAATGCAGCCAGAGTGCTCCTTGGAGGCCAGGATGGCCAAACTCTCATATTTCGGACATATTGTCACGAGGGACCAGTCGCTGGAGAAGGATGTCATGTGTGGTAAAGTGGAGGGTCAGAGAGAAAGAGGAAGACCCCCAACGAGATGGATTGGCAAATTGGCAGCATCGATGGACTCAAGTGTGGCAGCAGTAGTGAGGTTGGCCCAGGATCAGGCAGTGTTTCGTTCTGCTGTGCATAAGGTCGCTATGAGTCGGTACTGACTCCATGACACCTAACAACAACAACAATTATATTTCAAAATATGTATAATAGGTGACATATTCTTATCTTTATTTAGTAATGCTACATTTGCAAATTCTAGATCCCTTAAACTAGTGTGGCACTGTATTGTAGTACTGAATTGTATATAGTACTGAATTGCTAACCATAAAGTCATCAGTAGAAACCTACCAGCTGCTCCTTGGAAACACTATACAGGGTCGCTATGAGTTGGAACCAATGTGACTGGCACTTAACAACAAAAACAACAACATTCTTGGCAGCAGGATTTCACATAACTCAGGATATGCATAGATGTGTCAAAAAAATCTCATTCCCATTACTTTAAACCTTTCCCTTGGTGCATATAAGCTCACAAAAAAGGCAGAGTGGACTTATACTTTAAGCAAACCCGACACACAAAAAGCCTGGGTTTATACAATAGATGAACTAGGTGCTAGGGATATGCCTTATAGCAGAGTGCACATTAGGATTTCATTCATTTTCTGTGCACAGCCTGAAAATGGAAAATTTGTTTCTGGGAGGCACGATCTCTGCACACAGAGCTTTTATGTTCAGAGCTCACCCAGGAGTCGTTACCATGGCTGGTTCCCATCCATTCTGTGGAGGCAGAGCAAGGTTTCAGCGAGGTTGGACCATAGGGATGGCTCTGACCGACACTCTCACATGGTCTTGTCTCACATCAGACTGTCTTATTTTCAAATAAACCAAGTTTTGGCCCCAGGACATGCCCCCTCCCCTTTGGAGATGGCCACATTAAAACAAAGGCTGCCCACTTCATCATTTTTATGGCTCTGTGGTAAATCAAGAAGACAATTGGACATGAAGATCTGCTTTTAAGATTTAAAAGCTAATTTAAGTCCTGTCCCTTAGGGAAAGGCCTCGCTTGCCCCAGAAGCAGTTTTCCAGGAAAGTGGCAAGTACTGGTGAGGATTTCTCATTTGGATGCCACCTCCCAGATTGACTCTTCTGTAATGAAAGCCCTTTACCTTCAGAGCCTTAGTTACCTCATCTGTATAGTTGTAGAAAGAACACGGTGCCCATTTACACGGCTGCTCTTTGGGGTTCATGAATATCTGAGACACCCGTAGCTAATCATTGTACATGTGTGTCTCCTGAAGTGATGATTAAGAAGATGATGGAATATAAAACATTCTGCTCTCGTTTCTAGACCAAGATTTACAATAAAATCATGCACCTGTCTACCTCCAACTTGTCCATGGGGGAAATGACTGCCGGGCAGATCTGTAACCTGGTTGCCATTGACACCAATCAGCTCATGTGGTTTTTCTTCTTATGCCCAAACCTCTGGGCTATGCCAGTACAGGTAAGGGATTGTGGGGTGGGGGAGAATATCTGACTGTCCCTGTTCCAGTGTCAGGGAACCCACATCTTCCATTCTTTTCAGGCTTCAGACTTATAAAAAGGCCTGTCTTAATTGAACCCAAACCTGTTTGCCAGTACTTTCCACTCCCTTGCTTGGGATCTCCATGGAGTATATCCCAGCATCTCTATGCTGCCCACATTCTGCAAGCAATCTGGTTGACGCTCTTAATCAGAAAAGACAATCTATTAAGACTTCCAAAGTGCCCCCACCTTAAATAAATGATAGAATAATGATAGGTGAAATACTTTCACAAACAACAAAAGCTGTATTGTAGCAGAGTCCTTGCCTTGGAATTTAATTATTTAATTACATTGGAAAATGTTCATGATACAAAACAAGTTACAGACTAGAATATACAATGCGCTTCCTACTAAAATGGAATATATATATGCATACACAGATTCACACAGAAATGAACTGGGAAATCATTTTTATTTTGTGTATGTGTTTTCCAGTGTGCATACATTATTTTTATATCAAAAATAAGGATAAATCAAAAGATCATTTTATTTTTAAGCCAGACAACTTTAGGAGCTACCTCTGGAAATAGTACATTCTCTGCTGATACAATAAGAGAATCCTCAGGCCTTCCTGTGGAGTAGGCATGGAGCAGCTAAGTGCAAGGCCACAGTGGTTTAAACCCACTTGATGAGAGAGAGATGAAGTTGGCTTACTCCCTTAAAGATTTACAGAATTGGAGACCCTTTACGAGGTCACTAGGAGTCAGGATCAACTTGATGGCAGCGAGTCTGTTTTTTTACATTTGACCTCCTCTGCTCTGCCGCCCGTCCAGAGCTCTTGCACCATACAATCTGGCATCCCTGTGCCTGGGAATGAATCTTTGCTCTGGTGCTCAGGTTGGAAGCAGAAATCCCAGACCCAGGTTCCATTCTATATGCTTACCATATGTGTTCACTTAATCTTGACAAAAGTCCTGCAAAGTGGGTATTATAGTCACCATTTTAAAGATGAAGAAATTGAAGCTCAGAAAGGGTAAGTAATTATCCAAGGTTGCACAGCTGAAAAGTGCTGAGATTGCATTCAAACTCAAGGTCACAGACTCTAGGAACTGTGATCTCCCCACTATACTACATTGTGAATAAAGGATAAAATAGCCCTTTTATGCTCCATGCTTGTTTTGCACACTCAGAATGCCTAATTTCTGATATTCTTCCCCATGAGGTTCATTCAGACACCTGCAGAGGAGAGCAGTGGACAAAGGCACCTGGGAGTCTGGGGAGGACAGGAGGTGGACAGCAGAAGCCCAGCTCCATCCCATGTCCCAGCAGCTTCCAAACCTTTAGAGGTGGTTTGAGTGCAGGAGCCATGGCCTCGGATGCCTTGTCAGTGATGCCCAGAGCGGCATCCTGATTGCCTCTGTAAAAAAAGAAATACAAAAGGCCACTGCCATCGACTTGATTCCTATCCTGTAAGGACAGAGTAGAACGCCTCCATTGGGTTCCGAGCCTGACATTCTTTATAGAAGTAGAATGCCTCATCTTTCTCTCATGGAACGACTGGTGGGTTGGAACCCCCAACCTTTTAGTTAGCAGCCAAACACTCCATATGAGCAACTAATGAAATGACTGGATGCCAGAGACAGATTTCCAGGAAGATGATAGAACCATGGCCCAGTGGGTAGAAGCGTCCTTCATCTCCTAATGCGCTCTTCCGCCCATCTGTGCTCGCAGTTAACGTCAGTTAAACACTGGGAGGGAAGTGGTGAGGGCTCACTAACTGGCCCCTATGATGCCTGTGAATGCAAAAAGCGTTAATCTGTGATTAATAGACATATCAGAGCGTCCCACCTAGTCCGCTGTCCTTGAGGCGGTGCACAGAGCTTACTGCCAATTTGCTGTAGGGTTCACGGGTATAGGATCAAGCCAGGCATCCTTTATTCTCTCATTAAGGAAGGCAGCACTGTCTGTTCCTCTAGAATAAGTCCTGTAATTAGAGATTCCATGGAACCTGAGAAACTGTCATTTGACGTCTGGAAAGAACAATTTACATTTCTCATAAATATTCAGAAGCAGGCAGTCATTTACATAAAGCTAGAAACAGAATGAGTCCCCCCTTCAGAGAATACCCTCCAGATTCTCTAAAATATTAGATGCAACCTGCATACGAATGAAATGCAAACTCTGGAACCCTGGGCTGGTTTTGTTTGGCGTGGCTGCGGCAACCTTACCTCTTTGTTCGTGTATCATGTTTTTCCCAATGAGAGTTAAATACCAGCTTTGATATCCAGCAGACAGAACGCTGACTAGTGACACAGCTCTGAAACTTTCATCTGGAGAATAGACTTGGCGAGTGCTGACGCTGCAGCCAGCTTTGCAGATCAATGCAGTTAGTTACCAGTCTAGGAGAGCATTCTGAGCTGGAGTGAGAGCCCACTGTGCTAATTCTTCCCTCTTGGGATTGATTTGTCACATTCCCCAACTTGGAACCCTGGGTATCACAGCAAGCCCCACCAGGGACCTAGAGAGGAGGGATTTAGTTAACTTCCTTTGGGGGTTCGGGAAGGAGAACAGCCACCAGGTCAAAGAGAACTCACCTCCGACCCCCATCCCCTCAGATCATCGTGGGTGTAATTCTCCTCTACTACATCCTTGGAGTCAGTGCCTTAATTGGAGCGGCCGTCATCATTCTCCTGGCCCCTGTCCAGTACTTCGTGGCCACCAAACTCTCCCAGGCCCAGCGCAGCACGCTGGTGAGTGTCCACAGGTTTACAAGCACCTTTTCCCCCATCCATTTGCGTCTATATGTCTGGGTACACCCTCTCCTACCCAACTCCTTCACATCAGTGGGCCTGTCCACTCAGCCCACAACCTTCTCTAGAGCTGCCCCCTCAGGCCAAACAGCCCCCCTACACACACACATACACAACGATTCACCTGGAGCAGACTAAGCTGCTTTGTCTGTGAAATGGGGCTAGTCAGGCGAAGAGAACCCCCATAGGCAGGAGCTGGCCAGGGTGCTGAGACCTCGGAGGCTCCTTCCTCTTGGGGGAGGTGGGGAAGAGGAATCAACGTCTCTTACTTGGTGACTCCACAGGAGTATTCCAATGACAGACTGAAGCAGACCAACGAGATGCTCCGTGGCATCAAGCTGCTCAAGCTGTACGCCTGGGAGAACATCTTCCGCTCACGAGTGGAGCTGACCCGCAGGAAGGAAATGACCAGCCTCAGGGCCTTTGCCATCTATACCTCCATCTCCAGTGAGTCCACCCCAGCCAGCATCCTGGATGCTGCTGCCAACATGCTAGGATAAGGTTTTAGGGCTCGGTCAGGTGACAAAGGGGGAATGCTTTGAAATTATCTGATCAAACTGGCTCTGATAGGAGCCACAGTTTTCCTTCATTTACCTAGCAAATTTTCCAGAAATCACCACAGTTTTCCTTCATTTACCTAGCAAATATGTGGTGAATGCCTGCTGTGTACTTGCACTGTGCTGACCCTTAGGGTGCAGTGGTAAGAAGGGCTCATGGAGTTGATATGGAGAAATGGTGGTGGTGGTTATGTGCTGTGGAGTTGGTTCCCACTCATAGCAACTCTGCGTAGGGTTTCTGAGGCTGTAAATCTTTACAGAAGCAGAAAGTCTCATCTTTCTCCCATGGAACCGCTGGTAGTTTCAAACTGCTGACTGTAAGGTTAGCAGCCCGACTCTCGTAACCACTATGCTACCGGAGCTCCTTGTATGGAAAAGTTGTTGTTGTTGTTGTTATGTGCCGTGGAGTCAGTTCTGACTCATAGCACACTGTACAGGGTTTCTGAGGCTGTAAATCTTTATGGGAGCAGAAAACCTCATCTTTCTCCCACAGAACAGCTGGTAGTTTCAAACTGTTGACCTTGCGGCTTGCAGCCCAATTTGTAACCACTACGCTACCAGAGCGCCTTGTATGGAGAAATAACAGTAAACAAATAACAATTTCAAATTCTCATAAGTCAGACTGAACTTTCAGTACCCTGGAAAGGTTATAAGAAAGCTGCTACCTATCTGGGGCCTATGTGGAGTAGGAAAGTTATCCTTAACAACCAGAAACCCAAGCTTAAAGCAGTCAAAGCTACGTTGTTGTTGTTAAGTGCCATCGAGTAGGTTCCAACTCATAGTAACTCTATACAGGATTTCCAAGGAGCAGCTGGTGGATTTGAACTGCTAATCTTCTGGCTTGCAGTCCAGTGCTGATCTTACAGCTCCACACCAGGAGTCCACTCAAAGGTATAGGGACTGACTTTACACTAACCCTGTGTTAGGGAGCCCCAAGCCAAGAAACTAGTAAAAAAGAAACAAAAACAAACAAACCAAAACTGATAAAACTCCTAGGGTCCCAGCAGACACGCACATTAAAACAACTCTGTGGAGAACATGGGACTCCCATGGCAAATACTTCTTTTGAATGATGAGCTAATAATAGAAAAAGAAAAATTCACAAGAGAAAAGATATCTCCAAGAAGAGTGTATACAAACATGAACAAATAGGAGAATGTGTCCCTCAGTAGCTGGGAGTAATAGAATTGTTGAAAGAGACAATAATACTAAAAATTGTGTATGTAAAATAAAGAGCTAGAAGAAGATGTCAAACCAATAAGGTAAAACAAAGTATTGAGGGGAACAGATAACCAAAAGAAGCTCTAGAAATGGAACATTTACTGATTGAAATGAATTCAGTAGACAATGGTCCCCGATTAGAGAGCGCACTTATGAAAGTCATGTGATCACGGGAGTCCTGGCCTTGGGTTAACTCCTTCAGTCTCAGTTGGTATAGTATCTCAATAGACCCAACCCATGGTAGTTAGTTCCCAAGTGTATAATTGGGATGTATATATTTAGTGACTGGCAGATCTCACACTGTTTCTCTAGTGTGGGCAATGTAAGAGTCATTATGGAAGGGGCCAAGTGGAAGGCCCTGTACAACTTAGTATACAGGTTAAGCAAATTAGCATAGCTAAAGAGAGAATTCATTAATCAGAAGATAGATGTATCGAAATAACGTAGATTGTGAAAAGGAATGGTAAATGAAAAATGTTTTCTGCAACTTGGGCGAACTGCCAAGTTTCATTTAGCAACAGAAAAACACCACAGTGCAATTCGAAGAACCCTAGGGTTTGTGTGGGCGCATGATTGAGAACTATACATCCAGTCCACCAACCTGTTAACAGCCCAACACTTACCTCTCTGCACCACCAGGCCTCCTAGATTCCTGGCCCACCAAGCAGCAAATTAGGGGCAGCCTCAGGTAGTACAAATGGGGACAGGTGGCAGCAACTTTGACTGCTCTAGAAGATTTTCTTCATTCCAAACTGCAACCTAGGGTGTGTTTTCCTATATAATAGCATCAGAGACGCCTAGGTTCCCAGGCTAGCCCACAGAACCCTATTTATTAGGTGCCCTTTGTCCTGTGGAGCCCTCTGAAGACTAACTGATGAGCCCCATTCACAGGGCATCCAGCACCTTTCCCTTTCCTCAGCCTAGAGTCTGGATGTTCTTTGCAAATTCTCTCCCTCTGCCTCTACCCACTCTCAGCCCCATGACTTTGTGAAGGACCCGGGGCCAGGAGGACCTAGGTAAAGAAGATTTCACATGCCAGCAAGAGCTGAGAAGACTCTGGAAGGGGTGAGGACCCTGGAGCCTCCATTGGTTCCGACTCATAGCAACCCTTGTATAGGGTGTCGGAGGAGCGCCTGGTGGGTTTGAAACGCCAACCTTGTGGTTCAAACTGACTTTGCAGTCCAGTGCTTTATCCTACAGTGCCACACCCAGACTCTGGAGCCAACCTGTCTAGGACTGAGCAGTCCAAATGGATAAACAGAGCAGCTCAGGCTGGTGCCTGGAAGAGAGAAATGGGGAAGGGAAGTGGATGAGCTCAGGGAGAGCTTCAAAAGCTAAGTCCTATTTGCTCAGTGTGTTTGCCATTCTGGAAATGTGTTTCCGTTGTTAGTCAGCAGTGGGAGGGGGAGAGACAGGGTGTCGAGTGGAAGCATCTCTAACTGTAGGCATATACTTTAAGTGGTTTTCATTTACCTTCCTGCCTCCTGATCTCAGTTACCAGGGTCAAAACACAGGTCATTAGGCTTGCGGTAATGGAACATCTCTCGTTCTTGTCCCTAGCACCACAGAAGAGCCCCAGAGTCACATTTCCTGATGGGCTCATTCATCATCTGCCTGTGAGACTATCTCTGACACTATCTCATGGTCTCACATCACCATTACTGAGCTCTCCCTGAGCTGGTACAGGGCAGGACAGGGCAAGACATTGCCAAAGGAAACGGGACCCATTCTTCCAACATCAAAATCCAGAAGCAGCATTTACTCTTGAAGAAAACAGAGATATAAACTTACATGGTGGTTGTTGAGTGAGCCCCTTCTGTGTGCCCAGCCTTGTGCTAAGCACTGGGAGGAAGTCAGGAGAGGTACTCTAGCCAAGAAGTCAGAACTATCAACTGTCTGGCCAGCTGACTGCCTAGCAAACCTGACTGCGCTTGCTTCTCATAACAACTTGATGAGGTGTGCAGCTCTAGGGTCCTCATTTTACAGCAGAGAAGACTGAGACCCAGTGAGGTGAAATTATTCACTGGGGTCTCCAGCCAGTAAAAGGCAGAGAACAGCGAAGGAACCAACGTGAATTGGGAATTCACACAGAGCTTTATGCAAGGGGAGACTTGATCTGTACCTTGCAAGATGGGTAGCAAGGACTCTGGTGGGAGAAACATAGAGGCATATGCTGTGGTTGCTCCCCTTAGAAGTCAGTCCAATCCTTATTCCTGGAGCTGACCTTGTCTTTGCAGAGGTGATGTTGGACTCCCAGGTCCTAGCAGCTGACTGGCAATTTGCTGTTTTTTAAGCAGCATCCGTTCTGGAGCCCTTTCTCTATGCCAGGTCCTACTGGACCCTGAGGATTAGAGGGCTTTGCCCTCCCAGAGCCCATGAGCAGGCCCTGTGCATGTGATCAGAGCCATGAGGTCATTTCAGCTGCCCTGCTTTCTCTTTTGTGATACTCAGCTGGCCCAGCCCTCTTTTATTTCTTCCATCCACATATTTAACCAGTTTTTCTTTAACACCTACTATGTGCCAGGCCCTGTACTCAGCGTTGAGAATATAGGTTTCTTACAGTCTTGTTGGGAAGCCAGACAATCAAACAAGCAAACGCAATGGTATTGCAAGTGATAGCAACAGAATTGGGATTCTGGGCACCCATAGAAGCTGTCCCCATCCTAGTCTTGGTTAACAGGTGACAGGGAAGGCTTGTCAGAGGTGAAATCTATTAATGAAATGCCGAGATGATGACAAATCATCCAGATGGGGGACGAATGTTCCAGGGACAGGAAACAACAGTCCCCAAAACCTTGAGGTGAGAAAGATAATGGTGTGTCTGGGACTCAAACATAATTCAATAGGAGGAGAATAAATACGAGACCAGGTCACGTAGGACTTTGTGTGCTGTGTTCAGTCCCTTGGAGATTATTCTGAGGCCTGGGGGAGACATTGAAGGAGTTTAAATTAGGAAAAGGAGCTCTGATAGGGTAGTGGTTATGAATCGGGCTGCTAACCTCAGAATCAGCGGTTTGAAACTACCAGCTGTTCCACAGGAGACAGATGAGGCTTTCTGCTTTCATAAAGATTTACAGCCTCGGAAACCTTGTACAGGGTCACTATGAGTCGGAACTGACTCCACGGCACATAACAACAACAGCAAATTAGGAAAAGATGCATTTCCCTCCCTTCCCAGCCAGTGTCTGAAGCACAGCCAGGTGGGGCCTCCTTGGATGAATGTAATGGGCCTCACACTCTATTCTAAAAGCTCAATCAAAAAACTAACTCTGTCCATTCCCAGGGTACCCAGAACCTGCGCCTCTCTACAACCCTGGATTTGGACAGTCTTTGCGTGTCTTGCTCTCTTCTGTCCTCCTCAAGGCAGGCCCCAACTCAGAACAGTTAGTACAGAGGGGCAAGTTGACCTCATTACCTTGTCCTCTCCGTTGTCCAGCTTCTGGGGATCCTTCCCTAATATCTGCCTTCCCTTTGCCAGTTGGTGCTGCCATAACGGGTTGCTTTGCATGTCTTGGTTTTGCAGAGGGGGTGACTTAGGAAGAGCTGGGAAGATTCATCAGTTAGTAAGACAAATCAGTCTTTCTGCAGGGCCTTCTGCCACGCCACCTCCTTTTTTTTTTTTTTTTTTTTTAACCTGCTTTCCTTCCTCCTCTGCTGACTTTGTGAACCCTCAGAATGGAAGGGAGGTAGTCCCAGCACTTCAAAATACATTTCCCTTCCTGCAGGGGCAACAGGCAATTATGTCCAGGCAGGGGGCAAAGCTGAAGCTAGTCAAAGGCACAAACAGCTGGGGCCCACGCCTTCCTGACCCAGGACCTCTGAAATATTTAGCAGTTCTTAAGAACTGAAAGACTCATGGTGGTGTGATACCTGGCTGGTGACCACGGGGCCAGGCAACATTCCTTGTGCAAAGCCAGAGAGTGCTGGCATTTGAGCCCTGCTTTGGTTTTAATGTTTTGCTATTTTGCTTTGTGGGGGGACAAGGTATTCACAAGAAGCTGACACATTGTTCACCATTGTGTGCCCAGAACCTAGCATAGTACCTAAAACAAGATAGATCCTTGAAAAGTAATTCTGGAATGAATAGCTCTTAAAGAATTATTTTCTTCCCAGGAAAAAACCACTTAAAGATCGCTCCCTTTTATAAAGATTGCCTTTCAGTCCTGCCTACGTGCTGCCGAACTCTTCTATAATTGCCACCACACTTACATATCATCTTGTAATCTTCAGTTTCCATGTAAAGTTGTCTAACCAGTATTTTTTCCTCCCTATTATCAAGATCTGAGCTCTGTCGTAGTCAGTTTTGTTTTTTCTTTTTTGCCTAAATCAGATCAAGGTGAATCAACCCACCCCATGCCAAAGCTGTAGAAAAATCTATTCTTGGTCTTGTTTTCCATCCCCGTCCACTACCTTACCATCTCACAGCACCTAGTGTGTGGTTCTGGAAAGCGGGAGCTAGGTCTCAAGTCTTTAACCTGTGACAACTGGACACCCAGCTACCTTTCTTCCCTGCACCTTCCCCAGTTATAACCCAGGTGTCTGCTGTGCTCACAGGTTGCTCATGCTGTAACAATGCCAGGCCCCCCAAACTCCAGCATTGACATCCCAAGTCCCAGCCACATCCACCCCAGGGCCTGGAGGAAGAGGGAGGAAGGTCACCAGAGCAGCCTTTAAAACACAAACAACTGTAGACTCCACCACCCGCAACCATCACCAGGAAGTGCACTCAGAACTCCATTCGCAAAGTCTGTCCTTCCAGAAGACGATGAGTTAAATGGAAAATTACGTTTTCATTCTTTAGCTTCTCTATACAACTGCCAGAGCAGGGCAAAAATTAATTATATCACAAACATTCTCCATGTTGCTGCAGCAGTTTAGGAATGTTCATTTTTTAATTTATTTATAGCCTCATTCCTCAAAGGAGTTCAGGCAGCTAAAAGAATAAATATAATAAAATAGAAAAATTGGAATTAAAAAAAAAAAAAATCAAGACCAAAGAAAACATGCCTTAGACTAAAATGTCTATTATTGCACATTTCCTAATCCCAAAAGCTCTCCTAGAGTTGATAAACCATCCTTTACTAAATTGCCCCTCCTCTTGGATAAGCTTTATATATATTTGATTTACGTGGTTTGTTGTTGTAGTGGTGGGGTTTTGTTTTGATGTGACAGAAAATTAGACAGCTAACATCATCTTGACCATGGCTTTGTGCTTCTGTTGAGTGATTACTTGGGATAAACTCCCAGGGGAGAGATTACAGGGTCAGAAGGTCTGAACTGCTTTCCAAGTGATCAACATCTCTGTTCTTGTTTTGTAGCTGGAGCCCCAGCCCAGGCGGGAGGGATCTTGGCCTGGGGCAGGGGGACTGAAGAGTGGTCTGTAGACATCTCCTCTGGCTTGAGTCCTCCCACAATGAGAATTTATAAAGATGGACAGGGGAAGGGCACAAGAGAGGCCCGTCTCCTGCCGGAGCTCCCTGGAATAACTGGCCTAGCAAGGAAGAGACAAGTCTACCTACCACAGGTTTACAACTATATCAGAGGGCTTCAAAGACTTCATGGAAGAATCCCATTATCTTTTGATTCCATTTTTCCATCAACTTTTTGAAGCCCTCTTGAATGGTTAGTGATGGTCAAGGGCCCCAGTCAGATGAGGGACCTTCTCCGCTCCTTGTCCCTCAGACAACGATGAATTGTTTCCTGACTCAGCTCCTGGGTAAAACTAAGAATGCTTATACTGCCCCCTGATGGGGACTTTAAGAGGGGCTATGACGTTGTGGTGGTCACCTGGAGACCCAAGAGTCTTTATCAGGAAGGCGCTTAAAGCATAGCCATGTGTAATACTGGTATTGATTAAAAGCCTGATGGTCTGAAAGGTTCACAGTGCCCCCAAGGGTGCAGCCGTAGCTCCCCCATGTAACTCCAATGGCAGGGGCCAAGTCTCCATCAGATCAGGAATCCCCCAACAACGTCTTTCCTGTCTGGGAACTTCATCAAGGCATAGTCCCTGTTTTCCCATCACATCAGGGGCTTTCTGGGAGCATCTTTCCTGTTTTCCTTCCATAGACCAGGAACCCCCAGAGGTCAGGGGTCAATTCTCTTTCACCCAGTTGAGGTTCCTTGAAGTTAATGTCCCATCTCCAGCATACACTGTACTAGCTGATGCAGTAAGTGGGCAGTAGCTTCTTGGCATCCTGTTGACCATCTGGACTTCTTTAGAATGTCAGCCTTTGCCATCCATTAGACAGGGGCCATGTGTGCGGGCTGAGCCTTCTGTCTCTGACTCATAGCTTCCGCTCCTTTAATTTGACTAATTGTAGAACCAGGCACATTTCTGTGCTCATATGGAAGAGGCTCATGAAAGAAAGGAGGATGAGATGGGAAGATGACAGCTGAGATGGTTGCTTCTTAATCCGTGGAACTGCTCCCTCTGGGAGTCCAGACCTGGGGACAGTGTTCCCTCTGGCACCTCATCCTCTGGGCCAGAGCAGAGGAGACCCTGGGGAGCAGGTCTAAGCTCCCAGCACATGAGGTACACTATTCAGCCGCCACTCAGGACTCACAGAGTCTGCCACCTACATTATCTCCTCTTGGATACAACCCGGGTGTATAAACAAGTACACGTTAATGAAAATTTGATGAGGAAACTGAGACACAGAAAAGGTAAATAAATGATCATGCGCATCTTATGAGTGAGTAATAGGCAAGTTCTCCTTCTCTGACTTAGAGTTCATTTCTCTTTGCTCTTGGGGCTCCCAAGGAAGGGTCAGCAGTGCACACTTTTAGCAGAATAAGGAGGGAACTTCCGTTGCAACAAAATAAGAGTGGCTGGACACCCCTCCCTGATTCTTGGTGGTTTGTCTTTGATTATGTGACCCAACCAAGACCAACTACCCTGGGCATGACCTTGAAGACTTGATCTGAGGGAGACTCTGTTTAAACTGCCATTAGTCACTAATGGAGTCCTGCTGTGGCACTGCAGCATAATGCACAAGACTGCAAAGTTAGTTTGTACCACAGATTGGCAGTTCAAATCCACCAGCCACTCCTCAGAAACCCTATACAGGGTCACTATTAGTTGGAACTGACTCAATGGTACTTAACAATAATGGTCACTAATATCTAAGTTTGAATAAGTTTGAAATCCTTCTTAAGAGTCACTGGACCCTCAAAGACTGAAACTCAAAGGGAACACATGAACAGGCATATAAGCTTGCTGAGGACCACATTGGTCTCCTGGTAAGTGGAAGAGGCAGAAAGGCAGCAATGAAGAAATGGGCTGAGTTCAACCATGTTCCACAGACTCCCGTTGACCTGGAGATGAGAGAGAGAAGAGGAAGGGCTAGTTGGTCCAAAGTGTGGTGAGACCTGAGGACGCCTGAGCCCATGGACAAGGACATAGCCACAGAGGGTTAGAGCTGAGAGTGAAGCATCCAGCTGATATGAAGTGAGAGGAGGTGCACAAGAACACCCAAAACTGCAGATAGTACTCATTTGACCTAGCCTCAATGACTTGATAATCAGAACTCGACTAGAGGAAGATTAAAAAAAAAAAAAGAACAAAACTATTTTTGATAAAGGAAATCAGGGTAAATTGCTACAATTTTATGAACCTGACCTATACTCATGGAGGTAGTAACTCTAAATACCAACAGAGAGGGAAGGAGTCTTCACATCAAGTATCAGTGCTATCCCCTCTGTACACAGGATAGATAGGGATGGGCAGCTTAGACACTGGCTACCTAAAATGAGGGAGCAATAAAGGCACAAAGTGACTGGCTTACAAGTTTTCAAGAGGTAGTTTAGTTTCAGAGTGTCTGGTGGAAGATAGAGTCCCCACTGAATAGTTTTCATCTTGTCTAGATGGATCTGGTGAAAAGAGATGGGGATAAGATTCTTATGATTCAATAGTGAGTAATTGTTATCATGACTAATTGTGACTGTCATGATTGTAAAGGTAGAAGTTTTATAACAAAAATGGGGGAGTAGTTAAAGTTATAGTCTAGAAACAGAGGACCCTAGGACCATCAAGGGAGAAAAGCACAAGCAGAATGCAGAACCTTATCCAGAGAAGCAGCGACAACAGAAATGGAGGCGGGGATGGGGACTTGGAGAGAGGGAGCAGCTGAGAACTCTAGATTCATGGGAAGAGAGGGACTAAGAAATAGTGTCCAGGAGGCAGACTTGCAGAATATACCCTTTGGTGGTTTAAATTATTATATATGCCTGAGTGTTAAAAAAAAAAAAAAGAGCTAAAGTAAATAGAGAGAAATACTGTTAACTGATGGTACAGAGGGGATTATAATCATTGTAATGAAACAAGGTGCATGATTTCATGATTTGTTGAATGTAAAACTGATGATCTGCCCTGTAATCTTTCACTCAATCCACAATAAAAACCTTAAAAAAAAGGAGTCTCTGGAGATTAAGAAGCCTCAGAGATCCTAGTGTGGCCCTGCCAGTTAATGCGCTGGACCACAAGGTCAGTTTGAACTTCCAGATTGGCTGTTCAAACTCACCAGCTGCTCCCAGAAACCCTATACAGGGTAGCTATGAGTCAGAACCAACTCGACCACACACAACAAAACAACAAAACCTCAGAGATATCTGACTGGGGAGGCTGCCTCAGAAACACATGCTGCTGACTTTACAGTTGGCCACAAGCAGCCAACTCTCCAATTCCTTCTCCCCACTTCCCACTGGGACTTCCCTCACCCTGTCCTACCCCAATGCACCCTGTAGACAGGGGAGAGGCCTCCATGGGCCGCATGGCCTCACACCACCCTGCCATCTTCATTTTCAGTTGTCTCACGTGTCTGGCTAAGCTCTCTCTGTGCTTCCTCCGCAGTTTTCATGAACACAGCCATCCCCATCGCAGCTGTCCTCATCGTAAGTGGGGCCCTTCCCCTATCCCGGCGGGTGGTGATGGTGGGGTGTCTGTGGTGAGGGGCCCCAGGGCTTGGCTTTTCTGTTCAGGCACCTTGGAAAATACACACAGCAACAGAGCTGAAAACCGAGTGATGGACTGAAAGTCTATATACAGCGCATGTTCTGCCCCCCTCTGCTTCCAAGTCTCAGTATTTAGAGGAATTACATTTTCTTTTTAGAAAATAGGTGCAAAATGTCTTAATGATAAAAACAAAATATGTTTATTGTTGTAATGTTGGGATAAAGTACAAAGAAAATGAAACTCATCCATTGTCCCTCTGGTAATATCCTTACTGGGTTTCTCTCCATGCTTTTTTAAGTCCTACGATATGCATTTGTACAAAAATAGGATTGTGCTGCACATGCAGTTTTGTAACCTGCTTTTTTACACTTCAGAATATGCCAGAAACAATTCTCCATGTGATTAAATATTCTGGTGGTGGTTTCCTGAAGTGGCTTTGACGAGGCTGCACAGCAGGGCAGGCAGTGCTCCCCGAGAAGGGCCATGCCCCCGTAAGCCCGCAGCCTCCTCACCCAGGGCTCCCTTCCCTGGCTTTCCTGACAGGCTGCAGTACTTTAAAAAGCTGCAATCATTTCCATTGAGGCCAGAGTCCCTGATCCTTGATGAGTTCGCAGCCTGTCAGGAACATTTGGGAATTTGCTTTCAACATGATTTATGGATCTGGCTCTATGAAGAACTCTGGGTAACAGCAGTCACTGAGCTGGCCAGGTAGCCAAGGGTCTGGGACAGAGAGGGGGTGGTTTGTAGTTACTGTGTTTACATTTACCCAGCTGTCTTTCCTTTGATGAAAGACAGCACTGATTTACCTGAGGGTTGCTCCCTCATCATTCCTGGGGGAGGGCAGCTTGAAGTCCTGAACTCACTGGAGCTATTTCCGTAATGACTGAGCATAATGAAGGTGTCTCTAACCAAAGGGTCTCTTTAGGTCCTCCCAGCTTTGTCACAGCCTTTTGCAGAGATGTACTTCCATGGTAGGGTGTGGGTTCACACCCTGACACACCCCCTACCTGCTTTGTGCCTCTGTTCACAGACCTTTGTGGGCCACGTCAGCTTCTTCAAAGAGGCCGACTTCTCACCCTCAGTGGCCTTCGCCTCCCTCTCCCTCTTTTACATCCTGGTCACACCGCTGTTCCTGCTGTCCAGTGTGGTCCGGTCTACAGTCAAAGCTCTAGTCAGGTGAGGTGGGTCAGGACAGAGAGGACCTGTGTCAGTCAGCCCTTGGGCTTGTGCTAGTGACCATTGGAACAACAGCTGTTTGATTCCAGGACACAGCTTTCCATGGATTTGGGCCTCCCTGAAACTGGTTGTGCTTGGTCAGAGGGATATAGGCCATGTGTGCTGCCCTCCACATCATTCTTCAGAAGGATCTACCCAACTTGCTTACATGCCTCCAAGGATAGGGAATTCACTGTCACTTCCAAGTATAGGGACTCACTCTCAGGAAAGAAAAAAAAAAAAAAATTAGTGTTGAAACAAAATTGTCCTCTGTGAAATGTCTATCTAATGGCCTAACTCCAATCTTTTAGAACCACCCTTTTCCCCTCAATTTGACAGTCCCTCAAGTATTCATTGATGTCTTCACCAGGCTAACCAGGGTCCCAAAAGCCTTCACAGTTCTAGTCAGTGAAGCAGCTTCCCCCAAGAACCTGCAGGTCTTGCCTCCAGTTGGTTCTCAGTCCAGGAGGAACCAGAGCCCATGGTGCCTCTGCCACTTCTCCCAGAGACATCACCCTCGTGAAATGAAATCTTGAAGGTAGAGGGCTGAGACTCTGGTTGGGGAATGCCATTCTTAGAGAGTAAAGATCTTCTTGTTGTCGTTGTTAAGTGTCATTGAGTCGTTTTTGATTCATAGTATCCTTTCATAAGGTTTCTGAGGAGTGGCTGGTGGGTTTGAACCACCAACCTTTCAGTTTGCCGCCCAATGTGTATCCTACAGCACCACACCAGGACTCCAAAGATCTCCCTACTGTTGTTGTTAAGTGCTGTGGAGTCAGTTCTGACCCAGAGCAACCCTGTGTAGGGTTTCTGAGGAGCAGCTGATGAGTTTGAATTGCTGACCTTGTGGTTCAAACCACGCCACACCAGGGCTCCAAAGAGCTCCACAGAGCCTCTGAAATAGCTCTTTGAAAGCAAGGACATGCCACATTCAAGGAGAACTAGCTATGCTTTTGCCATTGCCAATGAGACCAGACAGTAAAAAAGGTCCTCTGTACCCAAGCCTCTTTAGCCTTGAGGAAGGTGACATCCCTGTCTCATAGTCTCAGGCAGCTGGTAAAAAGGAGTAGCTGTTGGAATGAGGTAATTGATGGAAGGGATAGTTTGTATGGAGACGTTCTGGCAGGAGCTCACGGAAGTCAGGGAACATAACTCAGCAGAATTATGGACAAAGGAGTATCTGACCAGGGAGCGGTTGACTGGGGAGAATATAGCTACTAGTTCCAGTAGCCCCACTTTTAGTGACTGTAGCATAGTGACTTATCCTCCCACTAAGTCATCTTTGATCCAGTGTAGAAACCAGAGGATGCTGTACCTGCTAGACACCATTTTAGCTGATCCAGAATCATTTTCATATGCAAATAGCCCTAATCCTACCAGTTCCAGAAAGTTGAGCATGAGGACAACAGAGGCCTTTACAACGAGGCAGATTAGATATTGGGCTGAAGGTGGGGCGCAGGGTGCACTTGAAGCTTTACCCCAGGATGAGGGTCAGTGCCAGCCTTCCCAGTCACCCATTGTTTCATGTCAGAGTCAGGGCAGGGGACCCAGGAGCCTGGTAGTCTGCTCTCCTCCCTCCCCCAGAAGGGAGGCCAGACAGAGCAGGAGCCAGAGCCAGTTTAGAGTTTCAGGCCATTCTTGCCTTGAGGATGGAGCTGTGTGATCCAAGGCCTTTTGGACAGTTAGCAAACAGGAAAAGAGAGAGACATGAACAAGCATCTCTTTAAGTCCCCCAGGCAGCTACCACAACTCCAGGGATGGGAGGAAAGGAAGTGTAAGAGTAAAGCTTCCGGTGTCTCTTCTGGGGCCACAGGAAAATTCCCTGGGAAAGCAGGCTTCATGATGATTTGGGAATAACAACACCCCACACCAGGTTTTTAATTGATCTTCTGGGTATGATATAATGTTTATAAAGCAGTTAACACAGTACCTGGTATACAGGCTCAAATAATATTAGCTATTGCTATTAATAAGGAGCTCTGGTAGTATAGCGGTTATGAATTAGGCTGCGAACCTTAAGATCAGCAGTTTGAAACTACCAGCTGTTCCACAGGAGAAAGATGAGGTTTCTGCTCCCGTAAAGATTTACAGCCTCAGAAACCTATACAGGGTCACTATGGGTCGGGACTGACTTGACAGCACTTAACAACAACATTGTTACTAATAACCAATCCTAATTCTAACTGGTTCAAACCCACCAATCACTGCTCAGAAACACTATACAGAGTTGCTATGAGTTGGCACCAACTCAATGGCACTTAACAACAACAACCCTAACTAACCTTAGCACTGACCGACCATAACTCTTAACAGCAACTAATAAAGCTGAACACCAACCAATCTTAACTCTAACTAACCTAGACCAACCACCTTTAGCATTAAACTAACCCACAATGAACCAATCTCATCTCCAATCCAGACACTCTGTGGATATTCATCTGCTCCAGCCCACTTGTCAACCCAGACAAGCCCAGTGCCACCTCCCACCTCTCATCCATGAGGAAGCCCAATGCTCCGTGTGGGCTGCATGGAAGCCACACCTCTGACCCTGTACCTTCTCAGGCTACCCCTCCTCCTGTCTCCTCCCCTCTGCCTCTAGCAGGGGTGGGGGCATCTCTGTGCTTCCTTTGCAGTGTACAAAAGCTGAGCGAGTTCCTGTCCAGTGCAGAGATCCATGAGGAGCAGTGTGCTCCCCGGGAGCCCACACCCCAGGGTCAAACCAGCAAGTACCAGGCAGTGGTAAGTGCCCAGACCTCTCCTTGCTTTTCCCAGGGGCTTTCTCTCATGCTCTGCTTCCTTCATCCTCAGCTCTTCCTCTCAGTGGTCCCTCACCTCCTCCTAACCATCCCCAGCCCCTCAAGGTTGTAAACCGCAAGCGTCCAGCTTGGGAGGATTGCCGGGGCCTCACAGACCCGCTGAAGTGTCTGGCCCCTGGTGCAGACAGGGATGCTGACAACTGCTGTGTTCAGGTGAGTCCTAGACTCTGCATACCTCCCCAATCAAGTCACCCAGCACCTCCCTTAGGAGCAAGTTCAGCACCAGGAAGGTTAGAGACCCATACTGAGTCGTCTACCCAACAGGTCACCCAGCCCTGCTTTGTCCCCTGCCTGTAGAGCCCTAAGACCAGAGACAGTGCTTCAGCCTCCCCCAAGTGGGGTGGTCCTGGTCAAAGTTATCCTCATTGTTATCGTCCTGACCACCATCATAACTTTGGTTTATTAAACTGTGTGCAGGATAATGCTGTGGACCGCAAGGTCACTTTGAACGGCAAGGTTGGTGGCTCAAACTCATCAGCTGCTCCTTGGAAACCCTACACAGGATCGCTATGAGTCGGAATCGACTCAGTGGCACTTAACAACAACACCAATGTGCCAGGCACAATGCTAAGACCTCTACATGGGTTCTTTTTTTAAATTCTATGACAGTCAACATGTTAAGAACTGTCATCCATGAGGTGACCCCCCTGGACATAAAAGGGGTACTCTTATTGGGGTCAGTTCCCACTCCCCTGGCCTGGAAATAATTCAGGGACTGGAATCAGTGGGTTTGGGCTTTTATGAGGGAGGGGAAGCAAGATACTATTCACACTGACAGTTTAGCTACTTTACTGTTCTCTTCTGGGCGGTGGGGTGTGGTCAATGAAGATCATCGGAGGCTTCTTCACATGGATCCCCAATGGAATCCCCACACTGTCCAACATCACCATTCGCATTCCCCGAGGTAGGTCCAGCTCGCCCCTCCATCATGGCTGGGAGGTGTCCCCATTGGAGACTGAGTTCAGGGGGTACTTCTGTAGCTATATCTGAGTGCCCGTTCCCCATGCCCCACTGAGTGACATGAGAGAAGAAGATCCCCAGCATTTATGGAATGCTCACTGTATGCTCTCTCTTGGATGGTGCTCTGGGTCAGGATAGCTGAGGGTGGGGCCGTGTCCTCAAGAAGCTATGTACCAGGTGTGCAGCAGCAACAAAATACTGGGCCTGTGTCTCACCATCTGCTGCGGATAGTCTGGGGGAGTCTCAGATCAGCCCAGAGTCAGGGAAAGTGTTATACAAGAGATGAGGTTTCTGTGACTTAGCGATGCACTGCAGGCAGGGTGACATTCTAGAAAGGCAACACTGTGAGCAGAGTGGAGGTGGGGCCGAGGATGGTGTTTGTTGAAATCAAGAGGAGCAGGGCTCACCATGGGGAGCAGTGAAGGGGCCATCGGAGGTGGGGAGAGGAACTGCAGAGCAGAGGGGAGATCCATTGCAGAAGGGAAGGACCTAGAGGAGAGGACTCCTAGAGCTAGGTAGGAGGAGAGGAAATGGGAACCCAGGGTTGGGTGTGTGTCTGTCTTTCAGTGTGGTGGTGGTTCAGACTCCCTCCTGTGCCCACTCCCATCTGCCTCCATCCCTGCAGGTCAGCTAACCATGATTGTGGGGCAGGTGGGCTGCGGCAAGTCTTCCCTCCTCCTAGCCACACTGGGGGAGATGCAGAAGGTTTCAGGGGCTGTCTTCTGGAACAGGTAATAAGTTCCACCTCAGAGCTAAGTGAGTGGGAAGAGACTGATGGGTAGACCTCCTTTCAGACAGAAATGGTTTCTCCTAGGTGGGGGGAGTCACTGTATAGGAAGCACTGAGTTTCTGTTGATGCTGATGGAAAACTTGGTAACAGATATTGGTGATGCTTATACTTGATTCATGTAATTGTGTCACTAAATTGTACACATGAAAAAGGTTGAATTGGCAAATGTTAAGTTACATATATTTTTAAAACAATAAAAATAAAGGGGCCTTCTTTCTCAGTTGCATTTATTGACTACCCATTGTATATTCAGTAAGTGCTCAATAAATGCTGCTAACCATCATCATCATCATCATTGTTATTGTTTATTGTTTATTAAGTAAGGAGCTCTGGTAGCGTAGTGGTTACAAATCGGGCTTTGAACCTTAAGGTCAGCGGTTCAAAACTACCAGCCACTCCGCAGGAGAAAGATGAGGCTTTCTGCTCCCGTAAAGATTTATACCCTCGGAAACCCTGCACAGGGTCGCTATGGGTCAGAACTGACTCGACGGCACTTAACAACAACAACATGTGCCAGGTAAGGAGCTCTGGTAGCATAGTGGTTACGAATTGGGCTGCTAACCTCAGGGTCAGCAGTTCGAAATTACCAGCTGTTCCGTGGGAGAAAGATGAGGCTTTCTGCTCCTGTAAAGATATACAGCCTTGGAAGCCCTGTACAGGGTCGCTGTGAGTCAGAACCAACTCCATGGCACATAACAACAACAGTGTTCCAGTGCTTCTCTTTTGCATGCATTATTTTATTTAATCCTATGACAATCAGCCAGATAGGTATCGTTCATCTGTTCTCAGTCATAGATGGGGGTGGTGGCGGTGTGCCACCGAGTCAGTTCTGACTCATAGAGACTCTGCATACAGAGTTTCCAAGGCTGTAAATCTTTACCCAAGCAGAAATCTTCATTTTTCTCCCCTGGAGCAACTGGTAGATTTGAGCTGCTGACTTTATGGTTAGCGGCCTAGCTCATAATTCACTGTGTTACCAGGGCTCCTTCATTTATAGGGTTAAACTATTTTCCCCAATTCACAGTTACTCAGTGGTAGTGTCTGAATCTGAACTTATTTCTGCTTAGTCCTTAATCGCATCCTCGACTGCATTATCTCCCAGAATGGGCCATTGTAGCTCACACTTAGGAATTTCCTGTTTGGATCACCAGCAAAACGGAACGCAGACCATTCCATGGGTGTGTTGAGCAGTCAGAGTTAGCCCAGACCAATGTGGGTTTCTGGGAAAGGATCACTATCTTAATTAAAGAACCAGAACTCCAAGGCTGAGTCAATCATGAATCTATTATTTATACCCACCTCCTTCCAAACAGCACCTGCAGCTAGTTTATAACCGACGCATATAAAATAGGACCTTTCTTAGAAGTAAGAGTTAAGAAGAGGGTGTGAAAAGCGTACAGAAAGCTGGACAGGGAACAGCCACTGCCATCAACACAAAACCTGGTGGTGAGCTCCTGGAAGCCAAGGGTGGAGGAATCTGATCGGGGTTTGTAGCTCTCACTCCAGAATAAAGGTTGTGCAAGCACTCTACTTCCCCAAACTCTGGGTGGTGGTGTGCCGTGGAGTTGGTTCCCACTTATAGCGAACCTGTATAGGGTTTCCGAGACTGTAAATCTTTACAGGAGCAGAAAGCCTCATCTTTCTCCCGCAGAACAGCTGGTAGTTTCAAACTGCTGACCTTGAGGTTAGCAGCCTGACTTGTAACCACTACGCTACCAGAGCTCCACTTTATCCCCTTGTAACAGATGAGGAAATTGAGGTGAGGCAAGTTGCCCAAGGTCACTCAGCTCTTCAGTGGTAGAGATGGGATTTGTACCTTGATGCTCAAGTTTACTGTATGCTGAAAGAGGAGGGGGGCCAAGAGCAACATGAAGAAATAACTTGTGCGACAACCCAAAAGCCAGCTCCTATGGCAGTGACCACCCAGGTCCTCACTCATCACACTCAGCAGACAACAAGGCCCAAGCTCCTGCTCTGTTTGAGATGGGAAGGAGTGAGGACAGTACGTGGCTGTGACAAAGGCTTTCCTTTCTCTAGGATCCTCTGTCTTCCTCTACTTTTCAGCTTCCCTCCCAAACATAGTGAGGGCCTCAGGTGAGCTTGCAGCCAGCCCTAGGAAGTTGTGCAAAGGTGATTCGTGCTCCAGTTTTTCTACATTGGTCAATCCACTTACCCAGCATTTACTGAGCACCTGGTATGTGCAGACACTGGGCATGGCAACAGGATACAAAGACGATTAAGCCATAGCCCCTGCTTTTAGAGGAGGTGAAATGAGATCAATACTATCGGATTATAGTATTTCTTCGCCATGAGCAAAATTCCTTGAGCACCAAGGAACAGCAGTGAACTCTACCCTCAAAGTTTGGAGGGATGGCTTCACTGTGGATGTGTATTGAGCTGACCTTGAAGGTTTCACGAGGTGGAAAAATCAGGAGTGAAGAGGAAGGTGCTCTAGGCAGAATGGGCAAAAGTTTGCTGATGTGGAAGAGTAGCAGTGTACCTGGAGCACTGGGTAAGTTGAATGCAGGGACGGGAGACAGGGTTGAGAATTAGGTCACAGATACCCCAATAGACCAGGCCTGAAAAGTGAAATGTACCCTGAATGTTACAGAAGAATCATGCTGGCAGTAAAGGAAGATGAAGAGAGAAAGCCTGCAGGAAGGGAGGCCAGTTAGGAAATCATTACAGGGCAGACGTCACTCAGTTGATTTCATCTGCTATTTGTATCTCAAAATCCTGGGCATATTCACAGTTCTGCCCCACCACCTATCCTGGGTGATGAGTTATGCACTGGGCTGTGTGTTAGGACCCCCCTCTTATTGCTAGCAGGAGCTCTATACCTCAGATACCAGACCCCAGGTCTTCAAGGAGATGATGCACCTGCAAAGCCAAGAGCCAGGTAGTGTTTGACCTGGCAACCTCTCCCATGATTCTTCTTGTCTGCAGTTAGAGGTGAGGGCAATGCCACACTGCTCTGGCACCTGACTTTCCATCCACACTGGGGCAAGTCTGGTTTGCCAGGCAGCCAGAAAGGCTTCCAAAAGGCACAAGGCAGGGAGGTAAGGGTGGAGAGTGCTTAAGGGAGATAGGTGCTTTATTTGTACCCCATTGTACCTCATTCCTTTATGAATACATGAACAATGTGGCTGAGCTTTAGAATCAGACTGTCTGGGTTCAAATCCAAGCACCACAGCCTATCAGCTCTGTGCTTTGGGCAATTCCTTAAACCCCTTTGCCCTTATCACCCATGATGGTTAAAATGAGGATTCATCTAGCATGTTGTCGCATTCTTAGTGGAGTTGGCCCCAACTCACAGCAACCTTCTGCACGATAGAATGAAACACTACCCGGTCCTGTGTCATCCTCACGTTTGAGCCCATTGCTGCTGCCAATGTGTCATTCCATCTTGTTGGGGGTTCTTTCTTTCTCTCGCTGACCTTCTACTTTACCAAACATGATGTCTTTCTCCAGGGACTGGTCCTTCCTGGCAACATGTCCAAAGTACAAAAGACAAAGTCTGACCATCTTTGATTCTAAGGAGCATTCTGGCTATACTTCTTCCGAGACAGATTTGTTTGTTCTTCTGGCAGTCCCTGGTACTTTCAATATTCTTTGCCATCACCATAATTCAGATGCATCAATTTAGCTATGGTCTTCCTTACTCTTTGTCTAATTTTCACATGTATATGAGGCAATTAAAAATACCATGGCCAGGTACACCTTAGTCCTCAAACTGGCATCTTTGCTCTTTAACATTTTAAAGAGGTCTTTTGCAACAAATTTTGTCAATGAATTACGTTGTTTGATCTTTTGACTGCTTCTTCCATGAGTGTTGATTGTGGATCCAAGCAAAATGAAGTCTTTGGCATCTTCTATTTTTGTCTGTTTTTAAAGATGTTATTGATTGGTTCAATTGTGAAGATTATAATTTTCTTTATATTGAGGTGCAATCCATTCTGAAGGCTGTAGTCTTCGATCTTCATCAGTATGTATTTCAAGTCTTCTTAGCTTTGAGCATGCAAGATTATCTGCATATCACAGGTTGTTAGTGAGTCTTCCTCATGTTAATGAGTCTACATAACATGTCTTTGTTGATGTTTTTAAATGCCATCCAGTCAGTTCTAACTCATAGGGAGCCTGTATAGAGTTTTTGAGGAGTGACTGGTGAGGTTGAACCACCTCTACAAATATTATTATTATTATTATTATTTTAAATGTTTTATTGTGAATTATGTGATAGTTTACATGGGAGAACATTAGTTTTATATTCATCCTATCGAAATCATTTCATTGCTGTGGTTACGATCCCCTCCACACATCATCAACCAACCAACTAACCCCTGGTCATCAGCACACAGCCCCTCTCCCCTCTGTATCTAAAGTTCCCAGCAGCTCCTTCTCTCCAAGTCATCATCTCTGCCTCCATCTCAGGCATCACTGCTTCTCTGGGTAGGATCCCGCTCTCCGCTCTTCACCCTTGATGGTCCCAGGGACCTCCACTCCTAGGCTGAAAAGTTAATCACTCCCCTCCTTGCTACAAAACATCTACCTGTACAATTCCAACTCTCACAAGCAGTCCTGATAACAATTATTCACTATTGTATCACAAGAGACACATCCACATTTCATTTCATCAGCCCCGCCAAGACAGATTATATACTACTCAGTGGAGATTCTACCTTCCTTCACGCCCTCTGGATCTAGGTTCCCTCTTGAAAGCTTGTAAGCCAGTCACTTCTTGCCTTTGTAGCCTCCCCCCCCACCCCATTTTGGGTAGCCAATGTCCAAGTTGCCCATCCCTGTCTACTCTGTGTATGGAGGAGGTGAGAATGACCCTTGCTGTAAGGATGTGTTCCCTCTTTTGAGCTACTGCATCCCAAATATTATTTTTTGAAATGTATTTATTTGCTATGAACAAAATTCAAAACTCCCCAGTTGTTATGACTCATAGTAAACCTTTCTACAGCAAAACACAACACTGCATGATCCTGCCCATCCTCACTATTATTCTGATGTTTGAGCCCAATGTTGTAGTTACTGTGGCAGTCCATCTCCTTGAGGGTCTTCCTCTCTTTTGCTGACCCTCTACTCTACCAGCATGATGCTCTTCTCCAGGGACTGGTCTCTCCTGTTGGCATGTCCAAAGTGCTTGAGACAAAGTCTCACCATCCTCTCTTCTAACGAACATTCTGATTGTACTTTTTCCAAGACAGATTTGTTTGTTCTTCTGGAAATCCATGCTATATGTTATATTCTTCCCCAACACCGTAATTCAAAGGCATCATTCTTTTGGAATCTTCTGTATTCACTGCCCAGCTTTCTCATGCATATGAGGAAAATGAATATATCATCATTTACATCAGGAGTACCTCAGTCCTCAAAGTCTCTGCTTTTTAACACTTTGAAAACATCTTTTGCCCCAGATCTATTGCCCAATGCATAAAGAGCCCTGTGGCACAATGTGTTAAGCATTGGGCTGCTAGCTGAAAGGTCAGCAGTTTGAATTCACCAGCCACTTTGTGAGAGAAAAATGCTGCAGTCTGTTTCCGTAAACACTTACAGAAATCTTCTGGGCCAGTACTACTCTGTCCTATAGAGTCACTACGAGTCAGCATCAACTCAACAGCAGCAGGCTAATACGTCATGTGATTTCTTGACTGCTGCTTCCATGGACATTGGTTATGTATCCAAGTAAATTAAATCCTTGACAACTTCACTCTTTTCTCCATTTATCATGATGTTTCTTATTGAGGATTTTTGTTTTCTTTATGTTATGGTGCAATCCATACTAATAGTACTTGCAATGAGTAAGTTGTTGGTCTTACAAAATTCTATTGTACTATCTCCAATGATATTTTTATCACCAAGTCCATATTTTCCAGCCACCAATCCTTCTTTGATTCCAGTTTTCCAGTTCAAATCACCAATAATTAGCAATGCATTCTGATTGCCCATTTGATCAATTTTAGACTGCAGAAGTTGGTGAAAATCTTCTATTTCGTCATCTTTGACATTATTGGTTAATACATAAATTTGAATAGTAGGTGTATTAACTGGTATTCCTTGTATGTGTATATATATTATCCTATCACAGATAGTGTGGAGTCCTGGTGTGGTGCTGTGGGTTAATGCTCTTGACTGCAAAGTTGGTTTGAACTGCAAGATTGGTGGTTCAAGCTCACTAGTCACTCCTTGGAAACCCTCTACAGGGTCGCTATGGGTCGGAACCAACTCGACGGCACTTAACAACAACAACAAATCACAGATAGTACTGTACTTCGAGCTAGATCTTGAAATGTTCTTTTTTACAATAAATGTGATGTCATTCCTCTTCAATTTTTCATTCTCAATATAATAAACCATGATTGTCTGGTTCAAAATGACTGATGCTAGTCCATTTCAGCTCACTAATAATCTAGGATATCACTTTTTATGTATTCCATTTCATTTTTGGTGAGTTCCAATTTTCCTAGACTCATACTTCATGCATTTCATGTTCTGATTATCTACGGATGTTTGTAGTTGTTTCTTCTCACTTTGAGTCATACCCCATCAGCAAATGAAGGTTTGCTCCATCCACGTCACTAAGATCTACGCAACTTTAAAGATGCAGTTCTTCCCCAATTGTATTTTGTGTACCTTCCAACCTGAAGGGCTTGTTTTCCAACACTGTATCAGACAGTGTTATGCTGGTATTCGTAAGGTTTTTTCAGTGGCTAATCCCTCAGAAATGGTATTTCATATTCCTTCTTCCTCATCTATCTTAGTCTCGGAGCTTGTGGCCCTGCTCATATTTGAAATACTGGTAGCATAATCACAGCAACTCACAAGCCACTGTTGTACAGACTGTATCACTGCAGATATTGTAGTGAGTTCCTTGGGGACAGGGAACATATCTTATTTGCATCTCCATATTTACAATATCTGACATAGGGTAGTCGTAACATTTGCTAAATAAATGAGCCAGAAATAACATCTGACCTTTAAGATACTGCCATTATAAATAGGTCTTGACATCTCTCTCCCTGCCATATACCTTATTCAAGTTGTTCCCAACCCTGAATTCCCCACCCAACTTCCCCATCAATATTTGGAATGGACAGATTCCTGTTAATGCATGTTTCATACTGTGTTGTGATTATCTGTGAATGGTCTGTCTCCTCGTGATACCGAGCTCCTTGAGGGCCATGGTGTTGTTACATGGTGTACCCCAGGCACCCAGAAAACTGCTCTGTGCAGGCTATGGAGACCTGGCCCTGTCCTTGAGGAGCTTAACTGTCCTGAGTGAAGAGAGGTACGCAGACACAGCCCCAGGATGAGCATGGTCAGCAGGCACAGTCCTACAGCCTTGGCTGGAGAGTTACTGTGGCAGGCCTGCTCTGTGCACCTCTCAAAACTTCACTTTTCTCCTATTTTTTCAGACCTTATTCCTTTCATATGCAAGCACACATTTTAAAAATCAGATCATATTATGTGTACTGCTATGCAAAGCAGCCTTTTGTAATTATAGCATAGTACTATAACTTACCATGAGCCCTGGTGTGGTGCTGTGGGTTAACACACTGAACTGCAACATCTATTTGAATCGCAAGGTCAGTGGTTCAAGCTCACCAGCTGCTCCTTGGAAACCCTATACAGGCATCGCTGTGATTCGGAACTGACTCCACAGCACTTAATAACAACAACAACATAACTTGCCGTATCCTTTTTTTTTTTTTTTTAATACTGTAGACTTTATTTGTTTAGAGCACTTTTAAGTTCACCAAGTCTTCAGTTTTATTAACAGTCATCTGCCTGTGTCTAGCTCTGTTTCAAATAAACTCTCATCCTGGGAATTTTCAAATTATCTCCTTAATCTTTTAGAGGAAAACATTTTGATAAAAATGTCAATACTAGCAGAAATTCTCAGGTGAAATTCTTTCCCTGGAAATAAAGAATAGGGCTGTTAATATCTGCAGTAGAATGTTATTAAAATTCCTCAAGGAGCCAACAGGAAGCAGAGCCCTGAGACAGTGTCCTCACTGGGTGGGATTGGGGGGCAGTACAGGGAGTTCAAATGACACGAGGTGACACTGTCCGAGGGAGTAACACCAAAATGTCTATAAAATTTTTGTGCAGGGTTTTAGCAAAAAATTTATTGTTTTTTATAAAAATATCTGGAGTTAGTTATAACAACAAAAATATTTTTTGTAAGCCCAGCTTACATGTACCAACATACTCACAAGGCTAGAACTCTGCTGATTTACTTTTTGAACCTTCTAATGCACTCTGGTCAAAGTCCTGGTGTGACGCTGTAGAATAATGCTCTGGAATTAAAGGTCACTTTGAACCACAAGGTCTGTGGTTCAAATTCACCAGCCTCTACTTGGAAACCCAATATAGGGTCACTCTAAGTCGGAACTGACTCTATGGCACTTAACAACAACAACAATACGCTCTGATCAGAGTTGTTCTTGCCAAATTACAGTGGTGCTTTGAATCACATGACTTCATCGGCACCTGTTACAAGCACACAGTTTTGTTTTTGTTGCTACTCATGTTTTTATAGTCGCTGATTTTGTCAAATTGTCTGATGTTTTAGCTACAATATTGTGTGTGGCAAGTAGTATTTGTGGACCCGTATCAATAACTTCTTTGAGAATGAAGTAGGAATTAAAGGGAAAGAAGAAGAAAAATCAAAAACAGCTTCTACTCAGTTACTGACACTGTTCCAACTAATAATGTTGTAACTCAATGTAGAAAGATCATACAACACTCATTTAAGGCCCCAGCAATCAATGAGAGAAAGTGCCTGCCAGATGTACCATTCTTTACTTTTCTATTTGAAAATACGAAGCTTTGAGAAGGCTCACCCTAAGACTCAGTCTGGATGCCACACTGAAAGAGAAATGGAGAAACCAGAATTCACAATCCAGCTTTCCCAATCTCAGTTTTCCCATCTGTAGAATGGGATGCTAATACTTCATCATCATAGCGTAGTTGTGAGGACTGAGCAATTTAGCACAGGTTCAGACCGCAATGAATCCTGGTTCCCTCTTCCGTAGTCCCAAATAATTAATGTCAGTTAACAACTACCATTTCTTATAGATCTGGCATATACTAATCACTGTGGGGGCTAACAAAGATGATCTTCCTGTCTTAAAATCCCACTTGGGAATAAAAGACTTACACAGGAGCTGATTAGAAAGTGGGCTAGTCCATTATGCGGGCTAATTGAGCAACCCAGACAATGATATAAACGCAGAGCTCCTTGTGTGCTAGGCTCCTCGGGGAGTTTACGGATGCATTCTCCCCCAGATAAGTAACAGCCTTTGCTTCTCTGGAAGCAGTCTGGGCAGGAAGGCTCCAGAGATAAGCTTATCTGGGCTGTGACCTCAAAGTTGGAATTTGTAAACTTTGGCTTTTTATCTGTCTCACATTACTAGCTTGTCTGTAAATTACAGCGATCTGGTAAATGGGAAGGGTTAGGCTAGATTGGGCTGAGAGGATGGAGTGAAACTATAAAGATCAGAGAACAGGGCCTGGAGGGGATTGGCAATTAACATATCCATCAAAGTCTCCAGTTGCTTCCGGTCCTCACTAGACGAACAGAAGAGAATTTCATCATATTTCTTTCCATCCCTGTTTTTGTCCGTCCTGGTTTTTCTGACAAGGCATTTATGGAGTGGGAAATCACAGTGACGTGATGGAGCACAGTAGTTTAGAGCTTGAAGTTTTGGAGCCAGATTTGTGCTGGGTTGCTTACTGCAAGGTCAGCAGCTCTAGTCTACCAGGTAGTCCATGGGAGGAAGATGTGTCTTTCTGTTCCCATGAAGGTTTATAGCCTCGGAAACCCTATGCAGGGTGTCTATGAGTCTCACTTTCTGTTTCTCTAAAATGGGGAGATAGTTAAATAAATCTACTCCATGTTTGGTAGCATAGTGATTACGCATCAGGCTGTTAACCTCAAGGTCAGCAGTTTGAAACTACCAGCCATTCTGCAGGAGAAAGATGAAACTTTCTGCTCCCATAAAGATTTACAGCCTCAGAAACCCTATACAGGGTCACACTAGGAGTCGGAATGACCCCATGGCACACTGCCACCACCACCACCACCACCACTCCATGTTTTGAGGCTTCAAAAAGTTGATGGAAAAATTCTGTTGTTTTTAAATTCCATGTTTCCCAGTAACTTTGTGAAGAATAGTTCAATAAATGTTGGCATTTGGGGTATTATTAAAGTGGTTATGTGCCATGGAGTCGGTTCCGACCCATAGAGACCCTGTACAGGGTTTCCGAGGCTATAATTCTTTACAGGAACAGAACGCCTCATCTTTCTCCTGTGGAACAGCTGGTAGTTTCGAACTGCTGACCTTGAGGTTCAGAGCCCGATTCGTAACCACTATGCTACCAGAGCTCCTATTTTTAACAGTTCAATAAACGTTGACCATTTGCGGCATTATTAAAGTAGGATCTTTTGTATGGAAAGAAAGCAAATTGTTCTTCTCCAAAACACATGTTTCATGGGCAGGGACTGCTTCTGGGAAGGTCAGAGGTGGCTGGAATTAGGGGAAAGAGCACTGGCAAACTTGGCACCAAAATCAAAGTTACTTCACTCAGTGTTTTCCAAAAAACTTTACTGTAATCTACAATATGAAATGCTTTTTCATCATAGTCCAATACAGGCATGCACTGATAGATAAATTTTTTAATTCACAAAAATATATATATCTTGGCCACATGCAGTGCACACTGATATTTTTCTATTCTTCTTCTTCTTTAATGCAATTGCAACAACCTTATTTCAGACTCAATTCCCAAGCTACATTTTGGAAAACACCATTGAAATGCCTGTGACCTTGGGGAAGTCACTTTTCCTCTCTAAGCCTTAGTTTTCCCAGCTATTAAACAAGGTCACACTGAACAATCTGGATGCCCAACCAAAAACACTGCTGCTCCAAATCAATGCCACAACCACTGATTAGCGCCTACTGTATTGAGGAGCCTGTCCAGGTGCTATGGAAGGGACAGAGAGTGAGAAGAGCAGTTTGTACCCCAAGGGCACCAACTGGGGGTCCTCTGGTTAGAGGATTTGGGAGGGGAGCTAGGGATTTCTTCTCTCCAGAGACCCAGTGTGCTGGAGAGAATGGCAAGTGGATGGGAAGTAACTAGTATTGGTCTTTTCCATTTGTGTTCCAACAGCCTTCCTGACAGCGAGACGGGAGAGGATGCCAGGTACTACCTTGGGGCTGGGTTGGAAGTGGGTCTTGACAAAGAGAAAGGGCTGGGTATGGGGGCCCTAGGAAGTGGGGAATGCTGAATATGGATCAGGGTGTGCAGCTACATACAAACAATGAAGTACCAACCATTCCTCCCACAACCCTCTCTACTTCTCAGTTGGGTTTGACAATCGTTGCATTGGCCACACAGAACTCCGGCACCATACTCCCAGTACGGGGTTTATTAGTTAATACAAGATCAGAAAGTGCTCAGGGCACAGCTGTTCCAGTCAGCTGCTGGCTGATAAATACGCATAGGACATAACCACTCCACATAAGCCTCAGCCTGAAGTCACTCAGCTGTAGCTCAGGGATCAGCAAACCTAGTTTCCCCACTTAGGTGCCTGGAGGCACCCCATTCTATAAGCAAATTTCCTGCCCAAAGTCACTCAGTTTTACTTGCTTCCTGATCTGGGAAGTCCACTGCTCTGTCTTGTGCTCTGGTTCTTGGTTCTGCGGCTGCTGCTCCTCTGCCCCTCCTCTGAAGTCATGACTTTCTGTCTCTGGTTCTCGGAGCTTCAATATGCAGTGATGTCAGGGTCCAAAGGAAGCCTTCCACTCCTGGCTCTACTTCTTTGGTGGTAGTGAGATCCCCCACTGCTGCTTCTGAGATGGCTCATTTTAAACCCATGCTAAAGCTTCAAGTTTTTACAATTACAATGAACTCTGCTGAATCATATCATCCTATCAGTATCTTCTCTCACCTTCTCTTACACAGACCCAGCAAGGCAGAAACACTGTTTTGGTGGGATTTACAGACTCTGACTAGAAGAGACATTAGGTAACTCAGAGTAACACGTATCTACTTTCAGAGGCACAAGTCTAAGACATGCGTTCTCAATGGGAGCAAAAATTGATTCTTGGGGAAGAAAAAAATCCTCACTGTTACAAGGTGTGTGGCCCACCACAAGGCCAAACTCCACAAACAAAAACAGTGTGTTTGTGGTATTAAAATTTCCTGGCAGATAAAGTCAGAAAGTTAATTAATAATGATTACCAGAGGCTGGGGAGTCCTGGTGTGACACTGTGGGTTAATGCGTCAGACTGCAAAGCCGTTTGAACTGCAAGGTTGGTGGTTCAAGCTCACCAACTGCTCCTCGGAAACCCTATACAGGGTCGCTATGGGTCGGAATTGACTCGACGGCACTTAACAACAACAACAACCAGAGGCTGGAAGGAAGGGAGGGAAGAGGCAGCTACTGCTAATGGGTACAGGATTTCTTTTTGGGGCGATGTGACACCCGAAAATAAGCACTCCTCCTCGAGGTCAGTTTGAACATAAGGTCAGAGGCTCAAATTCACCAGCCACGCCTCAGAAACCCTCTACACAGTTGCTATGAGTAGGAACCAACTGGACAGCACTTAACAACACCACCACCAAAAATGTTTATGGGAATTAGATGGTAGTGATGGTTGTACAACTTTGTGAATATACTATTAAGTGTCGTCAAGTTGGTTCCAAATCATAGTGGCACTGTATGCAGTTTCTGAGGCTTTAAATCTTTGTGGGAGAAGAAAGTCATATCTTTCTTCCTTGGAACAGCTGGTGAGCTTGAACCGCCAACCTTGTAGTTGGCAGTCCAGTGCATATTGTATGGAGCATGTTGTTGTTGTTAGGTGCCATGGAGTCAGTACCGACTCATAGTGACCTTATGCACAACAGAACGAAACACTGCCTGATCCTGGGCCAACCTCACTACTGTTGCCACGCTTGAGTCCCTCAATGCTGCCACTTGACCAATCCATCTCAATGGGGGTCTTCCTCTTTTTCTCTGCCCTTCCACCTTACCAAACATGATATCCTTTTCCAGCATAGCATAGAAAATACTAAATTGAAAAAAAAAAAAAATTTTTGCAAGGAAAGGATAACTAGGGGGGAAATGTCTCGAAAAGCTCTTTACTGTTGTTAAGTGTCATCGGTTCCAACTCATAGCAATGCTGTGCAGGGTTTCTGAGGCTGTACATTTTTGCAGGAGCAGAAAGCCTCATCACTCTTCTGCCGAGCAGCTCATGGGCTCAAACCACTGACCTCGTGGTTCACAGTCCAGTGCTTATCCTGCAGGAGGAAATGAAAAAAGAAGTTCAGCACAGCTCTGAGGAGATGGGATGGGCAAATCTCAGGCCAAACAGGAAAAAGTCAGGCGTGTGAATTTATGTTCAACGTACAGCTCTAAAAATATCCAAGTGAAACAGATTAATGAGGTTCTGAGACCCTCTGAACCTTTCCTCCTGTCACCTCCTCCCAGGGACACGGGAGACACACTAGGGGTGTGTGAAGTCGACATCACTTTGTAAATCAGTGTAAGCTCTGGGCTGTCACCCTCCAATATAAAGAAGTTTCACTTCCCTGTATTGTCTCTGCCCTTTCTCCCACCTTGTCCCCAAGTACCAGGGTGTGATGACAAGCCTGGCCTCTCTAGTCATAGTGATCATATTACTTGAATCAAAATCAGACCTCATGGTATGTGGCAAGCATGAGAACAAAGGGACAGAATATTTAACACGGGAACAGTTCAGGGCAGTCCAGGGCACGTGGGTACTGTAGCTGACGGCACCTTCTCTGGCAGGTCCTTCAGATTCCATGGTTGTCTTCTGACAGGGCCACGTGGGACTTCAAAGCTTGCCTGGAGCCCTGATAGCTCTAGCTGCTACCCCGAGTTCCCACCCACACATAGCAGGCTCTGATGCCACAGGCCTGGGCTGCCCAGGGAGCATGCCCTGTCTGAGCTGTCAGTCTGAGACATTGACCTGCTTACTTGAACCCAGTGTTGTTGTTAAGTGCTGTCAAGTCGATTCTGACCCATAGCGACCCTGTATATAGGTTTCTAAGGTGAGCTTGAACCACCGACCTTGCACTTCAAATGACTTTGCATTAGCCCACAGCACCATACCAGGACTCCAATGAGGAGGCCTCATATTCTTCTGCCTCGGAAGTTTGTCCTCCGAGGAATCAATGGTGCCTTTCCCACATTCTCTCTCTTACTTGACCAGGTCCCCAGGCCCTCCTCACACACCCATTTGCCTATTCTGGATGCCACACAGGTTCAGGTAATGGTGGTTCCCCAGGATGACCATGGTCCACTCCCCACACTTCTCCATGTATGTGTGGCTGCAGATTGGTCACAGGGATGATAAAGACACATTCATGTTGGGGTTTGAGGGAGCTCAAAATGGTCATGGAGGATGCAGTCTGCTCACTTTGAGCCTGAAGATGTGTGTTTTCTCCCCTGCTGCAGCCCCGAGCGGGAGACGTCAGCTGACTCGGACATCAGGTACAATGTCCTGGGATTTACCCTCCAGGACAGGCTCTTCAAAGGGCTCCATGGAGCCTAAGTCCAGGTCCTGATGCTGGGAGGAGGCCTGAGAGGACTTGGGCTCCTTTGGGTAATAATTTGGAAGCCAAGCTGCCTTTGTCCACCAAGCTGCTCCCTTTCCCTGAGATTGTCTTTTCTCCTAGTCAGTTACCTTTTTTTTTTTGGTCTTCAAAAAAAAACAAAAATCATATCACACTAAATGTTGTTTCCTAGGTTCTGCTTTCAAAGTCTAGCTATATGGGAGCTTCTAAGAAGGCAAGATGGCAGGGCTTGAGTTTTTACTTGATGTGGTCATACTTGAAACCCCTCTCTGGCTACACTTGAAGCCCTTCCTTGGCTCTGTGTAGAGGGGAGAGAGAGAGAAGCCACCAGAGGCCACCCAAAGCAGATTCTGATGGCACCTTCCCCTCTTAGCACTGCCCCACCCTTGCCCCAGTCTAGGCCATCAGTTTGACAACTGCCTTACAGCCCCTGAGACTCCATTCCCCTTCTTTTTCCAGGAAGAGAGGCCCTGTGGCCTATGCTTCTCAGAAGCCATGGCTGCTAAATGCCACTGTGGAGGAGAACATCACCTTTGAGAGTCCCTTCAACAAGCAACGGTAGAAGCCCTTTGGAGGGAGGTGGGCTGGGACAGGAAGGATGGTCATGACAGCTTTAACCAGTCTACTTAGTCCCCACAGCCTCAGGAAGCTGCTCTGCCTCTTCATCAATCACCCACGCCCAGATGTCCTGCTCTAGGGGCTGCTGGTCTGGTTTCCAGATGATTCCATATGGTCCATTTGGAAACAGAGCCGGACACTGGGTCAGCTCAGCTTCTGTGGAGGAGAGGGAGGTGCTGTGTTCTCATAAGGCCCCAGAGCTGGTAGGAAGGCTGACCCCACTCATCACAAGTCTTCCTCAGCCCCTGCCTGGCCATCCTCTTTGCCCCTCCCCCCCACTCCAACTCCAAGACTCACACATTATTTCCCTTTAGTGATAACAATGGCCAATATTAGTGAGTTCTTACTTACCATGTACCAGGCACAGTGCCAGACTATTTGTTCACGTTATCTCCTCTAATGCTGATGACAGCCTCAATCAGCAGTTCCTGTTATTATCCCCAGTGGGTCCCTGGGTAAAGCAAACAGTTAAGTGCTTGCCTGCTAACTGAAAGGGTAGAAGTTCAAATCCACCCAAAAGCCCCTTGAAAGAAAGCCCTGGTGATCCGCTTCCAAAAGATTACAGCGATGAGAGCCCTCTGGGTTCAGTTCTACTCTATACACATGGGGCCACCAGAAGTCCGAATGCACTCAACCGCAATAGAGAATTAGTATTCCCATTTTATGAATGAGCTCAGGGAAGTTCAGCAACATGCTCAAGACCACCCTGGCAGTAAATGACAGAAAAGGAACTCAAATCCAAGGCTGCCTGTCACCTATATACATGCTCGTCACCAAGATACTCTGAAGCCTCCGTGAGCCCTGGCTGCCACCTGCCCAGGCCAAGGGCTAGGGAGGGAGGCATAACAGACTGGGCAAATATTTGACCAGCCATCATCATTAGCGCCTAAACAGTGATTTTCCCGACAATACCCTGAGCATGGACTCTGGCAGCAGCTTTTTCCACTACACGGCAACCGTGGGGCCTCTCTTGTCACTTGCTTGGTATATATTTATGCCCATTCATTTCCATCCTTCAAATATTTAACTTGCTCCAAGACTGTGTGAGGTGCTGGCCTCATGTCTTTTCTAGCTCACATGATATTTGCTTGCACCCAGTGGAAGACCCATTAAAGCCATTGCTTGGCCTGGCACAGCTGCCCAGAGATTAATGACCCTTAACAAGTGCTCAGGCCTAACTCTGGCCCTGCCAGTCAACCGTGCCCCCACCCCCACCCACTCCAGGTACAAGATGGTCATTGAAGCCTGCTCCCTGCAGCCGGACATCGACATTCTGCCTCATGGAGACCAGACTCAGATAGGAGAACGGGTTAGTAGCAACCTCCAAAGGGTTTTTTCAAAGCTGAACCCCTCAACCTCACCTGTTGTTCATTCATGGGTCTTCCTCCTCTCCATCTCCATCATACTTTCAAACGCCTCCTCAGGAAGAGCAGGGAACTGAGAAATAGGAGAGGTCTGAAGGCTGCAGAGTTGCCTCCAGTGAGAATCATTTTTAACAAATGATTTCCTTGAGCCCTCGCTGATTGGTGGTTGTCCTTGATAGGTTTTTAGGGCTTCTCGGTGGGAAAAGTTAACCTAGAGTCATTCAGATGACAAGTGGGCTCTGTGCTAGACCTGGGACGATGTTGTTTGTGTCCATTCTCTAGGTGGAGCCCCTCTTCAGTCACCTTAAATAGGACTCCATCGCAGTCCTCCCTGCTAACAGGCCTCCATGTGTATGATTTGAATCCTTATGTTCTCTGTCTTGGTTTTCACTGGTTAGAGGACCCCTAGACTTGCATGATGAGTCTTCATAGAACTCGGCATCATTTCCCACATTTCCAAATGAAGTCAGTAAGCATGTTCCTTCTGTATGCAAGGAGAGGAGGGAGCAAAGAGTAGATAGAGCCAGGCCTCTGTCCCAAAGAGCTTACAGTCAAATAGGCCTGCATGTGGTCCACTGGAAGGGCCATGAGGATATGACCTGGTCCTTCTCTTTGGTGACAGGGCATCAACCTGTCTGGGGGTCAGCACCAACGCATCAGTGTGGCCCGAGCCCTCTATCAGCACACCAATGTTATCTTCTTGGTGAGTGCTCCAATCCAGCCTTGGGGATTCCAAGATTAAGAGGAACAGAGTTCATTTATAATTAGGAGTCACAGCTCAATTCAGGGCCAAAGTATATGGCTTAGACTGTGAGAAACATTGTCCAAGAAATCGGCAATGAGGCCGGAGAAATCAGGGAGAGCTTCCTGGAAGAAGACCTTGAATCCTCAGTTAGTTAACACAGAAGGAAAGAGGGAAGCCCTTTGGACAGGGAGTTGGAACAACAAGCCTCAGGTCCCCAATCCCAACTTTATTCCTTTCCCCTGAATACAGGCAAACACTCCCCACTAAGCACACTTCCAAGACACAGGGCCCAGGAAGGGCTTGAGTTTCGATGGAGTACTGAAGAATGAATAAGTGTTCACCAGGCGAACAAAAGCTAGAGCAGAAGGGACAGCTTGGGCAAAGGTCTGAAATGCCAAGTCCCCTGGAGCCCTGGAGTATAGGATGGGGCGGGTGACAGGTGAGACCAGAAAAGAAGTCTGAGCAGGAATTTTGACTTTATAGATAATGGGGAGCCACTGGGGTTTCAAGAGTAAGGATGGTGAGTGATTAAATCTGTTTGAGAGTGATAACTGATAACAGCCCACTTTAAGATGAGGCAACTGTGACCTGGATAGTTCAGATAAATTGTCCAAAGACTACACAAGTTAATTAGTGACAGGCCCTGGACCAGAGCTGGTGTAACTCTGATTGTTTTTATATTGACTGTTATCTTTCTTCCTGTACCTGCTCCTCCCCTTTTTCCTCTACCCAGGATGACCCCTTCTCAGCTCTGGATATCCATCTCAGCGATCACCTGATGCAGGCTGGGATTCTTGAGCTTCTCCGGGATGACAAGAGGACAGTGGTCCTAGTGACCCACAAACTACAGTACCTGCCCCACGCAGATTGGGTGAGGGCTCCACGAAGGTCAGGATGTGGAGGGCTGAGGAGATGGTAATCAGGCATTTGTGAAGAAGTCAAGTGTGTTGGTAACCATTACTGAGGGCTGTGAAGCAGGAGAGATTGGCATTGGACAGCTTCATGCAGATTGGGTGGCACCAGACTGGGCAGCTTAGAGAGGCCCTACACAGGCTGGGAGTTAGATATCACCTAGATCCAGGGGCCTTGCCCATCTGAGCCTGGGGTCCCTGTTAATACAGCTGAAGTATGCTGAGAAGGAAGCAGGCCCTCAGTTCTTGCCTTCTGCTGAGCCCTGCCACTTGGAAGAGTTCCCATTTGGAAGGGAGCCATAGGCCACTCTCAGCCTTCCTACCTTCAGACTTACCAGAGGTGGATGAGTTTCAGTTCAGATCCTATGGAAAACAGAGAAATAAACCATGGCAGTAGTAACAGAAACTTCAGTATAGTCAATAAACTGCAATTTTGTGAAACCCCACATTAACTAAATTCCTATAAAATGCAGAGTGCAGACTTGGATTCATTAGATAGCACTTGATTTTTTAAATGCAAATCAGGTGACTTTTGAACTCACTTGCCTGACTAATTCCCTGTATTAATTTGCCCCTGATCAGCAAAAGTGTAGGCCCACCCCCAAGTTTGAAATCCGTGCCAGTGACCCTGCTCAAATAAATCCATATATGATGAGATCCTCCAATATAAGAAGACCAAAAAAGAAAAGTCCAGATTTTTTCAAAAGAAACTATTAAAACAGGTGCAGAAGGTTTATTTCTGAGTTTCTGTAGTGGCCTGAGTGGGGTAGTTCAGGCCAGTCTTGAGTTAAAGAAGGCAAAGCACAGGTGTCCAGTTACTGACATAATAGGTCTCCAGGTGTCTCTTCCTAAACCCCAATGTGAGGTAGGTGGAAGTGGAAGCAGTAGGGACAGGTGTCTGAATGAAAGACAAGTCTAATGATGATATCATTGAGTGTTTTCAATGAGACAAGTTTTATTGACTTCAAAAAGGTGTGACCACATACATTTAGTCCAACAGATGTTTCGCCAAGCACTGATGGAACCTACCAAACCTGCCATCCAAAGTAGCTAAGAGTAGTATGCCATTAGCCCATTAAATGTATGAAAAAATTCACTGGGAGAGTTCTTGAGGGTGACCAACTAGCTTGAGCAGGATTGTGATCTACAAAACCTGACCAACCTTAACCTACTGCACCACCAGAAAGCCTTCTCATAGTGAGCAAGGGAAACGAAGCTAGCTGTTCCCTCTTATAGCCTCCTGGGAATTATGGCTTTGTGACACCCTCGATTCAGAATTCTGGCCTCCAGAACGTGAGAAAATAAATTTCTGCTCTTATATGTCAAAAACAAAACAAAAACAAAAAAACCTTGCCAACCACAAGACATTCACTGCAGATCACCTCCAGATGTTCCCAACGCTGAATCCTGGGGACACACTGGTGGGAATAAGTCATCACCCTTGGGCCAGCTGCAGTGGGTGAGCTGGAGGCTGTTTGTAGTGAGGAAAGAGACATGTGTCCCACCATGTCCCCTCGGTCAGGTGGGAGCATGTCTTTTCAGATCATTGCCATGAAGGACGGCACCATCCAGAGGGAGGGCACACTCAAGGACTTCCAGAGGTCTGAGAGCCAGCTCTTTGAGCACTGGAAGACCCTCATGAACCGGCAGGACCAAGAGCTGGAGAAGGTGAGTGCACTGTGGATCGGGAGGAAAAGGTTCTGCTGAAACCTGAACTCATAAAAGACCATTGGCCCTGGAAGTCCTCGAAGGACAGATACAGCAGCTGGTTGTGAACTTGCCCCTAGCTGAAGAGAGCCAGGACTGTGTTACATGTTTAGTTACATGTTTCAGAAAATCAACTCAAAATGGCTAAGCAAAGAAAAAAAGAGGGAGCTAAGGGTTTATTTATTAAGGCGCTCTGGTAGCATAGTGGTTATGAATCGGGCTGCGAACTGCAAGGTCAGCAGTAAGAAACTACCAGCTGTTCTGCGGGAAAAAGGTAAGGCTTTCTGCTCCTGTAAAGATTTACAGCCTCGGAAACCCTGTACAGGGTCACTATGAGTCGGAACCGACTCCACGGCACATAACAATAACAAGGGTTTATTGGTTCAATAAAATGAAGAAGTCCAGATATATCATAACTTCAGGTGTGGCTGGGTCTAGAGGGCCAAACAGTGCCATCGCCATCAGCATTCTGTTTCTCCCCTTCTCTTGGCTCTACGCCCTGAACATTGGCTTCATTCTCTTGGTGGCAGTGAGAGCCTTCAGTATCTCGGGTTTATATTCTCCCAGCTCAGAGGTCAACAAAGAGAAGAAAGAGTGTCTTTTTCTCAGTTGGTCAGCAAATGCCCTGGGGCAGACTCTCATTGGTCCACTTTAGTCATATGCCCACCTCTGAACAAATCATGGTAACCAGTGATGAATGTGATGATTGGCCACTGCTGGGTCACATGCCCACCCTGGAGCCAGGGAAAATGATCATCCCCATCAGAATCACAGAGACTAAGAATGGGAGAAAGTGATTCCCAACAGGGATGGTGGAGCACTATTAGCTAGTGAATAATGAATGGATAGGAGAAAATGCTGAGCAAGACAAATGTGGGTGTGTCCCCTACAGTACCTGTCTACATGGTTCACTGAGTAGACCCTATTGGCTGTGTGAAGAATTAAATATCAGCCAGCACAGTCAGATACATCCTGAAGTGGTGGGAGGAGGGCACAGGACTGGCTGACATCCTCTGGCCATCCCTTCAGGGCCCCAGAAATGCTGGACTTCTTGCTGGTTCATTCAGGGGGCTGGTGAGGCAGACTGGGAAGCACATTTTCTGTCAAATGTGGGTCCTGTCTACCCATGGGCACAAAAAAGCCCGACGCAGGCTGTGATTTAGGGGCTCTCAGCCTCCTGAAGTTCTCTTTCTTTAAGCCTATAACTCCACCATTCAGTTCACTCTTTGAGTGGGTTGAGAGCAAGAGCTCTTTGTTAAAATGCAGGCACTTCAGCCTCATCACCTGGCTCCTTGGGCTATTAGCTGTCAGCCTGGTGAGCAAAGGATAGGCTGTTGCTATGCTGGTGGTCACAAAAGGTCTTGGAACCGGAGATAGGAGCGGAAGGATAGGAAGAGTGGCTGGAGGGAGCCTTAGACAGCAGAGAAAGCTTTAGAAAGAACTGGGCCCCAGTCCTGTCTCGGAGTGGCCTCTCTGGGCCTCAGGTTCCTTCTAGGACTGCCTGGGGTTCAGATGGGTCCTGAGTGTGGACTTTGTTAATTTGAAAGTTCTGTTCAAACACAAAGCAATTTTGTTACTGGCATTCCTCTGACTGGCAGTGTCTCCTAGAAATAATTAGGAGGGCCTTGAGGACAAGATTCTGGATTCTCCTCTCCTTTTAGATGTTCTGTGGAACCTGGCCCCAGGCTGTGGGCTTCATAACAAGCAGACCTGGTTTCAAATCTCAGTTGCACAAGGGTATTCATGGTCTCTAGGTTTCAGTTCCCCTTCAGTAAAATGAGAATAATAAAACCCACCTCCGTACACTGCCGTGAGGAATAAATGAAATAACCCACTTAGAGCTCTCAGCACAGAGCCTGACTGAGAGTTGTGCTCAGTGATTGTTGAAGGAGGGGCCATGAGTTATCACTGAGATTAGAACCCGGACTCCTGGGCTCCTTGCTGCCTCTAGTAGAACCCTAGAACCTTCTGGTCTGAGTCTGCTCACCTCTGACCTCTGACCACTAGCCTCAGGCTGTTTTTTGTTTCCCACTCTGGCCATCACCCTCTGAGCTCTGCTGAGTGACCAGACTCATCATGGTAGGAAAGAGCCCAGCCAGAGGCCTGAACTATAACTGCTTCTTCTTCCTCCTATGGTTTAAGGTCCTCAAGAGTCAAGATGGCCAGTGTACAGGAGGCCAGGCTAGAGCACAGCCAGGCATTCCCCAGCTCCGAGCAGGACTAGCCTGGGCCCGCCTGTAGGCCGGGCAACCTGGGAGCCTTACAATGGTCAGCCCAGTGGTAATTGCTGCCCACTCTCCTTTTCTTCACCCTGTAAACCCTGTCTGTCTTTCAGGAGATTGTCATGGAGAGAAAAGCCACAGAGCCATCCCAGGGACTTCCCCGGGCCATGTCCTCCAGAGATGGCCTTCTGCAGGATGAGGAAGAGGAGGAAGGTATCAACAGTAGGGCTGGGTGTGAGTCTGGCCTGAGACCTGATCAACCATGGGTATTAAGTTTTGGGGTTATTAAGTAGTGAGATAGCCTTTGACAACATCCCTGTGTGCCCCAAATTTCCCATCTATAAGTGGGATAAAATACCCTTGGGTTCAACTCCAGAGGAATGTGAAGCCACAGGGTGGGTCCTTGCGGCCTGCAGAGGAGGTGGCCGAGAGCGAGGAGGAAGACAACCTGTCATCGGTGCTGCACCAGCGAGCCAAGATCCCATGGCGAGCCTGTGCCAAGTACCTGTCCTCCGCCGGCATCCTGCTCCTGTCTCTGCTCGTCTTCTCCCAGCTGCTCAAGCACATGGTTCTGGTGGCCATCGACTACTGGCTGGCCAAGTGGACCGACAGTGCTCTGATCGTGAGCCCCGCAGCCAGGAACTGCTCCCTCAGCCAGGTGCTGCCGGCTGCCCCACAGCACTGGCCCCGTGAGGGTGGGGGCTGAACCAGAGGACAGTCCAGGGACCCACCTTCTTGTCTGCCCGGCCCAGGAGTGCTCCCTTGACCAGACGGTCTACGCCATGGTGTTCACGGTGCTCTGCAGCCTGGGCATCGTACTGTGCCTCGTCACATCAGTCACCGTGGAGTGGACAGGCCTGAAGGTGGCCAAGAGGCTGCATCGAAGCCTGCTGAACCGGATCATCCTGGCCCCCATGAGGTACCACCCTCCCTTGGCCATGGTGGGGCTGTGGGCATGTCACCATTCTCTGAGCCTCAGTTTTCCCATCAGTAAGATGGGAATATATGACCTGTGTCTCTGAGGATGCAGACAGTTCGCTTTGGGCTACTAAAAGGTTGGTGTTTCAAAGCCACCAGGTGGTGCCATGGGAAAAAGTTCCAGCAATCTGTTTCTGTAAAGAGTTGTTGAGTACCATTCAGTCAATTCTGACACATAGTGACCCCATAGGGCAGAATATAACTGTCCCCATAGGATTTCCTAGGTTGTAATCTTTATGTCCTTGTGTGGAGCTGTGGGTTAATGCGCTGGACTGCGAGGTCAGCTTGAACCACAAGGTCTGTGGTTCAAGCTCGCCAGCCACTCCTTGGAAATCCTCTATAGAGTCACTATGAGTCGGAACCGACTCTACGGTACTTAACAAAAACAATCTTTATGAGGAATCGTGGTGTGGCACTGTGGGCTAATGTGCTGGACTGTAATGTTGGTTTGAACCACAAAGTCGACGGTTCAAGCTCACCGGTAGCTCCTCGGAAACCCTATGCAGGGTCACTATGGGTTGGAACCGACTCTACGGCACTTAACAATAACAACAATCTTTATGGAGTCCTGGTATGGCGCTCTAAGATAAGCACTAGACCGCAGGGTCATTTGAACCACAAGAGGGGTGGTTCAAATCTACCAGCCACTCCTTGGAAACCCTATACAAGGTCGCTGTGAGTCAGAAACAACTGGGTGGCACTTAATAACAACAGTCTTTATAGGAGCACAGCGACTCTGTAGGATATGCACCAGACTGAGAACCACAAGGTTGGTGGTTCGAGCCCACCAGACACTCCACAGAAGAAGATGAGGCTTTCTAATTCTGCAAAGATTTACATCCTTGAAAACCATATAGAGGGTCACAATGAGTCATAACAGTCAGTGACGCTTAGCAACAATCTTTATGGAAGCAGATAGCCAGGGCTTCTCTCCCTCAGGATGGCTGGTGGGTTTGAACTTCAGACCTTTCAGCCAGCAGCTGTGCATTTAACCATTACACTGCCAGAGCCAAGAAAACCCTACGGATCAGGTTTACTGTGTAGCACATGAAGACGCCAGGAGTCAGAATCAACTCCACAGTTTCAACTAGTTTGGGTTGGTTTTTTGGTCACTGGCTAGGGGGAAAGACCCAAGGATACAGTGTGTGTCAAAGTGTCCTCAGTGCAGGAGGCAAAACGCCAGTAGAGTTTGCTCAGCCAACGTGCTGGGCACTTTATGGTCAGCTCACCTTCAGTTTGAGTGTCTTCAGGCTCTGGGTAAATGTTAGCTTCTCCTCCCCAGACAGGTGCCACCTGCCCAACCCTGCCTTTCCCTACCCTCTCTCCACCTCAGCTAGCCCCCAGGTTCTGACACTGGGACTCAGGTAGCTAGTCTCTTGGTGTGAAGGCATTTTAAGGTTGCCCCTGCCCAGTGCCAGCTCAGTTGGTCAGTCTGGTTTAAAGACATGACAGGCAACCACTGAACCTTTTGCTATCTGCATAGTTTTACCTTTCCCAGACTACAGAAGTAATAATAAGTCAATGGTCACCACAGGAAGAGAGGAAGGATGAGTGGGTGGAATGTTTTAAGAGCCATAAACCGTTCTGTATGCTACTGTCTGTATGCACATAGGATTATGTATTTGAAAAACCCATAAACTCACAGATTAACTCTGACCCATGACACCCCTGCATGTGGCAGAGGAGAGCTGTATGGTTTTCATTCGGAAGTAGATTAACAGGTCTTTCTTCCAGGGGTGCCTCTGGGTGGGTTTGAACCACCAGTCTTTCAGTTGGCAGTTAACAATTAACTGTGCCATCCAGTGATTCCTGTTGAAACCTCTTAGACCCTACAACACAAGCTTGACTCCCAATGTATGGCCTTCAGTTAATAATAACATGCCATAGGAATGCAAGCTGTTGATTGCAGGAGAGACACTATGCAGAGGGGAGGGGGCATATAGGAGCTCTGTGCTTTCTGCTTAGTCTGTCTGTAAGCATAACACTAAAGAAAGTCCATTAAAAACAAACAAAACCCACAATGGACAGACAGGCTTCTGGCCCCTTGTCAATGCCAGACTTACCATCTGACGACACTTTTTACTTTTCAGCTTCTTAAGTTGTCTCCATGGCCCACTGGCATAGCCTCTAAGTTTATTTATCTTCTGTTTGCCCCAGATTTGTGGTTCTAGAATTCTGTTGTTGAGGTTGGGCCGACTCAGGGTTAGCCAGCCGACAGTCTGTCCCCAGGGCCCTGCTCCACTGGCAGGTTGCCCCTTGGAGGGGACTGTGTGTTCCCAGGGGGACAGCTGTGAGTGAGTCCAGCCAGCCTAGGAGCCCAGAAAGGTGGCAGCAGTTACACATGGACTTAGGCTAACAACAGGCAGCCAACCCTTTGGGTGGCTGCGGGGATTCTCAGGGACACAGGCCAGATGTCTGCAGAACTGCGAAGGTGACCACCCCCAGGGAACCAGAACCAGCTTTCTGGACATTTTGCCCATGATTCCAGAGACACTTAAATAACTACTCTCATTCAATAAACAGGAAATAGATGAATAAACAAATGAATAAACTGCTCTTCTGCTTGCCTCTTAGGTTTTTTGAAACCACACCCCTAGGAAGCATCCTGAACAGATTTTCATCTGATTGTAACACCATCGACCAGGTACATAGAACTGTGCCTCTTCCCTGCACCACCACCCCCCCCACCCCCGTCAGAGAGAGGCCAGTTCCTAGGGGACTTGTCCTGTCTGGTGCCGAGTTCCCCAGATCAGGTGATCAGAGGCCTGCTGGGGGGTGGGGGAGGAAATCAGTGTCTCCCTCAATCCTTGTCCCCATTTAACTACGATGCTGTGTCTCTTTGGTGAGGACTCATCATAAGGCTGAGGGAAACTAAACCACTTTGCATTTTAACTGAGACCCCACTGGTTCATTCCAGCAAAGTTCCAGCACATTCTGATTCAAGGTGTCTGATGTGATCAGCCTGTATTTTTTATTCACCATTGTGCTGGGTGGTCAGAAAGTTTGGATCGCTGTTCGAGGGGAGTTTACAGTGTAGCTGTAGCAATTAAGACGTGTGCCTGTAATAAAATAAAGGAAGCAAGACATGATGACAGGTAACACTGAACATAACAAAACACCAAAACACACAGAGCCTTTAGGTGCAGTGAGACAAGACAAGTTCAAGTGCAGGCTTGAGGCATGGGACTAGGCTCTATGGTTGCTTTGAAATGTGCCCTAACACTATAGGAAGGACTTTCCTCTTTCATTGAGCAAGATGCTCCTTGTGCGAACAGAAACTCCCTGAGAAGAGCCTATAGACTTCTCTAAGGTCTTTCTTCCTGGAGCTCAACCCTGCCTGGACCTCACCTCCCTCTCTTCTCCTCCCCCAGTACATCCCATCCACGCTGGAGTGTCTGAGCCGCTCTACCTTGCTCTGTGTCTCAGCCTTGGCTGTTATCTCCTATGTCACACCCATGTTCCTCGTGGCCCTCTTGCCCCTGGCCATTGTGTGCTACTTCATCCAGAAATACTTCCGGGTGGCATCCAGGTGATGAAAGCCTTTGCCAGTCATGAGTGGTGGGGGTGATGGGCGGGGTGAGGGGTGGGAGATGCATGAGCATCATAAAAGTGTACAGTCATAGTCTTAAAAAGAAAAAAAGAAAAAGAAAGAAAGAACTAGAACCACTCTTATTCCACTGCTCTAATACAACCACTTATTAGCACCACACACCGCAAAGAATACCAGAGTCAGTTCCTTGGGAGTTAAGATCAGGATTGGAATTGTTAGGTTAGGGTGGGTACAGGTTTATGCCTTTTTAACATTTTGTCAAAATGCTTCCAGTGACCAGGCAGGTTGCTAAGGAGTGTGATCAGAGGGCACCTAACAGGGGAGGTGCTAAAGTAATCATTACCTCCTGGCCCACGTGATTCAGGAAGTCGTGTGTGTGTGTGTGTGTGTGTGTGTGTGTGTGTGTAGTGGGGGGCAGCCTCTCACAGCTATTCTCAATTATTCCATTTGCCACATTCCCCTCTTTTCTACTCAAAAGTTTCTAAGAATATTCTCTAGAAAGTTCTTTCTGGGAGTTATTCTATTTAACTCATACAGTCAACAAATTCTAGAGAACACTTTAAAGAACTTCAAGGCTAGTGTTTCTCAAACTGCCAATTATAACCCATTAGTGGATCATGAAATCAATATTGTGGCTCACAACCAACAATTTTTTTTCTCCTTTTTTTAAATGAAATAGTGAGTTTTGCTTCATGAAACTTTAGTTTGGGTTGTGTAGTTGACTGGCAACGTAGAAGTCTTTCTTCTCTGGGATGTGGTCAGAAAGGTTAAGTACCTTTCCCCAGGAACATAGTTGGTTAGAAACCGGAGACAAAACATTGATAAGCAACAGCAATAATTAAATTCAGACCCATTTTGGCCCTAATTACCTTGCCCATAAGGATCCACAATTGTATAAATGGCTTTTTGCCTATGTGATCCAGAATCCCCTGGTACTCACGAGGAACATAGCGCATTCTTATTCACAGAATTACAGTGGCTTTTTCAGTGCCGAAGGAGCTGTTCTACAAAGTTCATTTCTTCTGCCAGAGAAGCCGTCCAGTTCCTCTGACACCACTCTGGCCCTGGAGTTGCTTCCTCCATTCTAACCTGGTTTTCTGGAGCTAATGTATTTTGTTAAGGTGCAGCTGTGGGGAGTAGCAAGTGATTCTATTTCCTTGGAAACCTCTGGCTTTTCCTCCCAAGGAGTTCTTTAGACCTGGGCCTGTGATGTGCAGAAACCTACTTTGGCTAGGGGCAGGCTGGGGCAGTGCATTGACAGGTTTGTGCGTTATCTTTTGCTTCCTCTGACCAGCTGTCTCACCTGCTAGCCTGACATCGGAGCGAGGTTGTCCAGCAAATGTGCACAGCCTGGCAGAGATGTGGGGAGGCCTGGGATAACTATGGCCATGTCTACCATGCTATGTTCCCTCAATTTTCCATAAATGCACAGTCTAGCAACAGCTCCATAGAGTGGTGCCATCATCTTGCCTCTTTACAGATGAGGGCACTGAGGTCTAGAGACAGGAAGCCACTTGTGTACACATTAGTAGTGGGTGGGACTAGGATTCAAATGCAGGCTGTGTCCTGAGCCTGCCCCTGAACCATTCCACTCTGTTCCCCGCACACAGGGACCTGCAGCAGTTGGATGACACCACGCAGCTCCCGCTGCTCTCGCACTTTGCTGAAACTGTGGAAGGCCTCACCACCATCCGGGCCTTCAGGTATGAGTCTAGATTCCCTCTGGGGGAGTGTGTGGGCAGGGGGCTGGTGTAGTGTGGGGGGTCCCAGAGTCACAGGTCATCAGATTTCATTCTCAGGGCTCACTTTAGTAAGACCTGGGACACACCTCTCTTAACCTCCTCTCAACCCCAAGGCCCACATCATCTCCACCAGAGCGGACCATTCATTCATTATGCACCATGACCCTAGGTGGTGAGCGGGATTATTTCTATTTCACAGACAAGGAAACTAAGGCTCAAAGCAGCTATATCACCTCTCTGTGTCAGGTCCTATAAAGTCCAGACTTGGACCCAGTTGTTCACTCAACCAACTGACTGAGCACATACCATATGCTAATCCCCATGGGAAGGACAGAACTGAGTCAGAGGAGCCCATGACTCTAAGCAGTCCAGGACAAATCCATGTGACAGCTGGTCTGAGTGAAGGAGACCGGGGTTGTGGGAGTATAGAGTAGGCTTCATGGAAGAAATGTCATTGAAGCTGAGACTCAAGTGACCTGGCTGGAGGGACTCCCCAAAAGCTTCAGTGACTGTACCACCTGCCCAGCACTCTGAGTGGTGATGTTGTGCTGGACGGAGACACAGAGGCTGCCTGGGAATGGAGGGAGCTATTGCTTAACCTCCAGCTGATTTATAGGGCAGCTCTCACCCAGAGAGTGGTTCTCGGTTATTTTTAGGATGGCACAGCTATGCAGTGTGGCAGTGACCATGCAACATCAAGCCCTGTGTCCATGAGTAACCTCAGGTCTGTAGGACCAGCCAAGACTCCAGAGAGACTTGCTTTTCCTCCTCCCAACTTTCAAGGCCAGTTGCTGCCCTGGGAGAGGTGCCCAGCCCATCCCAACCCCCAAAGCAGCACCGTTGCCTCTGTTCATTCCCTGGGACCTCAGCAGCCAGTGAGAAGACAGCCTCTTAAGTCGTAAGAAAAGCAAAGCAGCGGAGTTCTAGCCCAGCCTTGACCCTGCTCCTTGGACAGCCCCTAGCCCCATACAAGACTATGGTGTCTTCCACATAAAATCTCCAAGTCACAAGCCTGAACTTCCCCTGTTCTTTCAGCTTTCAGGTCCAGGCTCTGCTTTGTGTTGGTAATGTCTCCCTTATAAATGATACCCCAGAGGCCTTTAGGCTGGGCTTAGGGTCGAGAGTTTGTAACTTTCCTAGTGTGGGCCAGACCCTCTTATGAGTAGATCCCAGAGTCCTTAGATGCTACTGGTCAGCCAGAGGAAGTGCTCCAGCAAGGCCTTCCACATCCTGCTCTTCTTACATGATGGGTGACTTTCAAGTCATCCTGTGTGTGACTGCTTTGTTGGTATCAGCCAAGTGGCCTGCTCTATTGAAAGCTAACTATCACTTACTGATTGTGTATTATCATGTGCCAGACACTGTCAAGTGCTGTTCATGTATTATTGCATTTAATCCTCACAACAGTCCCATGGCACGGGTAGGAGCAGCCACATTCTACAGACAAAGAAACGGAGACTAAGGCAGGTAACCAACCCAAGGTCACATAGACACCGAGTGCTGCCAGTGTTGAGCTTGGAATCCTCTGGTCATTCATGAGAGACCCAGCTTTCTCCCCAAATGTTTCAACCATGCCTAGCACTTGACTCTGTTTTACAGAGACTATTTCTGCCCACGTGGGAGTTTTCATCCTGACACAGCCAGTAAGGAATGATGCTCCCACTCATGCCCAGGTCTGCATGGCTCCAGAGCTAATCTTTCCTCAGATACTCAGAAGCTCCCATGTCACACATCCTCATGCGTATACTCACCCTTAGATCCGTCACACACCAGTCTTGTCCCTCACACATGGTCCTCAGACCCTCATACACTGAGTGCCCCAACCTGCCCACCGCCCACCTCACTCTCTTTCTCACACACACACATCTTCAACACACACATCCTCAAACCCTTTAGATGGATGATTTCACACTCACCTCAGACACATCACTCACACGCAGGGGTGGGTAATACTTGCCTTGGCTGGGCAATCAAACTCTCTCACACCTCAGACTCACTTCACCACCCATTAGACACATCATTCAGACATACTCTTTCCACCCAGAAGTAATCAAAGCAGAATTTCTTTGTTATGACTTCTGGGAGTGACAAGCCAATGCCCAACAAGACATACCTTGAGTCCCTGTGAGCGCTATTAGTCAGCAGGTCCAGTGGTGCTGAGACTTCTCTTCATTCATTCCTGTATTCCTCACCAAACATGTGTTCTTGCCCTCTCCTCTGGACCCTGCTCAGGTCAGTCAGATCTGAGGGAGGTGGCCAAGGAAAGTGATGGGAGCAGCCCAGGAGGTAGGTCTTATGCAGTAACTCAGGGGAGAACATGGTGACACAAGAGTAGGAAAGAGCCCTCCAGAGTCCCGTGTCCTGAGAGACCTACCTGAAAGGGCTAGGTAAGGCTCCGTTCATCCATTCATTCATTCATTTGATATTCATTATAGTGTTAGGTTCTGAGGATACATCAGTGAACAAAACAGATGTGATCTTGGTCTTTCTGGAGCTTACAGTCTAGTGAGAGAAAGATGGATCATAGCAACTAAAGAAATGAAGTAAATAACTAAGAGTTTGAAGAAAATGGAATCCTTGAGTGGCACTATAGGAGAAACACTGGACTGCTAACCACAAGGTTGGCAGTTCAAACCTATCAGCTATTCTTCAGAAACCCTACACTAAGTCGCTATGAGTTGGAACCAACTCGATGACACTTTACAACATGATAGGTAGGGAGAATCTGAGCAACTTTGTGAACCAACATTACTCCTTCAGACCCTCCTCTTCATCTTTCCTCCAGGTATGAGGCCCGGTTCCAGAAGAGGCTCCTCGAATACACTGACTCCAAAAATATTGCCTCCCTATTCCTCACAGCTGCCAACAGATGGCTGGAAGTTCGCATGGCAAGTATTACCCACCCCTGCTCGGGGGCCTGGAACACGGGTGTCTGATAGTGGTGTGGAGCCAGCCCAAGGGTCAAATATGGGACACCGGATTGTGTGTGTGTGTGTGTGTGTGTGTGTGTGTGTGCAATGGACTCTTGAGCCCTCCTGCCCAGCCTCAGTGTCCTACCAGTGTCTATCCTGAGACCCTCTCCCCATATCACAGCCTGTGGGGTTGTGTATCTGAAGTGTGTATAAGAATGGTTGTGTATTTAACTGTGCTGAATTTGAAGAGAATCACATTCATTGTGTATATATGTGAGCCAGGTGTTGGGGTAAATGTGTGCAGGTGTGTACAGGTGGTTGGGGGATAGAGGAAGCATTACCTTGTGGGCACGTGTTGTCACGCTAGGCCTGTGAGTGATCCGGTGGTATGTGTGTGAGTGAGTGGGGGCTGGGGTTGAATCTTGGTGGGACTGCTCTCTGCCCTGGCAGGGCGTGTGAGTATGTGGTAGGGTGGGCCTGTGGTCTCAGCCCCAGGCTGCCAGGCCAGCTCCTCTCCCTCTGCAGGAGTACATCGGTGCGTGCGTGGTCCTCATTGCAGCTGTGACATCCATCTCTAACTCCCTACACAGAGAGCTCTCTGCCGGCCTGGTGGGCCTTGGCCTCACCTACGCCCTCATGGTGAGTGGGCTGGGCCAGGGGAGGGTCCGACACCAGAGAATCACAGGGCATCTTCCTTAAGCAAAACCACCCCAGAACATACTCTAAGCTGATTTGAGGGCCCATGTGGGCAGGAAAGCAGGGCAGAACCCTCTTCACCCAAGCTCCAAGCCCAAGAGGTGGTGGGAAAGAACTCAATTCATTGTAACCCTCCCTCTAGCTCCAAGGAGTGTCCCCTTTAATAGCCAGTTGATGGGCAGCAAAAAGCATCTAAGGGCCCCTTGTCCCTCAAGCTATGAAGAGCTATCCTGGTGGCAAGGTGTAGGGCCAAGTGCTCACTGTCTGTGGCTGACTGCTTGCTGCCTCGATCTCCTTTTCTCCACAGGTCTCCAACTACCTGAACTGGATGGTGAGGAACCTGGCAGACATGGAGATCCAGCTGGGGGCTGTGAAACGTATCCACGGGCTCTTGAAAACCGAGGCAGAGAGCTATGAGGGGCTGCTGGGTGAGGGGCGCCCAAGAGGATTCCTGGGGAAAGGGCCCAGAGGAGAAGAGGCATTGGGCTGGGGACCTGAGGGAGCCTCTAACTGACCCCCATCTTGGCCCCCAGAACCATCACTGATCCCCCAAAACTGGCCAGACCAAGGGAAGATCCAAATCCAGAACCTGAGTGTGCGTTACGACAGCTCCCTGAAACCCGTGCTGAAGCACGTCAATGCCCTCATCTCCCCCGGACAGAAGGTGAGGCAGCAGCTCTACCGTGAGGGTAGTGAGCAGTGGGCACACAACCTCCCAGCTCAGATCCCACACAGGGATGGAGGCTCGGGCCTCCTCTCCTCTCCTCTCCCCTCCCCTCCCATCCCCTCCCCTCCTCTC
>NW_006408601.1:7722674-7731560 GCF_000296735.1 Chrysochloris asiatica | reverse complement strand
TCCCCTTCTTCTACTGCCCTCAGACCTGCCGCCTGGCCACTTCACTAACCAGACAGACACCCAGGACTCCTGTGGCTTACAGGACTTGTCAGAGTCCCTCTACAAATGGTCAGGTGCTCTCCCGAGAGCACCTCTCTCTGAGCTGAGGGGCAGAGGGTGAAGCCACCCTGTCCGGTGCTCTGACCCAATTGTCTGCCTCCCTCCTCACTTCTCTCTCTCTCTCTCTCTGCGACTCTTGTGTCCCTGTCACTTCATCATTATCTGTGGCTGTCAGTCTCACTCTCTCTGACCTTTAGCTGTACCGCTGTCTATGCGTCTCTCACCCTTCTCTGTCATGATCTCGGAATCTGAATTAATTCCTGACTCTCTGTTGGTACCAAAGAGCCAGATAGCAATAGAGCCAGCAATAGATGGCTCAAGTGTAACATGGGACACACACACTGGACTTCCACGCTCAGTCATCCTGTCCTCCTGCCCCACCCAGGCATGTGCAGACTCACCAATGACCCCCAAAGCTCTTGCAGCCAAGTACCAGACCTGTCCAGAACCACCAACAACCTGGCAAACACTCCTGCACATACAGACACCCCCTGCACATGCTCTTGGGTCCCCACGTACACACCTCCAGACGCATCATGGAAACAAGCCCAAACTTGGGTCCCAGCACTGGCCAAGCAAGCTGGTCAGAGAACAAGGGCCATATTGAGCTGTGACCTACCACACCTGCTCACATCCTCAGAGCAAGGCCTAGGGGAGCCCCCACCCCAGCTCCAGAGCTATGCCTGCTTCTCTCTTTCTAGATTGGCATCTGCGGCCGAACAGGAAGTGGGAAGTCTTCCTTCTCGCTGGCTTTCTTCCGCATGGTGGACATGTTCGAAGGTGAGAACAGCATCTCCAACCATACCTACATGCACCCAGCAGCCCTTCTGACTGGATGGTGGGCACCCCACGTGTCCCCTCAGTCCTGGTGTATGGTGAGACATCACACGGGAGGCCCCACAATCACTGCCTTGCCTCCTCACAAGGAGCCCAGTCCCCAGCCCTGTTCCTCCCAGCCATGTCTCACCTGTGATACCATCCCCGTGCAGGGCGAATCATCATTGATGGCATCGATATCGCCAAACTGCCACTGCACACCCTGCGCTCACGCCTCTCCATCATTCTGCAGGACCCTGTCCTCTTTAGTGGCACCATCCGGTGAGTCCCACTACACCACCTCTTCTACTCCAAGCCTGGGCCTGGCTCGGCTCCATCAGATCTGGGGGGTGAAGAAGAGAGAGAGGGTAGGCCAGGAGAGCCCTGCCAGGGATCCGGCTTCCTACACAAGCCAAGCTCAGGCTCTGGGCATTCTGGGCTGCTGCTGCTGGTGCACACACTTTGCCCTCATGCCCTTCACCTTCCCATTAAGTTTAGGTACCCAACCCAGAGTTCTAAGACACCCCTCACCAGAGCCAGACTGCCCGAGTCTATGATGTCACAGCCTCACGCTCTGGTGAGTCCACAGGGATGGCGCTAGAACCCCTCCCTAGTGGGGTTTTTTGTGTTGCCCTCCAGATTTAACCTGGACCCAGAGAAGAAGTGCTCTGACAGCACGCTGTGGGAGGCCCTGGAGATCGCCCAGTTAAAGTTGGTGGTCAAGGCGCTGCCTGGAGGCCTTGGTAACTACTCCACCTGAACTGGGTTGGTGGGGCTCACATTCATGTCCTGGGTGTGCTTAGATATGGAATCTAGGCTCTGACAAGACCTCAGAGACAATTTCGTCTTATCTTTCACCATACAGGGGTCCAGAGAGGTCAAATAACTTGACTCACATCACATAATTGGCCAGTTTAAGGGCCAGCCTCTCCTGCAGCATCCAGGAGGGAAATGTGGGCTTCCCATGGGGCCCGGATTGCCCATCCCTATTATGACAGTGTGTCTTCAGAACTTTCTGTCTCATCTACCTGCCTGCCCCATTCGGTTCTGGGGTTGGAGAGACCAGACAGAGAAATCACAGGCTCTGGTCACTCAGCAAGGCTACTGGGAAGATTCCGCCACTCCCTGGCAGTCCATAGAGCCCTGGTCTATTTGCTCTGCTGCAGACAGGCAGGCAGGCAGGAGTACTGGGGCTGGCCAAGCCCCTCTGCAGAGAAACATCCAACGAAGCTCCACCAGGGCCTCAGCAGTACACACCTCTAGAGGGCACCATTCTCATTATTATCTGGGTAAATGGTGCCCATGGAGTTATTCAAGGGGTAACAACCAAGCACACACCTGTACTCTCTGACACACACTCAAATATACGCACTTGTACGTGCATTCCTCAATACCCCCACATCACACCATCTGTCCTACTCAGCCCTGTTCCCCCTTGGGGTACTATTTTCAGATGCCATCGTCACAGAAGGTGGGGAGAACTTCAGCCAGGGCCAGAGGCAGCTGTTCTGCCTGGCACGGGCCTTCGTGAGGAAAACTAGCATCTTCATCATGGATGAGGCCACAGCTTCCATTGACATGGCTACGGTCGGTCCTGGGCACATGCAGAGGGCAGAGGTCTTGGGAGGGAGTGGACTTAGGGACACACTTATACAGAGTAAGCTTGAAGCTTAAGTTACCATTACTGTCCAGAGTCCCTTGTGACAGAGACGGTGAAGAGCTGGGAACTCCTGGCTCTATTTAGTCTTAGGGCATGTTCATACACACAGTGCAGACAGACCCATATAGACTTCACACCAGTCACCCATCACACAGCACATGCACACATACCACACACACGCACACACTCCTACACCCCCACACCTTGTATGCACGCACACGGACACACAGTGCTTAGATTCCAACTGCTGAATCCTGGGAACCTCATCTGTCCTCTGGGGACTAAAATCAGGGAGGAGGTGGAAATGGGGCTGGGATTGGGGTTAGATGGAAGCTGGGCCACAAACCTGGGCCCCACCACCCCAAAGCCAGGCCTGACCCCATCCACTGGGCAGGTGAGCCAACAGTTGCTGCCCCCACCTGGCAGGAAAACATCCTCCAGAAGGTGGTGATGACAGCCTTCGCAGACCGCACTGTGGTCACCATCGCGGTAAGGGGTTCACTGATGGGGTGGGATGGGTACCTGGACAGAGAACTGGCCTCCAGGGCTGTCTAGAGTGGGGCAGGTTTGGGGCTCCCCTGATCCTGGTAATCAGGAGAGGACCCTGGAGCAGAGCAGGACAAGGAGTCTTCAGAGCTACAGATTTAGGGTATGGGCCCTCATACACCTGAACGACCCTCAGACACCACCCCTCTCTTTCTCCAAGTCCCAAGGCCCTGCTCCTGTGGGTTAGGCTGGGGTTACTTCTGCATGAGAAGTGGGAGCTGGGGTCCTCAGGGGAGTCTCAAGGTGCAGGCAGAGCTGACACTTAGTGCAGGAAGAGTGATGGCATTGGGGGTGGAGAGCTTGGAGTTACAATCGCCTCAGGAAAGGGCAGTCAGCACAGAGATAGGGTATTCTGGTCCCTGGACACTGCAGGAGGGATGCCCTTCAGCTGCCTGCCCACCACCCTAACCAGCTCCTCCTGCCCCGCCCAGCACCGCGTGCACACCATCCTGAGTGCAGACCTGGTCATAGTCCTAAAGCGTGGCGCCATCCTTGAGTTTGACAAGCCAGAGAAGCTGCTTAGCCGGAGTGACAGTGTCTTCGCCTCCTTTGTCCGCGCAGACAAGTGACCTGCTGGCTCTCGAGGGCCACTGCCCACCCCTGCTCCACCCCTCAACTAGATTTTCTAACTGTAAATCATTTGTAAATAAAGAGATTGATTATTTCTTTCCAGAGGCCCCGGTCTAGTTGGCTGGTGGGTCACAGGTACAGTGGAGCCATCGTGGTTTTGGTGTTGGGTACACCTGGAGTCCTGACATGGCACTGTGGATTAAGGCATTGGACTGCAGGGTTGGTTTGAACTTCAAGGTCGGCAGTTCAAGCTCACCAGTCACTCCTCAGATACCCTATACAGGATTGCTGTAAGTCAGAACCTACTCGACAGCACTTAACAACATTACACCCGGAGAAACCATGTGACCTTGGAAAAAATCCCATTTCTTTCTCTGTGCAATGAGAGCTATAGGATTTCTGTGAGGATCTTAGCAGAAAAAGGAATTGGATCCTATCAGCTTGGTCCCTTTCTTATCCTTCTCACTTTCATTCTTAGATTAAAATTAGGAAGCCTGGGTACCCTGAGGTAGCAGTATTTTAGCCTCAGATGACAAGAACCCAATGCAAAGTTGGCATTAGGGATGTGTCCCTATTTCTGGTTTCCATTTTCTTAGTCCTCCCCAGTGACAGGCAGCCACCAGTAGCTCCAGCATACATCCTGCTCCTTAGTAGTCCTCAAGGATAAAGAGATTCTCTTTCCCAATAGTTATGGCAGAAATCTCAGGAGTGAATTTAAATGGACCAACATGGGTCATGTCCCCATCCCCCCATGAACTCTGACTAGAGGGATAGAATGCACTGCCTGTGCATTCTCAGTTCCCCAACCAGGATCATTCAAGAGTAAGAAAGGTATGGCTTTCAGGGGGAGAGCAATGTGCATATATAAGCTTATCAGACAGTGGATGATAGATGTATTTCGGAAGACCGAAATACAGCTGTCCTAAGACTCTACTCAATCACGAAACAGCAGTACACACCTGCCATCAACCAAGAAGTGGCAGGTGCTCATTTACATATCACTTTATTACATACACATGTTGCCTTCATTATTGGCTGCATCAGGTCCCAAAGCTGCTGACTTCAGAGTCTTGGAACCTACATTCTCTTGACTGAAATATAATCGGGACCATACTTTACTAGTCTCGTTAAAAGAGTGCCCAGCACAGACTTCTGGACACTCTCGGAACCGGAGGGGCTGAGGAAGGGATAGCTCTGTGAAGCTTGGTTGGCTGCCTGGGAGGAGCAGGGTTGTGTTCAGCAATCAGAGGGAAAGAATTTGGGTAGGCAGAGGAAACAGAAAGGTCTTTGGGCTGGGGCAAGCAGGATCTAAAGCATGATGGTAGCAACAGTAGGAGTGAGGAAAGAGTACTGGTTGGTCAGGGAAGTAGAAGAGAACTGAGTGTAGGAGGGTGGGACATCAGACTAGAGAAACTTGAATGTCAGGGCAAAAAGTTGGATTAGGCAGTCCATGTAACAACATCTTGCCCTTTGTTTTTATTGTGTGCCATTGAGTGGGTTCCAACTCATAGCGACCCACAAGGCTGTAAAACTATACAAGAGAAGAAAGCATCATCTTTCCCTGTGGAGTGACTGGTGGATTCAAATCACCAATCCTGCGATTAACAGTTCAATGTGTGACCCACAACCAGGGCTCCACTTACCCTTTGGTTGGATTGGTTGGTTAGATGCTGGTAGATTCCAACTCATGGGGACCCTGTACAAGGCTTCCAAGTCTGTATATCTTTAAAGGATCAGAAAGCCTCAGTTTTCTCCCGAGGTAGATTCAACTGCTGACTTTGTGGTTAGCATCCTGACTCATAACCACTGATGGCTCCTTCTATTTGCCCTTGAATGTTACATAAATTTGCCCTCCCTTTGAAAAGACTACCCAGCTCCTGTTTGAAACAATTTCTTCATCACAGTGACCTTCACTTGCTGCCTGAGCAGCTTTTAAATTACTGAAAGATTTGAAGCCTTCTCTTGCACTAACAAATCCAAACCTACTGATTGATGTCAAGTTGGTTTCAACTCATGGTGACCTTATAAAACAGAATAGAACTGCCTCATCTTTCTTCCTTGGAGGAGCATCTAGTGGGTTTGAACCACTGACCTTTTTGGTTATTAGCCAAACACTTTAACTGCTGTGCCACCAGGGCTTTCTTTCTTGCACTTGTTGTTGTTAAGTGATGTCGAGTTGGTTCCAACCCATAGGGACCCTGTATAGGGTTTCCAAGGAGCGACTAGTAAGTTTAAACTGCCAACCTTGCAGTTCAAACCAACTTTGAAGTCCAGCACTCACCAGGACTCCTTCTTGCACTTAAGTAAGGCTAAATAAAGAACTGTATTTACCTGACTTATCTACAAATTCTTAAGAATGAATCTCATTCATAAGCCTGGAACTGCCTGTATACCTGTGGACAAAAGGGAACTGGAGAATTGTTTTGAACAAGACAGTAACCTGTCAACTGCAGTGTTTGTAGAAGCCGAAAGTGAGCAGTTGTAGACTGGACCGAGTGGGAGGCTGGAGCCTCCTGGACTGCATGGAGAGGAAGTGGCTGGGGCCAAGGACCCTCTGAGGTGCCTCTAGGGGCCCAGAAGTTCCTCTCACTGTGGTCCTCCCAAGAGGAATTAGGGGGAGGGGCAGGGCAGAAATGGCCAAGGCCTTTTGTAATACCCTTGATAGTCCACCATCCTATGTTTAGATACCCCACTAATGTGGATCAGAGTCATCTCTGGTTATTAGAACTAACTCTTCCATAAGTGATGCCAAAATCTGCCTCTGTCTTACCCAGTGTCCTGGTTCTACAGCTTGAGCCACACAAAATAGCTAGTGTGTCCCTTTTCAACTCCAGGGGTGTCTGCAATAGTGTCCTAACCTCTGGGGGACCCTCTAAGGCTCCTCTTCTGATAATGGAACAGCTAAGGAGCCCTGGAAACATAGTGGATTATGAGCTTGGCTGCTAATTACAAGGTCAGTAGTTCCAGTATACCAGTTGCTTCACATAAAAAAAGATGAGGCTTTCTACATGAGCTGAAACCAACTTGGTGGCACACAGTTCTCCTTGAGGTCCCTACTCTACACATTCTCTTTTCCCCTCCACATCCTAAACCCTAACCTCTTGTTAATATAACCCAAGGTCATGTAAATCCAACTGGCAGCATCCATGCTAAGGCTGCAGGAGAGAAAGAGCAAAACTCAGTAGTAAAGGACTTCTGGTTTGGGCAGCAGCAGAGACAGCCAGGTAGGAAAGACTCCATGGGGGAGGGATTAAAAACCCACAGAAGCTGCGCTCACAGAACAACACCAGAGCTCTGGATCTATCAAGGTCCTGGACGTCAGTTTCCCACACTTGCAAGTGAAAAAAATAACAATATAAAGGAAAATACTGCAAGTTAGGAATCTCTAGAGACAGGACTCCCTCTGCAGCTACCCAGCCTGGGGCTATAGCCAGACCGGCACAGGGAACCTGTGCTAAAAGCGGTGCAGTGACATTTGCAAAAGGAGGTGCAGGGGGATTCTACACATTTTTTCCTTCTATTCCCTGTCGTGCGTTCTTTGCCCACCCTGGACACCTTCAGGCGGGTGGGTGCATACTCCCCACCTCCAAAAAGAAAAAGTCCAGCGCTGACCCCACAGTTTTCCCACGGTACAGAGAGCAAGAGCTTGACAGCTACTTATGACGTCAGCCTCGGGGGTCACAGCCCTAAAATTAACTTGTGCAGGATACTTTACTATCTAGCAAGAAAAAAGCAGCCCCATCAGGCCTGACAGACAAACCATATAACAATCTGTAAAACCCCAACATAAAAGGATGCAACTATCTCAAGAATTACACTGTGCACATGCAGACACCTAACTGACCTTCAGAGACAAAAATAGTGGACAATCTTTCTCCCATTAAGTTCTCAATATCTGCACACATCCATGGTGGTGACTAGAGGAGGGACCTGAGTGAGTGGACACCCCCACCCACTTCTGGAGGCTTCTACGGTGCATACACACTGCCTGTGTAGCAAGGCAACAGGACAGTTGACCACAGTTTTATTTTTGTTTCAGAGTGGTGGTTTTTGTCTCTGCTTTTATATTGCTTCTGCTTTTGGTCCTTTTGATGACACATTTTTCCTGGAGTTGAGAATCTTTTCTCCCTATGTTACCCAAGAAGAGAAAGCAATTGTGGCAATATAGCCAAGCTACAAGCATACCCCATAATATTCTACCACTGAGACAAGAGCCAATAACAGCTGCGAAGCATTACATGTGAAAAGGGAAGACTATCTCCTGAATATATCCACCAGGAGAAACCCAGTAAGCTTTATTAACACAACAACAAGCATCCATTTAAGCATTTAAAAACCCACATAACTACTGGAAATGACAAATAAAAGATCAAACACAACAAATGATCTCAAAACATGTCCAAAACCAGAAAAGAGTAACTGAGACATGCGCTGGAGACAGACAAAGGCTCCCCAGAAGAAGAAGAGCAAGTTTTGTATGTGCCTGAGAAGCAATCCTGAAGGATATGGAAACAAATTAAAATGTTCCAAAAAGGGGTGGAGGCAAACAAGGAAGAAGTCAGGAAAGTACTACAAAAACAATCAAAGAAAAAGATTGATACAGCATTGGAAACAATTCAAAACTTGCAGAGAGAGGTCCAGATGATTAATAATAAAATATCAGAAATGGACAATACACTGAAAGGGGAAAGGAGCAGAATAGGAGAGATGGAAGCCAGAACTAGCGATCTGGAAGACAAATCTCTCAGTACTGCTAAGCTAGAAGAGCAAGCTGAAAAAAGGATTTTAAAAATCTGAAGAGAGTCTAAGATTCATGCTGGATAACATGAAGAGGAACAATTTAAGAATTATTGGCATTCTGGAACAGGAAGAATCAGAGAAGTCCACAGAGGAGATAGTTGAAGAGCTTCTGGAAGAAAATCTCCCTAACATCTTGAAAGATGAGAAAGTAAACATTCAAGAAGCAGAACATACCCCAGAAAGGACAGACCCCAAAAGAAAGTCACCAAGACATATAATAATGAAGCTCTCCAAAATCAAAGACAAGGAGAGAATCCTAAAAGCGACCAGGGAGAAGACAAGTGTCACTTACAAAGGAAAGCAAATCAGATTAAGCTCTAACTATTCAGCACAAACCATGTAGGCAAGAAGGCAATGGGGAGACATATACAAAACCCTAAAAGAAAAAACTGCCA
>NW_006408601.1:7710219-7719684 GCF_000296735.1 Chrysochloris asiatica | reverse complement strand
GACCTATACAAAGAGAATTACAAAACACTACTATAAGAAAACAAAAGAGACTTACAAAAGTGGAAGAACATGCCATGTTCTTGGATAGGAAGAGTCAACATTGTGAAAATGTCAATATTACCCAAAGCAATATACACATATAATGCAATCCCAATCCAGATTCCAGTGACATTCTTAAAGAGATGGAAAAGACAATTACAAACTTTTTATGGAAAGGAAGAAGGACCAGGATAAGCAAAGCACTGCTCAAGAAGCAGAACAAGATTGGAAGCCTCTCATCCCCAATTTCAAAATCTACTACATGGCTACTGTGGTCAAAACAGCCTGGTACTTGTACAATGAAAGATACATTGATCAGTGGAACAGAATCAAGAATCCAGAAATTAACACATCCATATATAGCCAACTGATTTTCAACGAAGTGCCTAGGTATGTTAGTCTCTTTAACATACCTAGGCGATAGTCTAGGAGGAGATAGTCTCTTTAACAGATGGTACTGGCAGAACTGGAAAGCAATATGCAAAAGATTGAAACAAGACCTTTACCTCACGCCCTATACAAAAACCAACTCAGCATGGATTAAAGACCTAAATGTGAATCCCAAAATTGTGAAAGTCATCAATGAAAAAATAGGGATAAATGTGAGGGCTGTAATAAAGGGAATACACAGACTGCCAAACATTTTCAAAATTACACAAATAAAAGTAGACAAAATAGATAATTGGGACATACTATAAATTAAAAACTTATGTGCATCAAAAGACTTCACCAGAAGGGTATAAAGGGAACCCACAGAATGGGAAAAAATCTTTTGCAATGACACATCAGACAAGGGACTCCTTTCTAAAATATATAGAAAACTACAACACCTCTACAAGAAAAAGTCAAATAACCCAATTTAAAAATGTGCACAGGACATGAACAGACACATTACCAAGGAAGCGATCCGGGCAGCCAACAACCATATGTGGAAATATTCACAATCACTAGCCATTAGAGAGATGCAAATCAAAACAACAATGAGATATCATCTCATACCAGCAATAACAGCAAAGATCAAAAAAGTAGAGGACAATAAGTGCTGGCGAGAATGTGGAGAGACTGGGATGCTCCCGCATTGCTGGTGGGATTGCAAAATGGTCCAACCTCTCTGGAAAGCAATATGGCGTTTCCTCAGAAGGTTGGAAATAGAAATACCTAATGATCCAGCAATTCCTCTCCTTGGTATTTACCCACAAAAAATAAGAGCCATAACACAAGTAGTTATATGCACACCAATGTTCATAGCAGCACTATTTACAATAGCAAAAAAATGGAGACAGCCTAAGTACCCATCAATTGAAGAATGGATAAACAAACTGTGGTACATACACACAATGGAATACTATGCTACCCTGAAGAACAAGGAAGCTGCAAGCCACCACATAACATGGATGAACCTTGAGGACATCATGTTGAGTGAAATCAGTCAGTCACAAAAGGAGAAATACTGCATAAGACCATTATTGTAAAAGAGTAAGAAAAAGAACCCACACAAAAAAAGGGGGGGGGGAATTATATATATATTTGCTGATCACCAGGATGTATGGGATGAGAGGAGGGAAGGAGGGGAGGAAGGGAGGGGAAGATAGAGCACAGAGTAAGGAATAGACACAGGATAGCTTGGATGCAGGGGGAAGGTCTGGGGAGGGGCAATACACAAGAAGGGGGAGGGGAATGGAAGAAAAAGGTGGATGGGAGAACAGTTAGGCAGGCTCGTAAGGGCTAAGTGGGACAGGGGTAAATGATGATGTATGCACAACCTTGGAACAACAGAGCTCTGGGATACAGGGATTGAGGCACGGTTTGAAAGGGTAAAAGAGGGAAATAGTGTTAAGATGCTTGGCTGTCTTTTGAATCTTGGTTTCTCTTGCCTACCATTGTAAAATAGACATTTGAGGTGGGGAAAAAGGAATAGCCAGAATCATCACTACAAAAAGCTTGTAAGTCCTTCTTCAGCCTATTTCTGATTGGAATACCTTAAAGGGGGGTAGCAGTTGCCCAGTGAAAGAGGCTTCCTGTGGAGCATTTACACTGCACAAGACCATAGGAGGAATCCAGATCCCCATCTGGAACCAACTGAGGTAGGAAATTTCCACTGGAAAGGACTAGTAGACCAGCCTGGAGCGGCTAGAAGAACAGAAGATACTTCATGAAAGAAAGATTGCCAGGAAAAAATCCGAAACAATCACGGCAGTCTGATTGATCACTACAAGAACAAGTAAGCTGTTCACCCAGGAGCCATCAAAGCAAGTGGTCGGGACCCCTCAGAGCAAACTCCCTTCCAAGACTGAGACTCAAGGGGAATACATGAGCAGGCATGTGGTCTGGCTGGTGACCACTTTGGTCACTGATAAGGGAAGAGGGGGGAAAAGCAGCAATGGAGTTGTGAGCTAAGCCTGACCACATTCAGTAGACACGTGTACCCGTGTGGAGACCTGGATGGCCAGCAGTATGGCAAGACCCAGAGACTCCTGGGCCCAGAGGCAGTGACATGGCCACAGAGGACTAGAGTGGACAGTGAAGCATCCAGCTGATATGATGTGAGGGAAGATGCACAAGAACACACATACTTGCAGATAGTACCAACTTGACCTGGCTTCGATGGCTGGATGATCAGAACTCAACTAGAAGAAGAAAGAAGTGGGGGAGGGGGGGGAGGACAGTAACCTGCTACAACTTGATCATCTTTACCTATACTTATGGATGTAGTAGCTCAAAAAGGGGAACAAAAATCACAGCAAAGATCACTCCCACCCCCCTCAGTACACAACATATTCATTGGCTACCCAAAAATGGGGGGGCGGGGGGGAGGGGATCTATAAAGGCAAGAAGTGACTGGCTTACAAGCTTTCAAGAGGGAGCCTAGTTCTAGGTGGGGTAGGGGAAAGTAGAATCACCACTGAATGATTTCCAATCCGTTGGGACCGGGCCAGCAAAAGGAAATGGGGATAAGACTCTTGTGGTAATGCCATCAGGTCTGACTGTGAGGCTAGGAAATATGGATGTAAATGTTTTTTGACAAAAGGAGGAGAGTGGTTGATTTTGCAGCCCAGGAGCGGTGGTCTTTGGGACCATCAAGTGAGAAGAGCAGAGAGCGGTACCCTACCCTGAGAGGCAGTGACACCAGGGATGGAGACAGAGCTGATGACACAGACAGATGGAGCGGCTGGGGACACTGGACTCAGGGAGCGAGAAGGGCTGTGTGTTGGCAGCCGGGGTGGGGGTGGATGAGGGCGGGCCTGTGTAGTGTACCGTTTGGGGTTATATGATGATGCATGGAGGGGATTGTAATCACTGCAATGAAATGAAATATGATAGGATGAGTGTAAAGCTGATGTTCTCCCATGTAAACCTCACTGTAAAAACTTATATTAAAAAAAACTCAATAGTAAAGTCAGCCCCTGTCCCTGCTGTGACCCACATCCCCAAATGCCCTTATTTTCCAGCTCCCTTCAGTTCCCATTCCAAAAATGCCACACATGGATCAGGGGTTTCTCCATAAGTATCTGAGGCTTAGATGGGGTGGGGCTGTTACGACTCCAACAACAGAGAGGCCAACAGCTTTCCCTCCCAGCTGTGAAGAGAGATGCATCCTGGGCCCAGGCCATAGGGCAACTGTAGGCTGATGCTTACAAAGGAAAACTCACCCGTGTCCCCAGCCAAAAGCCTGGGTACCCAAGTCAGCCCAAATACAGCCACCCACACTCAGTCACCTCCTATTACCTAGCGTGGAAGAAACAGGAGCGTGGAAGAAACAGGTTCTTGTTTGAGGAGAGGAAAAGCCAAGTGTCACTGGCTCAGGCCCTCTATAACATGCAGGGGTGGGGTGGGAAAAGAGGTCTTCAACCTCCTCAGTTTCTGGGCTAGAGTATCTAGCATTGCCTGTAGTGGTGGTTATGTGCCGTGGAGTCGGTTCCGACTCATAGCAACCCTGTACAGGTACAGGGTTTCTGAGGCTGTAAATCTTTACGGGAGCAGAAAGCCTCATCTTTCTCCCTCGAAACAGCTGGTAGTTTCAAACTGTTGACCCTGAGGTTAGCAGCCCAATTCGTAACCACTACGCTACCAGATAGGCTGCTAATCTCAGGGTCAGCAGTTCGAAACTACCAGCGGTTCCGCATGAGAAAGAAAGGCTTTCTTCTCCCGTAAAGATTTACAGCCTCAGAAACCCTATGCAGGGTCGTTATGAGTCGGAACTGACTCCACGGCACATCACCACCACGACGCTACCAGAGCTCCTTAGCATCGCTTGCAGTGAATGTTAAAAACTATGCTCCTACATCTACTAAGGCATATAATCATCTGGGGAGAGTTCATGGCTTCCATCAGATTCTGAAAGCGTCCATGCCCCAGAAAGAATTAAGAACATCCCCCAAAAGGAAGATGAGGTCCGGAGACGTCTTTGGTCCACCTAACCTCCTCTCTCTAGCCAGTACCCAATCCGTGGCGCAGGCTCTCAGTGCCTCCTTGCCCTGGGGACTCGCGGAACGCCGCGCTGCGCTGGAGGGGGTTATTGACCCAACAGCGGAGGGGAAAGTCTGGTAAGGAGGGAGGGGGCGGCAGGGGCCGTGGAAGTCACCGAGAGGTGACTCGCATCCCACTCCCCCCCTTTTCTGAGAGCCTGACTGAGTCGGGAGAAGGCCAGGAGGGGCGGTGCCAGCGCTGGGCCCGCCCTCCCTCCGGCTCGAGAATAGGCCGGGCTCCCCCTGGCGGCCCCCGAGCCCCACTCTTCGGGCGCCCCCCCACCCGAAATCTTCCAGCCCCACCTCGCACAGGTCTGACTCCGTGGATAGATGTACAGAAGGACGGACTGAAGGACGGACGGTCGGCCGAGAGGCCGGCCCGCCTAAAGCGCCGGGGCGGCCGGAGGGGGTGGGAGGCGGCGGAGGCTTTGGAAGCTTGAGGAGCGGGAGCAGGTGCCGCGGTCACGAGCGGGAGGGGCAGGACGCGCTCCGGGCGGGGGCTGCGGACGGCCGGGAGCTGGGAGGCCACGACTTTCGGTGAGCCCGGTCAGGTCGCGCAGGGGGCGAGTGGAGTGGAACCGGGCTGGGTGGCTAGTCCTGAGGGCGCAGGATCCCCAGGAGACGGAGAAGGTGAAAGCTGAAGGGAGGTCCGAAGAGCAGCGGGAGCCTTACCGGGAGAAATTGGGGCAGATCTGGAAGTGAAACAGGAGATGGTCAGGCTATGAAATAGAAGCTTGGAGGGGAGCAGATGGAGGGGCAGAGGTAGGTGAAACAGGAGACTGGGTGGGCGTTGAGTGAAGTCTGATTAATTGAGTTAGTACGACCCGGAGGTGATAAGTTTGGAGGTGGGTTGGAAAGAAAGATTGGGTGGGGAGGATTATTAAGGGGAGGTCCAGGGATGGTTTGCTGGCGGAGGTGCTGAGCTAGGATCCAAGGCTAGGAGGGAATCAGCGGAGTGGAAGGATCAGTAGACACTGGCAGGTGGACTGAGGTTTGAGGCTGGTGTAGAGAAGGGAAGCAGGGCCCACGTGGAGGTGAGGAAGAGACCAAAGTGAGGTCAGCACAGGCTGAGTGGTCCCGGAGTGAGAGGGTGCCAAGGAAGGGACCCCAGAGTGAGGTCCGCTCAAGGATCCTAGGTCTGATCAGAGGGGCACTTCCTATGGGGGAATCCCCTCCCAGGGGACCGCTGGAGCTATGCTTTCCCGAAAGGGTATCATCCCGGAGGAGTATATGCTGACTCGGCTTGCGGAGGACCCTGCGGAGCCCCGATACCGTGCCCGAGAGCGGCGGGCCCGCTTCGTGTCCAAAAAGGGCAACTGCAACGTGGCCCACAAGAACATCCGTGAGCAGGGCCGCTTTCTTCAGGACGTTTTCACCACACTGGTGGACCTCAAATGGCCCCACACGTTGCTCATCTTCACCATGTCCTTCCTATGCAGCTGGCTGCTCTTTGCCATGGTCTGGTGGCTCATCGCCTTCGCCCACGGTGACCTAGCCACCGGTGAGGGCAGCCCTGTGCCTTGTGTCACCAGCATCCACTCCTTCTCGTCCGCCTTCCTTTTCTCCATCGAGGTCCAGGTGACCATTGGTTTTGGCGGGCGCATGGTGACTGAGGAGTGCCCACTGGCCATCCTGATCCTCATCGTGCAGAACATCGTGGGGCTCATGATCAATGCCATCATGTTGGGCTGCATCTTCATGAAGACTGCCCAGGCTCACCGTCGGGCTGAGACCCTCATCTTCAGTAAGCATGCCGTCATCGCCCTGCGCCAGGGCCGTCTCTGCTTTATGCTACGCGTGGGCGACCTACGCAAGAGCATGATCATCAGTGCCACCATCCACATGCAGGTGGTGCGCAAGACCACCAGCCCTGAGGGCGAAGTGGTGCCTCTCCATCAGGTGGACATCCCCATGGAGAATGGTGTGGGGGGCAACAGCATCTTCTTAGTAGCTCCACTCATCATCTACCATGTCATCGATGCCAACAGCCCACTCTATGACCTGGCACCCAGTGACCTGCACCACCACCAGGACCTCGAGATTATTGTCATTCTGGAAGGTGTAGTGGAAACCACGGGCATCACCACCCAGGCCCGCACCTCCTACCTGGCCGACGAGATCCTGTGGGGCCAGCGCTTTGTGCCCATAGTAGCTGAAGAGGATGGCCGCTACTCTGTGGACTACTCCAAGTTTGGTAACACCGTCAAAGTGCCCACACCACTCTACACAGCCCATCAGCTTGATGATGACCGCAGCTTGTTGGATGCCCTGCCCCTTGCCTCAGCCCGTGGGCCCCTGCGCAAGCGCAGTGTGGCTGTGGCCAAGACCAAACCCAAGTTTAGCATCTCTCCAGATGCCCTGTCCTGAGGCATGGATCTTTAGGCTCCCCACACACACTGCACATGGGCAGTGTGCATGGTCGATAGAGTGGACATGGTGTGGACCCTGTGGCCAGGCCATGACCTGTGAGGCTGGGTCCTCTTCAACTCAGCCTCCCCCTCTACTGCTCACCCACGGTGTTACAAGGCACTGTCACTAAGCTATTTCTGGCTTCAGTAGGAGCTTGTACTGGGTTATTTTTGTCCCTGTTCCTCCCAGCCCAGTTCAGGACTGGCTCACACCCCACCCACCCAGTATGAGGCTGTGGGAGGTGCTGGGACCCAGAACTGAGAGTCTCCAGCCAGTCTGAGACCTCTAGGATTCACCACCACAAGCTGCACTGCTGGGTGGGGAAGAATAATGCTGCTTTGTTTCTGTGGTACCGAGACTTGTCTGTGGTCAGGCTCCAGCCCTGATTGGTCCCAGGAAGCATGATGGGCTAAGGTGGGCCAGCCAGCAGAGAGGGCGGTTGATGAGAGAACGCATCCTAGCTGGAGAATTGGAGCCCTGGTGCATACACAGCCAGGGACAGGCTGAAGATAGCCAGGGCTCCCCTCTGAGGGGCAGATGCAGGCCAGAGGTGGGGAGACAGAAGTGGAGAAGTGACAAGAAAAGGCTTTGCTTGGCTGAGCCCTGGGAATTTCATGTCATGGGAAGACAAGTGTTCTGGCACAGAGAAGAGGAAATGGGGTCTGTGCCCCCTGCCCCTGGCTCCCAACACTAGCCTTTTGAGTGAGGGTTCCATGAGTTGGGGCTTCTAAGTCTACCTGACCCCATTCTGTCCCCCTTCCTGGGAGCCTGGGAAAAAGGGGTCCCGGAACCTGACCCATGCTGCAGGCCTTACCCCAAACTTGGATTCTGGCTCCCTACCTGCGGCTGCCACTTACCTTCGGTTCAGAGACTGGCCATGGGCATATTTGGGTTGCTGAAGCTCAGGATGGTGGGGGTGACCATGGCCTCTGAGGCAAGAAAGCCCTTGGTCCTGAGCCTGGACTTTTGAGCAGTGCTGTGTGTACTTGCCCAGAATTCTGCCTTCTCTATTGTCAATAAAGTCCATCCCTTCATGACCTAAATGCTGGGCTGTTCTTGCTGGGGAGGCAGAACTGTTAATGCCAGTGTGCTGGGATGGTAGGGTCTGGTGGGTCTTACCCCACACTCAAGAGAGCCTTAGCAGGGAGGCCACGGAAGGAACCTGGAGTGGGCCCCTCGTCCAGCTCAGAGGGACAGTCCTCCTTATGCCTCAGGTGGCCCAGCTCTCTGGACATCTCAACCTTCGGGCACTCACTGGCTTTATAGTCCTGGGTCCTGCCTCCATTCCCAGGGCCCTGTTAGAAGTCTGGGATGCTCAGAGAGGCAGGGACATCATAGGCTTTGATGTAGTAATTACAGCATGAGCTCGCAAGATAGTTATCTGAGTTCAAACCCTAGCCCCAGCTAAAAGATCTTAGTCATGTAACATTCTCTCTGTGTCTCAGTTATCTCATCTATAAAATGGGGATACTAATAGTACCTACCTCATGCAATTTTGGGGGGAGTGAATGAAAAATGTATGTAACATACTTAAATACCTGGTCCATAATATGTGTTCAGTAAGTGTTACTGACTCTGGTTGCTGTTGAATCAGCCACATGGTGAGAAAACTGACCTAGCAAATGTTAAGAGAGATGGTCCTTTCTTATTCCCGAGCTCTGGTAGCATAGTGGTTACGAATCGGGCTGCGAACCTTAAGGTCAGCGGTTCGAAACTACCAGCCGCTCCGTGGGAGAAAGATGAGGCTTTCTACTCCCATAAAGATTTACACCCTCGGAAATCCTGTACAGGGTCGCTATGGGTCGGAACCGACTCGACGGCACTTAACAACAACAACAATGAGTTTCTTTGTCTGGTCTTCCTTTTTCCCGTGTGCCCCTCCCAACTCAGATCCTGATTATAGGTGCTGGGGCAACACCTATGGTCTGATCTCTGAGCCTTCTATTCAAAAGTCCATCTGACTGGTCTTATTAAGATGGCTACAATCATTCCCTTCCATGTCAAGCACCTTCGATAGTTACCTATCACCTTAACCAGCCATTTTAGGCTTTCCCTTTCTGTCCAGCCTTACACCGTCCTCTTGCCAGGACCCTATGCACCCAACAACCACCCTAGCTGCCTCACTATCCCTTCCTTAAACATAATATTGACTTTCCTACCGCTGAGCCTTTGCTATGTCATTCCCTCTGCCTGGACTGCCCAGACCTCATCTCTGCCTGTTGAAATCTGTAAAAGTCCAGACCAAAGGATGCTTCCTTGATTCATCTGGAAAGAGATGGTCCCTTCCCTCCTTGAGATTAGGAAGTGTGTCTGATTCAGCACTGAGTAAATGCCAAATGGATGAATGGGGAATAAATGAATGAATTGTGGGTATGTACAGGACAATATAGCATAGTGGTTACAAGTCGGGCTGCCAACCTCAAGGTCAGCAGTTCAAAACTACCAACAGTTCCACAGGAGAAAGATGAGGCATTCTGCTCCCATAAAGATTTACAGCCTTGGAAACCCTGTGCAGGGTCACTATGAGTCAGAACCGACTCCACAGTACTTA
>NW_006408601.1:7709483-7710119 GCF_000296735.1 Chrysochloris asiatica | reverse complement strand
AATTCAAAGGAGCTGGGAGGTCAACCAAAGATCAAAATAGTATCAATGTCAAAGAAGGGATAAATGTAGGAACAGAGATCCAGGTGGTGAGGATGCCGGGTAGATTACAGGATACAATAGATTCTCCTAAATGTAGAGAAAAGTTAATAGTAACCCCAAAGAAAGTTAATACTTCACAACTTATCATGAAAATGAACTTCCAAGCAGAACAAATAAACATGAAAACTAAGAAGAAAGTGACAAGAAATAGCACACACAAAAAACAACAACAACAACACAAACTCAGCACAAGAAGGCATGCAGAACAAAAGAACGAACAGCACTACCAAAAAATTTAAATAATGGCAGCAATTAATTCATACCTATCAATAATTACACTGAAAGTCAATGGATTGAATGCACCAGTGAAGAGACAGAGAGTGGTAGATTGGATAAGAAAACAAGACCCTTCAATATGCTACCTGCAAGAGACACACCTTACACACAAAGACAAAAACAAACTAAAAGTTAAAGGATGGAAAGAAACATACCAAGCTAACTGCAACAATAAACAAGCAGGAATGGCAATTCTAATCTCTGACAAAGTAAACTTTAAGATAAAAAGAAATAAAGAAGATATAAGCATAAGAGATAAAG
>NW_006408601.1:7704114-7706723 GCF_000296735.1 Chrysochloris asiatica | reverse complement strand
AAACCCTGTGCAGGGTCACTATGAGTCAGAACCGACTCCACAGTACTTAACAACATAGGAAAACTGGAGTCCTGGTGTGGCGTTTTGGGTTAATGCGTCAGACTGCAAAGCCACTTGAACTGCAAGGTCTGTGGTTCGAGTTCACCAACTATTCCTTGGAAACCCTATACAGGGTCACTATGAGTTGGAACCGACTTGATGGCACTCAACAACAACAGCAACATAGGGCAACAGTAGTCCTGGTGTGGCGCTGTGGGTTAATGCACTGGACTGAAAAGTTGGTTTGAACCACAAAGTTGGTGGTTCAAGCTCACCAGCCACTCCTTGAAAACCCCTACAGAAGATCACTGTGGGTGGAAATAAACTAGAAGGCACTTAACAACAACATAGGACAACAAGGAGCCCTGGTAGCATAGTGTATTACAGCTGGGCTGCTAACTGCAAGGTCAGAAGTTTTAATCTACCAGTCATTCCACAGGAGAAAGAGGAGGCTTTCTGCTCCTGTAAAGATTTACAGCTTCGAAAACTCTATAGAGGGTCACCATGAGTCTAAATCCACTCCACAGCTCACAATCATCATCATCATCTATGGCTGCGGTAAGGCCTGGCTTTCAGTCTGATCAGTGAGAGTCTGTCCCAGGCTGCTCCAAAGGGCCCCAAAAAGCTGCTACTGCTGATTCAAATTCTGGGCTGCCCCATTACTGTCCCCCCACAGCCCCCAAGACTTGATTCTCTTATTCATTTTGCTGCTCTATTCTTATTTACAGGTAGAAGGAGTTAAAATCTGCTGAGAGCCTGGCTCTTAAGACTCAACCTGGCTCTAAGACTGGCTCTTAAGGTCAGGGGTCCCCATCCAGAATAACATCCCCAGTGCTCACAGGCTTTTTCACACAAGCTGGGGAGTGAGTCTGAGGCTGGCAGAACTGATGACTTGGTGCCACCTGCTGGCCACAGGGAAGTTGATCCCAGAAAAGCCAGGCTTTTCACCAATTCTAAGGCTTGACTCTTTGCTCAAGGAGGAGCTGGGAAACTTCAAGCTTGGAAAGCCAGCTGGACCACACTCTTTTTGACTCCCCATACTGAGATTGGTTAATGTGCCAGACTGCAAAGCCGTTTGAACTGCAAGGTCGGTGGTTCAAGTTCACCAACTGCTCCTTGGAAACCCTATACAGGGTGACTATGGGTCGGAATCGACTTGACGGCACTTGACAACAACAACTGAGCTTAGCTGCTGTAAGAATGGCACGGAGGGAGCGTCTCACCTCTTCTTACTTCACCAGGGGGAAAATAATCAAATAACATCAGCCCAAGGCCTATTCCTATGAGGCTGGGGTTTGACATGCCTCCGCCCTCCAACCTTCCTCATCAATTCTAATGCCGCCCCTCCCACCATACTCTACTTCTCAGCTGGGCTCTGTAACTCACTGCAGTGACCACACAGAACTCACAGCCTGTACTCTCATGATTATTGGCTTTATTAGGGAAGTTAGCAGCCTACAGTTTAGGGTCAGGAATGCTTACGACACAGATTTCTACTCAGGACAACCTTTTTCCAGCCATGCCTGCAGGCAGACCTGTCTCCAGTCCTCAGCCTCAAAACCTCCAGGCCCCTTGGCCTCTACCCTGCTTGGATAATGTTACAAAGCTTTTTTAGAAATGCTGATAAATGCCCAAAGGGCATGCCACTGCACTGTAGTCTTAGCCCAAAGGTGATCAACTCTAGCTCCCATGGGTCAACAAGTTTAGATTCAGCAAAATGGCAGGGGATAAGATCAACATACAAAAATCAGTTGGATTCCTCTATAGTGACAATGACAGCACTGAAAAGGACATTAGGAAAGCAATACCATTTACAATAGCCACCCAAAGGGTGAAATATTTAGGAATAAACGTAGACAAAGAAACAAAGGATCTATACAAAGAAAATAACAAAACACTACTAAAAGAAACCAAAAGAGACTTACAGAAGTGGAGAACATACCATGCTTCTGGATAGGAAGACTCAACATCATGAAAATGTCAATACTGCCCAAAGCAATTTACACATAATAATGCAATCCCAATCCAGATTCCAACAACATCCTTCAAAGACATGGAAAACACAGTTACAAACTTTATTTGGAAAGGAAAGAGACCCAGGATAAGCAAAGCACTGCTTAAGAAGAAGAACAAGGTTGGAGGCCTCTCACTCCCCGATTTCAAAATTTATTACACAGCTACAATGGTCAAAACAGCCTGGTACTGGTACAATGAAAGATACAGTGATCAATGGAACAGAATTGAAAATCCAGAAACTAATCCATCTACATACAGCCGACTGATTTTTGACAAAGTGTCTAGGAATATTGAATGAGGAGGAGATAGTCTCTTTAACAGATGGTGCTGGCAGAAATGGAAAGCAATATGCAAATGATTAAACAAGACCTTCACCTCACACCTTATACAAAAACCAATTCAGCATGGATTAAAGACCTAGATGTGAATCCCAAAATTATGAAGGTCATCAATGAAAAAATAGGGACAAATGTGAGGGCTGTAATAAAGGGAATACACAGACTACCAAACATTTTCAAAATTACAAAAACAAAAGTAGACAAAATAGATGATTG
>NW_006408601.1:7668157-7701234 GCF_000296735.1 Chrysochloris asiatica | reverse complement strand
AGATAGATATTTTTTGACAAAAGGAGGGGAGTTCCAACTCATAACTCTGTATAGGGTTCCCAAGGAGCAGCTAGTGGGTTTGAACCACCAACCTTGTGTTTCAAACTGACCTTGCAGTCTAGTGCTTATCCTACAGCATCACACCAGGACTCCAATGTGGAACACTAGCAAGAGGAATAACTTACATGTGATTGGAGTTCCAGAAGAGAAATAGACAAAAACATCATAGAGAAAATTGCTGGAAGAAAACTTCCCTAACATGATGAAAGATGCGAAGATAGGCATTCAAGAAGTTATATGAACGCCAAACAGGATAGACCCCCAAAGAAAACCACCAGGACATATTATAACATTCAAAATCAAAGACTAGAAAAAGTCCTGAGAACAGCTTGGGAAAAATAAAAACGTTACCTACAAAGAAGAACTAATATGACTAAGTTCTGATTTCTCAATAAGAAGGCAATACAAAATTCTGAAAGGAAAAACTACCAACCAAGAATCATATACCCAGCAAAATTGTCTATCAAATATGATGGCAAAATTGGGACATTTCCAGATAAACAGAAATTAAAAGAATTTGCAAAAACCAGACTAACCTTACAAAAAAATACTAAAGGGAGTTCTTTGTACAGAGAATCAACAATAGCAGACAACAACCTCAGACTAATATACACGACAATATCACCCAGAACTCAACACAGAGAAATAGAAATATTATTTTAAAAATTGTAATAATATAAGACTGAAAATAGGGAACAAGAGATGCCAGTTTGCAACAACCATAACAAAAATATAAAGTAAAAAGAAGGCATAATATAGTTACAGAACTGCCAAATGAAGGGGAAATCAAGTTGATTTCAAGAAAATAAATAAATAAACCTCACTATAATACAAAACTAAACCAAGCCTTATTCATAGCTCTACTCAACCCCTATCTCTACATTAACCCTAGTCCTAACCATAACCCTAACACTAAATGGAATCCTAGGTCTTGCCTAGACCTAACCATAGTCCTAACTCTAACTTCTTACTCCTACTCACCCCTCCCCTCCCCTTGCCTCTACAAAATAAAATAATGTTTTTTAAAAAAAGAACAAGGAGTGGAACGCATCCTTTAGACTCCAAGATCCCTGCACACTGAACCTCTTCAACCCAGGGACAGAAAACTGTGACACTTGGAGGAGTAGCAGAGAACAGCAGCAGCAGAGCCAAGACCAAAAACATGAGACAGAGTGGGAGACTTCATGACCCATGGAGCAAGTAAAGCTGAGTGAGTGCTTCTGGGTTGAAGAACTAGGTAGGTGCCTTTGGGTTGTTTATGGCAGAGTGGAGAGTCCTTTGGACATTCATCAGAAGCCCTAAAAGTGTTTTGTAGTGTTGCCTGGGCACAGAGAGGCCTGTCTGTGCTCTGAGCATTTCTGACCCTGAATTACAAACTCAGCTTCGCTGGTGGTGGTGGTGGTGATGAGTCAGTTCCGACTCAGCGAGACTGCATAAGATTTCTGAGGCTGTAAATCTTTATGGGAGCAGAAAGGCTCATCTTTCTCCATGATGTTCTTCTACAGAGACTGGTCCTTCCTGACAATAAGTACAAAGTACAAAAGATAAAATCTTACTAATGTTGCTTCTAAGGAGCGATCTGGCCATATTTCTTCCAAACAGCTTTATTCATTCTTCTAGCAGTCCATAGTACTTTCAATATTCTTCACCAATGTTGTTGTTGTTAAGTGCCATCAAGTCAATTCTGTATAGCCTTTCTAAGGAGTGACTGCTGAGCTTGAATCATCGACTTTAAGGTTCAAAGCAACCTTGCAGTCTAGCACATTAACCCACAGCACCACAAATGCATCAACTCTAGCTATAGAATTCTAAAATACTAAATTATACCTCCTCTCAACTACTGCCTCCTCTAGGGAGCCTTATCTATGAAAAAATCCTTTTCTGGCATTATTGGTATGTTCCCCACTGGGAATAGATGATGAATTCTTATTTGCTCAGAAGAGTAATTCACAAAGGTGTGACCCATACACATTGCCCTGTAGATATCACCAATCTTTTAAGTTTTATTGCCAAACTGGAGGTCGCCAATCAAGTAATCAGAAGCCTGGGTGGGAAAGCTGGAGAAACTACCAAAAAGTAATATAAACTATTTATTGCACATCTATTCTGTGCCAGGCATAAGAACTATACAGAGATACAAAGGTAACTAGAGCAGTCATTAGTCTCACCAAGTTCATGGTCTAGACCAAGGCTACTCAAACTAGCTGTGATGAAGAATCATTTCCAACTCTTTGAGGACAAATATTTTGGAAAATATAACAAATATAAATTATCATAGAAGACATAAGACTATAAGCCTTCTATTTTTATAATTTTGTGTGAAATCATTGTTTAATTATTATAAAAGTTTTCAAAGGTGTAAATGATCTTAATTTCTAATAATTTCTGGTGAAAGGAGAAATAAAAGGGCATAGGATTTGGAAGCCAGCACTGCAGAACAGTCTGTAGACCAAATTTTGAGAAGCAATGATATAGACAAAAGCAAATTGATGATACAGTACAGTGGATTACTTGGTCCTTCTAGCCAGAGTCTTTGTAATGCTCACATAGTAATTAGGTGGGACTATGCAAATAAGGTGCTTGTGACCCACCAAAGGGATTGGAGAGTATGCTAATGCAAATAAGGTATATGGAGCTTGTGATGGTTTAAAGTGGTGTGTCAACTTGACTGGGACAGAATTTTCAGTAGTTTGGCAGTTATGCAATGCTGTAATCATCCTCCATTTTGTGATGCATTGTAAATTCTAGTCATGGTCTTATTTGGAAATGAGTTGTCTGTTACGTTACTACAGGGTGTAACTCTAGTCACCACCTTTACCACCCTTATTTAAGTCATACCCTTGCACCACTTTGCTCAGGCAGGAGGAGTTTCCTTGAGGTTATGGACTATATCCAATATATACATTCCATTTCCATGAACATTTTGAAGCCCCCTTTATATATGAATGTTTAAGCAAAGTTCTCTCTCTTGTTCAGGATCTTACACGTGTCATCATCAAATCTCTGGTTCTTGAGTTAGCAGCCTATCATCTGACATGACTCACCAGCTTCCAAAACCTTTGAACCAGAAACCTGTTGTGTGACCTGCTGATTTGGGTTTATCAGCCCCTGTAACCATGTGAGTCAGGAGAACCCTCCAATCTAACACCTGACTCACAGATTTGGGACTTGCCAGCCTCCACATTGATGGTTTGTGAGTTCTGTGAGACATTTCAAAAAATTATGGAACCCAAGACAGGAGGGAGAGTATGGAGACAGGAAAACTGATGTTAGAGTTGATGGAGTTTAGAAAAGTTGAACATTTGGGACATCTTTAACCTCTGCCTCATAAGAACCAGCTTTGTCAGTAGCTCAAAAGAGGGAACAAATATTTACAGTGAGGATCATTCTCACCCCCTCTGCACATGGATGGGCAACTTGGACATTGACTACCCAGAATGGGGAGGTGGGGGAAGCTACAGAAGCAAGAAGTGACTGGCTTACAAACTTTCAAGAGGGAACCTAGATCCAGAGGGCATGGAGCAAGGTAGAATCTCCACTGAGTAGTATCCATTCTGTATAGTCGGGGCTGATAAAAGGAGATGCGGATAGGTCTCTTGCTATACAATATTGAATAATTGTTATCAGGACTGATTGTAAGGGCTAGAAATGTAAAGGTAGATGTTTTGTGGCAAAGGGAGGGGAGTGATTAACTTTGCAGTCTAGGAGTGGAGGTCCCTGGGACCATCAAGGGAGAAGAGCGGAGAATGAGACCCTACCCAGAGAAGCAGTGATGCCAGGGATGGAGGCAGAGATGATGACGTGGGGAGATGGAGCTGCTGGGGACTTTGGACCAGGAGAGGAAGAGGGGCTGTGTGCGGATGACGGGGGTGGGGGGGGGGGGGCAGTCTTGCGGGTTATACTACCCTTTGGTTGGTGGATCATGCATGGAGGGGATTGTAACCATGGCAAGGAAACAATATATGATGGGATCAATGTGACGCTAATGTCCTCCTATGTAAACTATCACATAATTCACAATAAAGCATAAAAAAAAAAAACCCAGCTTTGTCCCGATCCTTATATTCATTCATAAGACATTTTATAAAGCAACTGTCCTGTACTCTTCAAAGTTTTAATGCTGGGAAAGACAAAGTTGAGCTTTTGTCCCCAAAAAGCAATTAAAAATACACACACACATACCCCAAAATATAAAGTGTGATTTGGATTGGATCTCTGTCCCCAGAACATATATTGTTGTTGTTGTTAAGTGCCATCGTGTTGGTTCCAATTCACAGTGACCCTGTATAGAGTTTCTGAGGAGCAGCTGGTGAGTTTGAACCACCGACCTTGAGGAACAAACCAACCTTTCAGTCATATAGCACCACACCAGTGAGATAAATAGTAAAATTTAAATAAGATCTATGAATTAGTTAACAGAATTACATCAATGTCAATTTCTGGCATTAATAACTATATAAAATGTTATTTGAGGTTTACATAAGATGTTAGCATTTGGGGAATCTAGGTAAAGAGCATATGGGAAGTTTTTTTTTAACTATTTGAAAGTTTTTTATAAGTCTGAAATTATTTCCGAATAAAAAGGAAAAAAGAGCTTTAAACTTTCACAATGTCTACTCTTTCCCCTCTAGACAACAGGGGGAAAGAAACCATGGTTAAAGAGACAAGAGTCCTAACAGCCACACAATATGTTGTTAGCATGCATTTTCTACCAGGGTGCTATCTTCCGATTAAATTGTTCTTGAATTTAAGTGTAAATGTTCCCTGTATATTACATAATACTGTTGTATTTGTGTGTGTGTATTCATTGCATATGCTGAATTTTTTTTTGCTACTACTTGAAGTGACATCTAAATTATAGAATCGTCATGACGCTGGTCAAGTTTCCTCCCCAGCATAAATTCATAAGAACTTTTCAGCATGATTTACCAGTAGTTCCCAAACTTACTGCATATTAGAACCACTTGGAGAGTTTTTAAAAAAAATCCCAATGCCCAGGTCAAACTCCACACCAATTAAGTCACAATCTCTGCAAACAGGATCCAGACATTAGTAATTTTTAAAGCCCTAAGTGATTCCATTGTGCAGATTAGCTGGGAACCCACTGTGATTTCCACTTGACAGCTATCAGTGGAAGACCTGAAGCACAGGCTGGTAGCCATCTACTAGGAATGCTGGAGAAGGAATTCCTTCACTGGTAGATGACCTCTGCATTCCAATTGAGTCCAGAAGCTTTATAATTCTACAATCTTACTGTTTTGCAATCAGTTCATTCTTAAAATATTATCAAATTAATTTTTCACACACAAAAAATAAATATGACATATTTTTCTGATTTTTTGTTTAATGCAATTAAAAATGAACCTATACAAACAATGACTAGAATAACATTTTCTAACAAATACTGTACAAGGAGAATTTTTACAGCACATATTCAAAAAACATTCAAATGTAACAAAAATTGTATAAAGTCTCGTGTCTTTCTGATTCCCTAACAAAATTAACATCCATTTATTTATTTGCAGCTTTAAAAATAGCCCAAATATGCAAATCAATCAAGAAGAACTTAAGTATTCTTCAGATTAGGATTTCTTTCTAAAGTTTAAAATTAACAGGATAATTTCAGCTGCAACTTTATAAAAGTTTACATTTTCAATTCAATGCTTAAATGGAGAAAATCTCCAAATGGTTCCTTACCCCCAATTAGTAAAATTTAAAAAAAGTATCTTGAAAAATCTGACCTTAAAACACCAAAACCAAACCCATTGTCAATGAGTCGGTTCTGACTCACAGCAACCCCACAGGACAGAGTAGAACTACCGTCAAGGGTTTCCAAGGTTACAATCCTTATCGAAGCAGATTTGCCCCATCTTTCTCCCACACAACAGTTGGTGGCTTTGAACCCGTCTACCTTTCAGTTGGCATTTGAGCACTTAACCACTGTGCTGTCAAGACTCCTTGACCTTAAAATAGAATGTATAAACCATTATCATTAAATAGTTTAAAAAAACAATAAATATTGATAAAATATGGATTATGCAGCAGTGGGTTCCTTCATTAAACAGAAAAGCAATAATGAAAACAATGTTTTTCATGTTTTAATTCCACAAAAGACACTGAATAGCTAATGGTCTTCCAACCAGACCTATTTTAGGCACAAGCTTGTAAATAAACGCAAAAATATTCTTTCCAAAAATAAAATCCTTCGATTAGAGACTGTACAAGGTAGCTTCAAAAGTTCATGGAAACATTCTATTATGCTTCAATTCATTTTTCCATGACCTTTTTGAAGCCCTCTCATATAAACTAGTACATAGATAGCATTCACCACACAGGTACCACTTTTAAAGTTGCAAGGACTCATACATAACTTAAATGTGTACTAAAAGATTCTGGACTAAAAGTTTCACAGAAAGAGACACCATCACTGAAAGGGGGCCTGCTTTCCTGAAACCTTGGCTACAGTACTTCAGACCTCTAGAGCTCTTGCATTCTTAGACCCTGAACCTGGACAGAAAAGTGGCTGATTACATAATCACCAGAGTTACCACATAAGACTGGAAATGTCACAATGGCCTTGAATTTCTACCTTGAAATAGCTATCCTAAAAATAAAATATTCAGCCTCTGCTTTATCTTTTATATAAATCTTCTAGAAAATAATTGCAGGGTTAATAAAGTCACCTTTAAGTTTTAATTAGTAATACAATAGACTACCTTACAGGAAAAGGGAACTACTTGGGATTCTGAGGAAAGGAGAAGTTGGAGCTATGACAGACAGCTGACAGGGGTGCTACAACATCCTGAAGACCTCAACGTTTTCTCCAATGATTAGGGAGGTGTATTAGAAATGCAGGACTCCTGGTGTGGTGCTGTAGGATCAGCACTGGACTATTAACCATAGGGTTGGCAGTTCAAACCTACCAGCTGTTCTTCGGAAACCCCATACAGGGTCGCTATGAGTTGGAACCAACTCGACAGCACTTAACAACAACATTAGAAATGTACACCCCAAGTCCATGGAAAATCTATCCAAAAGTGGGAAAATGGAAGTGTACACAGAAACAAAAGAAGGTTGTTAAATCGTACATTATCCAAGCAAAAGTAATGAAGAAATAATAAACTATGTTACTTGTCTTCTAATCAGAAGTGGCTGAATTCAGGTCTGTGGTCTTTCTGTACCAAACAATGATTCCCCCTTTACACACAACTTTAAGAGGCTAATGTCGGCTAGGGTGCACAAAGTACAACAGATGGACTCTGTTTAATTTTAAATGATTATTATTTAAGGAGGGTACACAAGAGTCATAGAACTAAACAAGAAATATTCATCAGAATCTGAGTGCTATGCTACAACCAGGCATTTGCACCATAAGCTTGTTTACTCTGTCAAAGGGAAAGAGTCAAAGGGAATGAGTTAGAAAGTTTTCTGCAGGACTCTTCACAGTGCTCAAGAATGACGGCCTGCTCACTGAACTCTACAAAACCTGAGGGATTCTTTTATTCTATAAAGGTGGTTTTCTTTTTCCAAGATCAACCTTGAATCTCAATAAAACATACTTTGAATATCAAAGACAAAAAAACACAAACATAACAAGGGAAATAAGAACTACATAATAAGAAAGAACAGAGATTAATCAGAAAAAAAGATGCAAGTTCTAAGACATACTAGTCAAGGCTGTAGAACAAAAAGGAATCCCTAAACAAAGATGATAAAAATTTTAAATACATTTCACAAAAATGCTTCAGTACTGCCATAAAAATGCTTAAAAACATTAAGAGGCACAGCAAATGTTTTGAAGAGAAAACTATCTTTAAGACAGTGAGTCACTATTCCATTATGGTAATATTTAGAAAGTAGTTCACACCAAGAACAGAAAGGGTAAAAGAGCAAGAAAAAGCAAACCCAAATCACTCTACCAAGGTTTAACTGTGGACAGCAACACAAGCAAAGTGACACAGTGTAAAACAAACACAGACTGGCCCCTTACCAGGGACTCTAAAGGAAGGACGGGACCTTAATTAAAGGGCACACCCCATACTATTACTAAAAATGAGCTCTATAATGGAACAAAAATAACATGCTAACTATGATTCATTAGAGATGGTAAAGTGAACTAGATAAATTTCTTTTTTTTCCCTCTCTCACTTTTAAAGCACTCAGACAAGGCATAACTTTAAAATTGTGGGGAAAATAAAATGACTCATTTTTTAAAGTTCCATGAAGCAACAAAATTATAAGAATTGTAAAACAGATATTTTAATACCTTGATTATGAGATGTTGTTGTTGTTAAGTGCCATCGAGTCAGTTCTGACTCATAGCGACCCTGTAAAAGGTTTCTGAGGAGCAGTTGGTGAGTTTGAACTGCTGACCTTGTGGTTCAAACCAACCTTATGGTTGAGTGCTTCTCCTACAACACCACATCAGGACTCCTGAGATATATGATTATTAATTATATATTCATAAACCTAAGAAGCCTTGTTGTTATGTGCCATGGCGTCAGTTCTGACTCATAGCAACCCTGTACAGGATTTCTGAGGCTGTAAATCTTTATGGGAGCAGAAAGCCTCATCTTTCGCCCACAGAACAGCTGGTAGTTTCGAACTGCTGACCCTGAGGTTCACAACTCAATTTGTAACCCCTATTATTTACGTACTAAGGATAAAGCAAAAGGAATTAGGCAAGTTTTCACAGCAAAGGTGACATCTATTCCTTGTAGTTGATAATCAACAAAACAAACATATTTACAAGAATATGTAAACCTTTAAGAGGAACTGAAAGAGTGGGTACTTAGGGTGAAGTACACAGTCAAGAGCTGGCTGGCAACCAAGCTGGTACAATGAATCCACCTTCACTAAGAGCATGAGTGAGATCAAGGGACACGTACGCTAACGTGAAGGTGGCAGTGAAGGTGGCAGAGTCTACATGGGTCAAAAGACAGTATTTGAAAAATCTAAATTACTAAAATGAAATAAAAGGTCTCATGGGCTTGGTTTGGGTTTGCTTTTGTTTCAATAAACAGGTTGGCAGTGCTAAAAACCAGATCTGAAATTTTCACTTTGGGGGTCTTCACCACTAGCTATTGCTCCATGTTGCAGCTCAGTTCTTGAATTCTCTAAGAAATGGTCACTAATTCATAACTAACTACATAATTTTTTCAAAGAAAATTTAAAATTAGGGAGAGAAGGTAATACAAAGTTTTGTTGTTGTGGTTTTTTTTTTAAAAAAAAAAAAAGACAGGAAAACAAGAAAAATAATGTTTTCCTTCAATCTCATACCATGAGAAAAAAGTTTTTTTCAGGGAAATAACGAGATGAATATAATTCAATAAATTATCATTATAATCTTCTTACTATTATGTTACTCGTAAGAAACAAAACAGTGGTGTTGCCATTTTCCTTAATACACCTTATTCTCCCAATTCCAACAAAAACAAGAGAATTTTTAAAGCATGAAGTTGAGGCACCAGTGGTTATGGGTGGAAGTGGACTTCTCTAGCAGGTTCTTCAGGGGATAAAAATCCCGCATGGACGCCATGAAGCTTGTCCTCTAACTCTGGCTGTTTGTCTATTTCTTCCTGATTATACTGGATGGCTGTAAAACAAAGATAAACAGTCATGCAGTGGGTGTGTCACACTTATCTCTATGGAAAACAGACTTCTTACACCATCTATTATTGGCTAGTCTATCTTAAAAATCACATTAATGCAAGACAAAACATTTTCCTTTGTATTTTTCCTTATGTGCAAAACAGATTTGCATTTAAGCCTAGAGTAATACAAATTTGCTCAATTAGCATGAAAAGCAACACTGTGGCAAACAAATCTTGGTTTTAAAAAAAAATGTACGGCCAATAGCATATATCAGAAGATTTTGCACGACTACTTCTAAATCGCAATTTTCTTTCAGTAAGAGTTAATGTGACATTCTCTAGGATGATCATCTTCTAAGCTCTAACTTTAATTATAGATACCTAAGTATACTACAACATTTATATGCCTCAGGAAAACTTATGTATGAGCCCAAATTCCAAACTACTAATACAACGTGGCACGCAGATTAATCAGACTTAAAAAGAAGCATAAAGTAGAATAAGGTATAAAGATAACAAGGTATAAATTAAAGACAAGGCTAATACTTTCTAACAGAGCTTGAAAGATTATTATTTGCAATTCTCTCAGAAATAATATTCACCCACAAATGTCCAGTATTCCGAAAAACTGGAATTACATAAATCAATAAATAATTTTAGACTAGTGATTCTTTTTTGAATAATATAAATTATCATAATTGATTGGAAACTGTGAGGTACATCTACTTGAATATCCATTTATTATCAACACATGTCAAAAAAGCACCCTAAGTTCTCCAACTACTCTCTGATTTAACACCAGTCCATCATTAGGAGTCCATGGAGTCCTGGTGTGGCTCTGTGGGTTAATGTGTTGGACTGCAAGGTCGGTTTGAACCGCAAGGTCGGCAGTTCAAGCTCACCAGTCTCTCCTCGAAAACCCTCTACAGGGTCGCTATGGGTTAGAACAGACTCAGTGACACTTCACAACAGCAACAACAACATCATTAAAAAGTTTATCCTAGGAGAATTCCTGCCTTTCTGGTCATAGATAGAAGTCATCAACATAATGATGTACCAGATAATTTTCTGTTTTCTATAATTTAGACAATAGAAATATAAATTCTTCCCCATCTCTAAAGAAATACAGCACTACTACTAAGTTGAATGCTTGGCTTCTGTGTTTTAATTTAAACTTTAATTTCTGCTTTAAAAAGTAGAACTTTTCTAGATTATTATACTTAATTCTGAGATCTATGATGTAAGAATCAATTTGAAGTATGTTTGGAGTAGTATGCAATGATTACTTAAACACTTATAAAATTTTTGAAACATTATTAAAGATTAAGAGAAATAAAATTATGAAGCAATGAAGACAGATTAGTTCACTCAACAGCTTTAAATATGCATTGTTGTACTATGGAGGTTGGAAAGCCAAACACTGTATTTCCCAACCGCCCTTGTAGCTAGAGTTCCAGATATGATTGGTCCCATCCAGCAATTGCACTCACTTGAGACTTTTACTCAGAATCGAGTTACATATGGAGAGAGGCAGGACATGAGGTATCCAGTTTTGCTGGCACAAAAGGTGGCAGAGGTGCTGAGATTCTGGTGTTGGCAACTGTTCATGGCTTCCTAATCCAACAGGCATCTTCCTGATCAGGAAGGCAGCTTCTTGATTGTTCCAGAAGCAGCAACTCCTTTGGCAGTTCATCCTTGTGATGAGGCTCCTAGAAACTCAGACTAGGTTCTGTTTCTTTAGCTCTCCTAAAGATTCTGTGAGCTTGAGCTGTCTATACCCCTTAATAAATCCCTGTTGAATAGCTAAAGATGATTTCACTGCCTACAATCAAGAATCTTGACCTATACATAATTCTTAGTAGCTAGAAGTCAATCCAGAGCAAGAGAAAGAATTTGAAATATAGTGTTGGCTTAGTTGAGGAGGCAGGGCTTTGGGTAGTGACATCTCATGCATGCTAACCGAAGTTAAGGTGTTAGAGGATGAGGTGGTAGAACAGGATGCTATCATGTGGTGGCTGCTTTTCGTCTTTTTCAGGTAAGACCTACAAGAAGGACGCAATTCAGTCTAAGCTAACAAGTCTGCAGAGATGCAAGAGAATATAGCTTTGCTGAGGGGACTGCTCTATTTGCCATAAAAATTGGCAGTGTTCCTAATTTTGACCTTCAGTTTGAAGTACTTCAGTCTGAAGTATCACTTCTGTACTTCCAATTGAAAGTTTTAATAAGGCTCTGATAAAGCAACTTTGCAGCTTCTTCAATTTTTTCCAAGAACTTTTCCTTAAGAATCTTTCTGCCAAGTAATAGAAGTCATCCTGGAGAAGAAGATCAAATTAAGACTGTGGCCATCCCATTCAAGTTTATAGTTTAAAATGGTCTCAAGTACATACCATTTATTTAAGACCCAAGGTGATGGGAGAACAAAGAGGCTGGCAAGTAAAAGATGAGGTTCTACAGTATTGAAAGCTATGTCTTGACAAGATCTTTGACTTTGGTTACTGATGGAAATGACAGGAAAAAACAGATAAGAAACTTATTAAGCTTTTAAGAAATCATTCTGCCAAAAATCAAAGCAAATAAAAACCCCAAACTTGATCTGCAACCCTTTGTGACTATTAGCCATCTAAAATAATCCCTGAGCCCTCTAACCCACACAAACAGGAAGTGAACTACTAAGGCTAAAGAGCCTCCAAGAAGAACATACTTTCCACTGAAAATTTAAAAGTAAGTGAAAGAACAATAAAAACTTCCTCTAGGGCAAAATCAAAGCCTCCTGAGAACGTCCGGAAAGAGTGTTCTTCGCAGAAAGTTTAATCAGAGATTGTCTTATAGGTAAACCAAGGAATATATATTCAGGAACAGAGCAGAAAGTCTTTGTTACTTTTACCAAGCAGTAGTTAATTGCTATGGATAAGTGATACCTATGTTTCCATTCCTCCCTGTTCTAAATGGTAGATTTATTGTAGTTACCCTACACTTACACCACCATTATATATATAGTGTTCTTGGCATAGACATATGGCCTTTTAGTTTGTAGATGGCCAGAACACAAGGAAATACACCTGAACAAAATGGAGAAACTACACTCAGATATCATGATCTTGGACCTTTAAGTAAAAATAAATTTGACTTAGGGGGTTTCCTTTAGGGAAGCTGGGTGTGGAACAATTATTTTCTATGTTTCAGAAGACTGTACCTACAGATCTAGGTAGTCAGCAAGGATGACTGGGGCTTAAACAGAAAGTTGCTTATCCAAAATTCCTTTTTTCCTTTCTTATTTACAGAATCCTGAAGGAGCACCCATGGCACAAATTGTTAAGTGTTCAGCTGCTAGCCAAAACTTCCCCAGCAACTAACTCTGCGGGAGAAAGGCGTGGCAATCTGCGTTCAAAAAAATTATAGTCACCAAAGTCCTAAGGGACAGTTTGTACTATCACATGGTATCTCAACTGTGAGTTGAGATCAACTCTACAACACCTAACGGTAACAACTCTTAGCTGGTTTTATACGCACATGACTTCTCATCCTCTGCTGCAGTTAGGTGTCGTGATGTGATTCAGCTCTGGCTAAGAGGTTAGTATAAGAGTTGTGCAGTTCTTCTGCTAAATTACCTAAAATAAGCTACTTCAACTAGGCAAGGCCCTTTTCTTGCTCATCCCTACTATCTGTGGTGGCCACCTTGGACACTGAGAGATTGTGAAGATAAAAGCACACACTGCAGAAAGCAGAGCAGAAAGACAGGAACACCACCCACTTCTAGACTTCTTTTGTGTAACAGAGAAAAACTCCTATTGAGTTTAAACCACCATTATCTTTGGTTTTTATGTTAGATGTAGCTAAATCTAATCCTAAATGATAAAGTATAAAACAAAAATATGAATGAAAAATTACAATTGTAACAGCCATTTAGTTGAAGAATTTTTAGACAATCAAGGTTGTTGAAAGTAGGAGAAAAGTTATCAGGAAATATCTTAGGAGAAGAATTGTTAATATTTAAGTAATCTTTTTTTTTTCCCCCCCCAGAGAAAGGATGATAAATACCCATAAAGGAGTATCTATCTATCTATCTTCATGAGTTAAATGAAACCAATTTATTTTTAAAAACTGGTAGGCGGAGATTCTCACTTAAAGAAGTTCTGTTAGTGTCATTACATTATGCCAAAAGGTCACTTAATTCAACCACTGAAGGACAGTAAAGAAAAGGAAGGAGAGATGAAGGTGAGAGGAGCTACTAAGTTCATTTTCTTCCTTGTCCTGGTAGGCTTCAGTATGCAAATATCTGTGCCCCAAAAAATTATGTTTGAGTTTTAAAGGTATCGTTCTTTATTCCAAATATATTTTAATATATTTATTGAGCAGATAAAAAGGAGGGGTGGTAAGAAGATGAAACATGTTGAGTTAACCATTTTCTTCCTGGTTCTGGTGGGCTTCGGAATTTAAACGTCTGTGTCAAAAAAATATACTCTCATTTTAGAGTTATCTTCCTTTATTCTGAATGTTCTCTTATATATAGATATACTGAATATTTATTTTTTAATATGCTTAGCTAATCATAGATTTTAATCTTTTTAATGTTCTCTGATAAGATCAATATAATTGATTAGAAAGAATTATGAACAGTGTTGAAATAAATCATTTCACCACAAACATGGTAATCACATTATATAACATTTGAACTCTTCTGATGCATAAACATTTAAAGGCTTTTTCATTTTTCTTTAAGTATGCAAATTATAAAAAGTAACATAAATCTTAACTGCTCAAAATTATATTATATTTGTAACAAAAGTGGGTTTCAATGTATTCAACTGTTTATGTACTTAAACAGACAAATAAATAATAAAGTTACATACGTGGCTGGTATTTCAATTCTCCAGCTGGCCCTGATGGAGAAATTCCTTGTTGTAATTTTTTCTGTTCCATCTGCTGTACAGCCTAGTGAATGGAAAAACAAAGTCTTAAAAATAAGTACTTCTATGACTTTTGACAAAGCACAGCAAACTAACCGAAAATTGTTTTCTAAAATGAAATATTCAAACATTTAGATTAATATTTCACATAGCAGTTTAAAAATACTAATATTTAAAATACCACAGTCCATAGTACTTTGCACTGTCATATTACAAAAATACGGGCTGTCAGTAAAGCACATAAAATACTTTTTAATGCCACAATCTTTTTACAAATTACCACCTGATGGTATTCTAGCTTCTGAGCTTGAAGTTGGTCATGCTGACGTTGTAGCTCCTCTTTTTGTTTCTGAAGCTCTTCTGCCTTCTTCTTAAGTTCATCTTCTTGCAAAGAGATATGATTTTCATATTCTTTAAGTTCTTCTTCTGTGAAGAGTTGCTGCTGATCCAATGTCTGAAAAAAAATATGAGGAAAGATATTTGAAGAAATGCAGCAATAATTCAGCTTTAAAATTCTGTGATGCAAAAGACTGTCTGTAACATGCTATTTGGGGGGTAAGAAAGAGCAAAAACAAAAGCCCAGAGACTGATTAAGTTGGTTATCCACAGGGCACTGGGTGGAAAAGACAAAGAATGTGGAAAGAGAAATGCTATTCTCTAAATAAACTTTTTTATATAAATTTGATTTTTTAAACTTGCTGATGTTGAGGTTCGTGTCAAAATGAGGGGAGTAAGACAGAAACCCTACTGAATAGTTTTCATCTAAGGATTTTATGATTCAATTGTGAGTAATTGTTATCAGGTCTAATGGCAATTATCACAACTGTAAATGTAAAAGAGGTGCAACTAAAAGGGGGGAGCAGTTTATCTGTCATTTCAGGAACAGAGGACTGTAGGACCATCAAGAGGGGAGAACATAAGAGGAGTGAGGGATCTTAACCAGAAAAGCAGCGACAGCAGAGATGGTGGCAGAGGAGATGGCATAGAGACAGAGCCACAGAGGACTATAGGCCATGGACTGAGAAAGGCAGTGTGCCTGCAGGCAGGAGGCTGGCTTGCAAAATGTGTCCTTTGGACATTTAAACAAAAATATATTTTCTGTGTGGTATGCGTATATTAAAAAGAAAAAATTTTTAAAACGGTAACAGAGGTAAATACTATTGGCTGAGGGTGCACGGAGGGGATTTCAATCATAACAATGATTTGCTAAATATAAAGATGATGATGTGCCCTGCAAACCTTCACTCCCTCAATACACAATAAAATCTTTTGGAAAGAAAAAAAATTTTTTTGCTGATGTTTCACATACTCAAAGGAAATAAATACATGAATACATGCTTTTTAAACCCCTGAACTATGTCATCTGGCAAGGTCTAGAAGCAATGATTCTTCAATAGCATAGAACACATTCAGTGCCCAGATCTTAGTCTGTAATATCAATATCCATGAACAGAACCAAGATTGCTCAGAGAATGGCTAATTCCAGGGGTGAGGCAGGGAAAGACAAGATGAGCCGGGTTCAATTTATGCTAGAAAATAAGTAATTCTTTAAAGAATGATGGGGACATGTGAGAAGGATACAAAAGTCAGTGTGAATCAGGGTCGACAGGGATGGATAACTTAGACATTGGCTACCCAAAATGGGGGTGCTACAAAGGCAAAAAGTGACTGGCTTAAAAGCTTTCAAGAGGGAGCCTAGATCCAGAGGGTGTGGAGGAAGGTAGACTCTCCACTGAGGGGTTTCCAACCTGTCTGGATGGGGCTGATGAAAGGAGATGGGGATAAGACTCTTATGGTTCGATAGTGAATAATTGCTATCAGAACTGACTGTGAGGGTTGGAAATGTAAAGGTACACATTTTGTAACAAAAAGAGGGGAGTGGTTGATTTTGCAGCCCAGGAGCAGAGGTCCTTGGGACCATCAAGGGAGAAGAGCAGAGTGTGGGACCCTATCCAGAGAAGCAGTGACGCCAGAGATGGAGGCAGAGACGTTGACGGATGTAGAGAGATGGAGAGGATGGGGACTCTGGACTCAGGGAGAGAGAGGGTCTGTGTGTTGACGGCCAGGGGGCAGGCTTGCCAGGTGTACCCTTTGGTTATTTGATGATGCATGGAGGGGGTTGTAATCATTGCAATGAAACAAATACGATAAGATGAATGTAAAGCTGATATTCTCCCATATAAACGATCACTCAATTCACAATAAAAACTTAAAAAAAAAAAAAAAAAGTCAGTGTGAAGAAATTCTCATTGGTCAACTCTGGGACAATCTGAGAATCAAAAAACATAAATAATCCAAGTAAGGATGAATAAAATAAGACATGAGCCCACAGTGACAATAGGAGGTTAGTAGGCAGATGGACAAGTGGATGAGTGAGATGGGATGGGATGGGATAGTTTCACTATATAGTACAAAGCCAACTAATTATTGTCAAAAGAATGATGAGGTTAAAAAGTCACCATTTGTCAACTATCACAATAATAATTGACTCTGGCCAAAATCATCAATAAATGCTTAAATTAATGGGTAATGAGAACTCTAATTCTTTTATTATTGGAAACGTAAACCTATACAAATCTTAAGAAAAGTGCTTTTGTAAAGTATAGCAACATCATTTAAAATATTCTCTTGGTCTTGGCAATGCTACATTGAATAGCTACCCTATAAAATAAATCCAAACATATAAAAACTTTCTATGAACATGTGCTTATTGCAGTAAAGAAAATAAATAACAGTAAAAGATTGCAGATCAATGTCTAATCCTGAGAGAATGGTTAAGTATCTCCATAGCTATTAAAATAATGCTTACAGATATTATGTGGAAATCCTAGTAATAGAATGTCAAATGAAGCAAAGAAGCTGAGTTAATGACAAAAAATAAAATAGGGACTTTACAGTGGGGAAGCCTGGTTGCTATCGCCTTGACCACATCATCCAGGTTAACGTTACCAATGATGGGGACAACCAACAGCATGTGCGGCCTGATACGATGGCACACTGGGAAGAACACAGCATCATTCTGTGGTATTGTCCTAAAAGTAGGAACCACCAGAAAACAGCAAACAAATTCACATTGAAGAACATTCTACAAAAGAACTATTGTACTCTTTAAAAATGTCAATGCCAAAAAGTACAAAGAGAGATTTAGGTACTGTCTCAGGTTAAAGAAAACTAAGAGTCCCTGCCTGGCGCAAACAGTTGATACAGTCAGTTGCCAACCTAAAGGTTAGATGTCCAAACCTACTCTGAGGCACAGAGAAAGAAAGATCATGGTGTACTACTTTTGAAAAATCAGCCAATGAAAACCCTAGAGAGGACAGTTTTACTCTGACAATCCATGGGTCAGAATTGATTAAACAGCAACTGGCTGTACCTGAGAATAGAATTAAATGAATGATCTTGATTTCCTTTTGCCCTAAAAAATATTATTGGTAAAACTGACAAAATGCCAATAGTTCTGAAGATTGAAAATAGTATTGTTTCAGTATTCATTTCCTGATATCAATAATATATTATAATTATGGAAGATATATAGTAGTTTGTAGGAAATACGTGATAAAGTACTTAGGATTAAAGCAGTATCATGTGCAACTTACTTACTCTTAAAATACAAAATGCTATGTATCAGTATATAGTTACTGAATATTATCTATATGTCTATATGTATGTAGACATATAGGAATATGGAAACATACATATAGATGATATACAATAACTATATTGTAGACATACAGACATATGGAAACACATATATACATATGGAAACATATACATAGATACTATACAGTATTTTGTAGACATATATATTGTTGTTGTTAAGTGCTTTCCAGTCAGTTCCACCCCATAGTGTTCCCAGTATGGGGTTTCTGAGGAGCAACTGGTGAGCTTGAACCACTGACCTTGGGACTCAAACTGATTTTGCAATCTAGTGCATTACCCCACAGTGACACACCAGGACTCCTATAGACATATAAACACATACATATATATGAAAGGCTTCAAACTGTTAATGAAAAATGGAATGAAAAGATATTGGAATTTTTCCACAAATGTTTTGAAGCCCCCTCATATATAGTTAGGCATACGTACAAACACATATAGAAAGGGAAAGAGGAATGAAAAAGATATTAAATAAACAGCAAAATGGAAGATCTAGGCGATGGTATTCAGAAATTCTACTTATTCTTACAACTTTTACATAAATCTGAAATGTTGCCAAAATATTTAAAAATTATAATTACCTATTAATTTTCTCCTTCACTAAAAATTATTAAAAGTTTGTAGGAAAGTGGAATGAAAAGATAATGGACTTGATGGCTTGATTAATCAGAACTCAACCAGAGGAAGATTAAATTCATCTGTATTTCTAATCATCAATATTGAATTATTCTATATGCAGAAAAAAATATAATTAATAAGACTTCTAATTACGCACATGTACACTATGATTATAAAATAATCAATTGCCACAGGTTTTGAAGAAATCACATTGATTGCTTTATATTGACATTTTGTATAAAAGACAACATTACAAGGGTTAAGTCAAAAAGTACTGCTGCAATGAAGACAGTCCCACTGACACCCTCTGACCTTGAGATGAGAGAAAGAAGAGGAAGAACTGAGTGGTCTGAAGTTTAGGAAGATGTATGAACTCCTGAGCCCATGAACACCGACCTAGTCCTTGGGGGCTAGGATGAGAGTGAAGTGGTCAGCTGGTCTGAAGTGCAAGGAGGTGTGCAGGAACTCCCAAACTTGCAGCTAGCACCCATTTGACCTAGCTTAGATGGCTATCTGACCAGAACTTGAACAGATGAAGATAAAGATGTTTGGTACTGTGAGCAGCGTAAATTGCTACAATTTGATGAACTAGACTTTTGCTTATGGATGCAGTTGTTCAAAATTCCAACTGGAATGGAAGAATTCTTCATATCAAGAAATAAGCTTGTTTCCTCAGTGCACTGGGTGGATAGGGATGGACAATGTAGACACTAGTTATCAAACATGGCGGGGGGAGTGCTATAAAGACATGAAGTGGCTGGCCTATAAGCTTTCATGAGTGTGCTCAGTTTCAAAATGAGGAAGTAAGGTAGAATCCCCAGTGAATAGGTTCCCTCTTTTCCAGATAGATCTGGTGAAAGGGGGTGGTGGATGAAGGTGATAGGATTTTATGATTCAATCGTGAGTAACTGTTAGCAGGATTAATTGTGATCATCACAGCTACAGTGGTAGAAGATGTGCAACTAAAAGGGGAAGTAGTTAATCTTTCATTTCATGAACAGATGATCCCAGGACCACCAAGAAGGAAGAGCATGAGTGGAGCGTAAGATCCCTAGAAAACAGTGGAGTAGAAAAACAGTGAGTGACGGCGGACGTGGTGGCAAAGCAGCTGTGGGCTAGGCTGAGTGCCTGTGGACAGGAAACTGGCTCACAAAATATGCCCTCTGGGAATTTAAATAATATGTAATTTTGTTTTGTATGTGTACATCAGATATTTTTGCTTTGTTCATTTGTGAAATACAGGATGCAAATGGGGAGCAACAGGGAGGAAGTAGGACAACTGCTGTTGGAGGGAGGGGATTATAATCATTGAGATGAAACATACTGTATAATTTGTTGAATGTAAAGCTGATAATCCTGCCTGCAAACCTCCACTCAAATCATAATAAAAAGTTATAAAAAAAAAAAAAAAAGGACTAAACATTGCCTGAAAAAAAAAGTGGTGGTGGTGGTGGTGGTTATGTTCCATGGAGTCGGTTCCGACTCATAGTGACCCTGTACAGGATTTCTGAGGCTGTATATCTTTATGGGGACATAAAGCCTCATCTTTCTCCCACAGAACAGCTGGTAGTTTCAAACTGCTGACCTTGAGGTTCGCAGCCCGATTCGTAACCAGAGTTACCAGAGTACAGTTACCAGCTGTACCAGAGTACAGCTACAAAATTTAAGAAATCTTTGCTAAATAAAAATATCAATATGTGAAGCTATTGTTTCTAAACATATCCTCCGTTTAGGCCTATATGTTTCTGAAAGTGGTATTTCCCTCCAACCCTACCCCAAAGAATTCTGTGCTCATTGATTTACACCACATCAAAACAAGCAGTTTTGTCATCCTCAAGTGAGACTCAAATTGTGTTCCTTTGAATTGTGTTTTGAATTTGGGGAACAATTTGAAAGGGCAAGATCAAGGTTGTAGGGTGGGTAGGGTAAAATTTCACAACAAATTCTCATAGGACAGCTCTTGCTACTCTCAAAGAGTGAACAGGTTTATTGCCATTGTTGTTGCTGTTGTTAAGTGCAGTTGAGTCAGTTCCAACTCATAGCAACCCAATAAAGGTTTTCTAAGGAGTGGCCAGTGGATTTAAACTAGTGACTTTGTGGTTAGCAATCCCAAGCTTATCCTACAGCACCACAGCGGGGCTCCATGTATTGTCATGATGGAAAACAATTTCTGGACACAATTCTCCTGGCCTTTTTCTCACCAATGTAGTTTTTAATTTTCTTAAAACATTTTCATCATAAGCCCCTGTGATCATCCTGTATCCTTTGAGAAAATCTAGCAAGATTACCCCTTTGGAGTCCACCAGTCACCATAACCTAAACTGACCTCTCTGGCCTAGCAGATTCCACTCCCCCAGAAGCCAATGATTGGGCCTCTTTTTGAAGGCACCCTAATAATACTAAGACAAGTGTATTACTCCAAACTGTTTTGCAGCTATAGCCACTGATCACAGAGACATGATTAAACACGTTTTGTTTGGATTAAACTTGTGAAGGTATTAACTGGAAATCTAGTAGCAATAAATTTTTTTTTCCCCTCATATTCAAGTTCTAAAGGGTAGGATTTGTACTGAGACAAAGTTCAGAATGCAGAAAGGGAGAGAAAATGGGAACAGGAAACATAGGGAGGAAGTGGGATTATGTGCTGTTGCATTGTGGGAATTGCAATCAATGGCATGGAACAAAATAGGAATTGCTGAATGGAAAACAAATTTGCTCTGAAAACTTTCACCCAAATCACAATAAAAAGTCAGAAAGAAAACCAAAAAGACAACACTAGTAAGACTATACATGTAAACGATGGTTCTCAGAGTTAAAAGTACAATACACTGGTGCAGAATTTCATGAACTATATGAGTACAACCCATTTAATGTAAGTTCTATTACCTCCCAGCTATCTGGCTCCAGGAATTCCTTTTTTTCTGTAGCTTTCAAGAATTCTTCCAGAGTCACCAATCGGTCTTTGTTAGCATCAATCTGATTAAAGCAAAATATATGTGTAATGTAAAATATTACAATTTAGACATTAGAAATGGTCTTTTAATATATGCTACTACATAAACATGGCAATTGAAAACAGTCTAAACATTCATGGTCACTATTGTTGTTAAGTGCTGTCAAGTCAGTTCTGACTCATAGCAATCCTGTATAGGGTTTCTGAGGAGTGGCTAGTGAGCTTGAACTGCCTACTCTGTGGTCCAAGCTGATCTTGCAGTCCAGCCCATTAGCCTGCAGTACCACAACAGGACTCTACTGGGGGTAAAATCAAAACAGTCAATATTATGCTAAAATCAGAAAATAAATATCTAGACACCTTTGTTGCTGAGTGACACCGAATCAGTTCTGACCCATAGTAATCTTGTATAAGGTTTCCAAGAAGCAGCTGGTGGGTTTGAACCACCAACCTTGCAGTTCAAACTGGCCTTGTGGTCCAGTGCATTATCCTGTAGTGTTACACCAGGACTCCTAGACACCTGATACCCCCCAGTATGTCCCTGCATGGCTCAAATAGTTTGCACTCAACCACGAACCTAAAGGTTTTTTTTATGTTTTATTGTGAATTATATGGTAGTTTACATGGGGGAACTTTAATTTTACATTCATTCCATCGTATATCATCTCATTGCCATGGTTTCAATCCCCTTCATGCATCATCAATCACCCAAAGGGTATATCCCAGAAACTCGCCCCCTACACTTCCCTCTCCTCCCCCCATTTTTCAGCCCACAGTCCCTTTCCCTCTCTAGATCCAAAGACCCCAGTTGCTTCATCACTTTGCGTCATCATCTCTGCCTCCATCTCAGGCATCTCTGTTTCTCTGGGTAGGATCCCGCTCTCTGCTCTTCTCCGTTGATGGTCCCAGGGGCCTCTGCTCCTATCCTGGAGAGTTAATCACTCCCTTCTTTGTTACAAAACTTCTACCTTTGCATTTCCTACCCTCATAATCTGTCCTGATAAGCATTATTCACTACATTATCACGAGTTACCCATCTGTATCTCCTTTCATCAGCTCCGCCCAGACAGATTGAATAGTACCTACTAGAGATTCTGCCTTCCGCCATGCTCCCTAGCACTAGGTTCCCTCTTGAAAGCTTGTAAGCCAGTCACACGAATCTAAAGTTGACTGTTCAAATCCACCCAGTGGTAATGTCAAGGAAAGGCCTAGTAATCTGTTTCCATAAAGATTATGTGGAGCAGTTTTACTTCATAACACAGAGGAAGCCAGGAATCAGAATTGACTCAATGACAATGGTTGTGTTTGTTTTGAAACCTCAGAAAAAAACAAGTTTGAGTCTGCTGATCTGACTGGTTAGGCAGGTACTATCTCTTTTTACCTCAACACACCATGTACTTGAACAAGAAAAACAACCTATCCAAAAAGAGGACTAGCTTTGACTTAGTTATTTTTAAAACAAAAAGCTGAGAGAATTTAAATTTAAGCTTTCCTATAATGTGCTGGACTGTTTTCAGTCACAAGATCGCTGGTTCAAATCCATGTGTATTTCCTTGAGTTGGAACCAACTCAACGGCATTTAACAGAGGATCGCTATGAGTTGGAACCAACTCAACGGCATTTAACAGCAGTTTTTCGCTAAAACAAAGTTGATAAGCTCTGCAAGTCCTCTTCAATGGCTCTTGTAGATGATGGCAAATTCACACAAAGATGACTTATGTAGTGGCCAAACAAATTCATTTGATACCTAGGATGCCAGCAGTCAACAGAGATCTCAATTCAGCATAAACAGGGCAAATATCAAATGAAAATTACTGAAGCAAAAGTTTACCCTGCATATCAAGTCTACTTCAGAGTTTTTGGTGTAGTGGGAAGTGAGGCAGAAGGAGAGCTGCAGAGAGAAGCAAATATTTTATTTACAGTAGTCAGGGCACTGTGTCTGCAGAGTGGACATTTAGGCATAAATCTGATGGAAGTAGAACAATCATTGTGATGATCTGGAAGAAGGGTGCTTTCAGAAGAAGGAAATTAAGTGAAAAGGTCCTAGGGTGGGAAGAAGCTTGGTTAGAGGGAAATGACAAGAAGACCAGTATAGCTAGCCCAAGTGAGGCAAAGTCAGAGCGATGAGATCTGAGAAAGAGGCAAGGGGGAAATTATGGCATAACTTTTTGGACATAGGAAGGATTCTGGATTTGAGTCTGAATGAAATGGCAAGCCACTGAAGTATTTTGAACATGACAGCAACATGACCTGGTTTAAGCTTTTAAAAGATCTTTCTGCCTACTATGTGGAGAAGTAACTCAACAGGGCAAAGGGGAAAGAGTAATGCTATAGTTCAAGTGAAAGATCTGCTTAGACTTCTTTGGTAGTAGATGTGGGGTGAATAAGTCCATTCTGGATGGTTAGAAAACAGATCAAATCACACTCATGGACTGTATGCAGGATATGAGGAAAATAAGAATTACAGATGACTTTGGCCTGAGCCTCGTGTTGAATGGTGATCCATTTGCTGAAATGAAAACCACTAAGGGAGGCACCTTAGTTGTGCTGCTATGACAGAAAGACCACAAATAAATGACTTTAACAATCAGAAAGTATTTTTCTCACAATTTAGGAGGTCAGAAGTCTGAATTCAAGGTGCAGGCTCTAAGGGAGTGCTTTCTCTCTCTCACAGGCTCTTAAAGAGGTTTTTGTTAAGCTTCTGCTCCTAGGCAATCTTCAAGTGCTTGGCGTCTCTCTTTCCCTGTCTCTTCTTCTTTGTTTGCATTTCATCTCTTTTATGAGTCCTGGTGTAGTGCTGTAGGATAAGCACTGGATTGCTAATCACAAGGTTGGTGATTCAAACCCACCAACCACTCCTTGGAAAATCTATACAGGGTCACTATGACTCAACAGCACTTAACAACAACAACTCATCTCAAAACAGATTGATTCAAGATATACCCTATACTAACCCTATCTTGTTAACAGAGAAACCCCATTCCCAAATGGGATTATAACCACATGCACAGAAGTTAGTTTTACAACTCATATTTTTTGGGGACATAATTAAACACATAACACTCTCCTCATTGACTCTTGCCACAGACAAGGCTTTGGCCAATCAACAGGTTGTAAGTAGATATGAGATTTGTCACATCTGAGCATAAGACTACTATTATGTAGTTTGGCTTGGGGTTCTCTTATATCCCTGTCTTCCATCATGAGAACAACATGACCCAAATAGTCTGGGAATAGAAGGGAATGTAGAGCCAAAACCAGCCACAGCCAACCTAGCCCAAAGCAGCCTAACCCTGACACACCTACCTGCAAACAGCTCTTAAAGCTTATATAATTTGAATAAGAAATAAATCTTTGTAGTTATAATCCATTAAGTAATTGGAATTTTTGTTTTTTTCTTAGCAAAAACTAACACAGAATATTTAAACACCAAATATTGTATATTTCACATCTAAAGGAGTCTATTTTATAGTTGATATGCAGGAGCTCTGGTAGCGTTGTTGGTGTTGTTATGTGCCGTGGAGTCAGTTCCGACTCATAGCGACAGTAGACACAGGGTTTCCGAGGCTGTAAATCTTTACGGGAGCAGACCACCTCATCTTTCTCCCGCGGAGTGACTGGTAGTTTTGAACTGCTGACCTTGCGGCTCGCAGCCCGATTCGTAACCACTACTCTACCAGTGGTTACGAATCAGGCTGCAAACCGCAAGGTCAGCAGTTCGAAACTACCAGCTGTTCTGCGGGAGAAAGATGAGGCGTTCTGCTCCCATAAAGATTTACAGCCTCGGAAACCCTGTACAGGGTAGCTATGAGTCATAACCGACTCCACGGCACACAACATCAGCAACATCACATGCATGAAAACTACTTTAAAGTAATAACAAATTATTTCACTTGCACTATAGGAATATACTGAGTCGGTTGGATCAAAAATTCAAAATCCAGTTATATACATTATCTCTCTACATAATATCTATCTCATGGTAAGATTGAGTGCAAGAACTTGAAGTATCAACAGACGTCACACACACAGTTAGAACTTTTCAAACATACCTCAGTCATTACATGTTCCCTCATTCTAAGCCTTTCTTCCTCCATTTCTATCATATCATCCTCTTCATTTTTAGGGTCATAGACTTTCTCCAACTAGAAAGAAAAATTTTAAACCAGCTTAGAAGAAAAAAAGTAATAGAAGGGAAAAAAAGAGAAAAGAGAGCGAGCAAGAGTGTGTGAGCGAAAACACAAATGCATTATAAATGTGGTTACCTCTTTAGTAAACAGGGCTTCTAATTCTTGTTCATCCAGGAAGCCATCATTATTGACATCTAAAGTTTAAATGTTACAAATGCAAAAAATCCATTTTAATGCCTTAAAAAAATAACTGAAATGAAATTATTTAACAACTTGTCTGCAACTGTTGTCCTGACATAAACCATCAATGTGCTTCAGAAATTAAACTTCTTTTTTACTGAAGACTCAGATCACTCCAATGACAATTTACCACCAATATTTATCTAATTCAGAAATTATTTTAGGAAAACATGTCTTAACCAGTTTTTTCCCCAAAAATTCAAAGTAAAACAATGTGCTATAGAAATTAATTTTAATACCACACCAGGAAGCCTATTATCAGCTAGCAAAAAAAAAAAACTCACTGTCAATGTGCAGAGAACCTGTCAGTGAGTCACAATGACCCAGCAGGAAAAGTCTAAAATATTTTACACTGCAGATCAGCAATAAAGAATCTTACAGTACCTTAGAGAAAAACTCTAAACATTTATTATCAATAGAACTCAATAACAGACCTTGGTAGAAGTCAAGTAAGAATAAAGCAACTAGTATTCTTTTCAAACAGAAGATATAAATATTAATGTTTGTATCAAATCTGTTACCATGTAATTTGAAAAATGTCTTGGGGTCAAAGTCATCAGGATCCAGTCCATCAGCCTCTTCCCATACCTCCTTCAGTTGATCTTTGCTTCCCTATGAATAAATTTTTTAAATTATCAAAACAAAACAGAATCTATATGTTGAGTCTCAAGATAACATACACATTTGAAGACATTTACAGACTTAATCATCAAGATATAAGCATGAGTAATTTATAATAAAATTCTGCTAGCTGGTACAAAGAAGTCCCTGCATTTGAATATGGTTTCATAAAGTCACACTCCTTACTGGATGGTTAACTTTGGGGTGATTTTCATGCTTTTTCTTCATTTCTTCATATTTAGATTCTTCTTCTTTTCTCTTTTCTTCATTCAGTGTTTTTAAATATTCTCTTCTTTCATGTTCCTTCAACATTTCATATTTTTTAAATTCTTCGTGTCGAGTCTTGTCATAGTGTTCTAGATCACTTGTAGCCTATAATACAACAATGCATTTAAAATAAGTAAAAAGATTATGTTTGAAGAATATAAGTAAACTGATTACAGAATACAGCATACTTTCTAAAAGAAACTCACATGGAGGGAGGAGGCAAAAAAATGCCAATAGATTCTTCTTTTTTAATTCTACCTTTTATTTAAGTCATTATTATTACCAGAGGAGTAAGCATTCAATGAAACGAAAAATTCAAAGCTAATGGCATGTTAAGAAGCTCCCCCTAAGCAATGTATAAACTGATTTTAAAAAGAAAAAAAAGAAGTAGACTATACAGTAGAGAAAACTAAAATGGTTTTGAAGCATTGACATGGCTTTGTAGGTTAACGGGTTGGTCTGCAAAATCATTTGAACTGCAAGGTCGGTGGTTCAAGCCCACCAGCCACTCCTCAGAAACCCTATACAGGGTCACTTATGGGTAGTAATCAACTCTACAGCATTTAACAACAACAACAACAACAAGTGCTACGAGTACTAGTGTGGGGCCATCGGATAAGCACTTGACCTCAAGGTTGGCTTGAACCTCAAAGTCAGCAGTTCAAACTCACCAGCTGCTCCTTGGAAACCCTATGGATCAGAACTGACACAATGACACTTAACAACAACATCAATAATATCGTCAGGGTTAGATCATCTAGTCTGGTAACTTCAGACTTGATAGTATTGTTGTTGTTAAGTGCCATCAAGTAGTCTGCAACTCATAGTGACCCACTATGGGGTTCCAAGGAGCAGCTGGTGGGTTTGAATTGCTGATCTTATGGTTCGCAGTCCAGTGCTGATCCTACAGCATCACACCAGGAGTCTAGTCCAGTAGTGGTGGTGGTGGTGGTAGTGTGCAGTGGCGTCGGTTCCAATCCTATATAAGGTTTCCAAGGCTATAAATCTTTATGGCAGCAGAAAGCCTCATCTTTCTCCCACAAAACGGCTGGTAGTTTCAAACTGCTGACCCTGAGGTTAGCAGCCCAACTCGTAACCACTATGCTACCAGAGCTCCTTCCAGTACAGCACTGGTGGTAGTTGTGGTGGTTATGTGCTGTGGAGTCGGTTCAGACTCATAGCGAACCTGTACAGGATTTCCGAGGCTGTAAATCTTTACAGGAGCAGAAAGCCTCATCTTTCTCCCCTGGAACAGCTGGTAGTTTCAAACTGCTGACCTTGCAGTTCACAGCCCGATTCGTAACCACTACACTACCAGAGACTCTTACCTAAAAACCTGAGGCCATTATTTGCTTCAGAATTTTCTAGGTTTTTATAAAGGTAACATGGCATATGGGAATATATGAAACAAATCTGTAGTGTCTATAATCAAATAGATTAGTATTTCTTTAACAAAATCGATAAATACATTAAGACAAAATAGAAACTATAAATAGCCTTACTATAATTGGTTCAGGACAAGTTTCAGCTTTTAAAGCTCTTTGTACTTCAGAATTATAGCTAAAATAGACTATACACCCAGATTAATATCTGCATTAATAACAGTTAAGCTACCTCCCTCCCTTTAAAGATATTCTAGAAAGTCTATCAAGTTATGCTACTATTTCATTGAGTTTACCTGTCAAATTACAAGACCTGAAAGGCACCATAAAAGAGTATCTGTTGAAATGATTCTCACCGCTTTGATTAGCATATCTAAATCTGTGGATTCAAACGTGTCGGGATTCATGTGGTTTAGGTGATCGAACTGCTTTAGAAGAGCTTGGTGGTTTATACCTACATCTGAAAGATGACGAAAAAACTTTAAAGAATCAACTGCCAGAAGCCAGAAACATTTCAATAGATAATACATAAGAATAGTTTAGCCTCATAGGATTTTACGATAAATTTCAAAATTTTAAGTTAAGTGTTCATATTTTCTTTTAAAACACTGTATGCATTATTGTTGAGCCAAAAGGTAATGCCTGGAGCCTAGAATTGACTATAATTTAATATGTACATTTTAATGCTGTTTCTAGAAAGACTACTTGACTACCAGTATAATTAATAGTAAATACTTTTTTATTATTTAGAAACTACCAAAGTTTCAATTTAGTTAACTCTAATATATCTCATGCTTCGAACACATTGTCAGGAGGGACCAGTTGCTGGAGAAGGATATCATGTTTGGTAAGGTGGAGGGTCAGAGAAAAAGAGGAAGATCCCCAACGAGATGGATTGGCCAAGTGGTAGCATTGATGAACTCAAGCGTGGCAACAGTAGTGAGGTTGGCCCAGGAACGGAAAGTGTTTCATTCTGTTGTGCATAAGCTTGCTATGAGTCGGTACCGACTCGATAGCACCTAACAACAACAACAACAATATAGTGCCCTCATCAAAGGTGTTAAGTATTTCTAAAAAGCATTGCTCTGAAATTTATACGAAGGAATTCTTTATGCCATTCCAATGAATCACTAATAGAAAAATAATAGTTTAATTCAAGTAAATCCATTTGAATTTTGACATTTTAAAAGAAATATCAATTGTTTTGTGTTTTAAAGAGAAAACAAAAAACTTCAGTATATGAATTAGTGAAGCAAATCTGGGCAAAATGGGTACGTGTGTCAGTGTAGTTGGAAGTTAAGAATTCTCAAAAAGGAAGCAGGAATATACACATACAGAAGGTGAAAAGTAAGAAAGAACACAGGATATGACTGAGAATGGTGCTATATATGTGAACTCATGATTTCTAAAACACATCTCCATAAATGTATATATAAATGTTACACTTGTATATGTTTTGGTAAATATTTGTGCATGCATGTGTACGCTTATGTGTATTGTTGTTGCTGTTGTTAATGTCGTCGAGTCGGTTCCGACCCATAGCGACCCTGTATAGGGTTTCCGAGGAGCAGCTGGTGAGCTTGAACTGCCAAACTTGCAGTTCAAACGGCTTTGCAGTCTGGCGCATTAACCCACTATGTGTATGTTGTTGTTGTTAAGTGCCGTCAAGTCGATTCCGACCCATAGCAACCCTGTATAGGGTTTCCAAGGAGCAGCTAGTGAGCTTGAACCACCAACCTTGCAGTTCAAACGACTTTGCAGTCTGATACATTAGCCCACAGCACAACATCAGAACTATGTGTATAGACATGCATATATTTCCTAATTCTGAATGAAGAAAGTACCAAGAAAAAAATACACTCCAGAAGCAATGGGTACACCTTGTGCTCAGTCTGTAAGACCATTCGCCACTAAAAAGAATTACAGTTCATCATAGAAATGACTGATTCCAGGGCTGAGGTAGGTACAAGATAAGCCTGGATCATCTTCCTGTGCCAGAAATTAACTTTTGTTCAGTCAAACTTTCACTGAATTCTTACTATGTCACTGTACTAGGAGTTTTACTTATGATGAAAATAGGATTTGCTATAAAACCTAACCCTAAAGGATATGAGCAAAAAGATATGGAAATACTCTTAACCTCACTTACAGAATACACATTCCAAATGCATGATTATAACAGCTAGCAGAATTTCAAAATCCATGTAGTTAAAGGCACATACCAGCAACAAGGATGTGAGGAATTGTTGCTGGTGAGAATATGTATTGATACCTCTATAGAGGTGAAATTGGCAATATCTACTGAAATAAAAAAAAGTGTATATACCTTTGATCTAGAAATTTCACTTGAACTTATCCTACAGATAATCTTACATGGATACATAGTGATATACGTACAAGACTATTCACTAGAAATAAACCCAATGTCCTGGTTAAATAAATTATGGTATATCCATATAATGGAATTCTATGCAGCTGTAAAAAGAAAAGACGAAGATGGTCTCTGTACTAATATGAAAAGATCTCCAAAATACATTATCAAAGAAAAACACAAGGTACAAAATAAATATTTAATGCTACATTTTGTAGAAGAGAGAACAAATAAAAACCTATTTGCATTTTCTTATGTAAGAATAAACTCAGGAAGGATAGTGCTGGAGTCAGTGGGAATGTATAGTATACAAAGGTATCAGGGAAAATTTTACTATATATCTTTACTGTTTAAAACAGGTGAATGTATGGTCTACTCTTAAAAACGACACCAAAAAATTAAATGAATAAGATGCTTTATGCCCTTCTTCATGCTACCAGAAATTTCAACTCATAAATTTAGGATTAATGAGAAAATATTCATAAATTTTCAAAGTCACATCAGATGTCTCAGAGGAAAGAAATCTCCAAATACCTTAGGCATGGCTTCAAGGATGAAATGCCTTTGGGTGACTGACTACTTCAACAAGCGCTCAATCTACCTCTCATTGAAAACCGTAATTTCAGGATATTGAGCAATTTGATACTTGTTTTCTAAGTCTATTCATCAGGAAGTGAATAACCTTATGACTATCTCGGCCTGATACTTTTTATAGACTTAGCTCTCTGACAATTTTTCTACTTCATCTATGGAAATTATTCTAATTAAATTTTCTGTCTGCTTTCTTTTGCCTTATTTTGATGTTATTTTTCTTGTTTAAATCAGTTGTTTATTCATTTTGATTCTTCCTTTATTTACATATAGCTATTTAACTATGGAAGGGCTTCAAAACATTTTTGGAAAAATGGAATTAAAATATAATGAATTTTTCCACAAACTTTTTGCAGTGCCCTCATATTTAAAAATAACCATTTTGATTGTTTAATAATGCAAATGTATTACCTGTTCAAAAAATTGAATTTCAAAAACAATAAAAAGTATAATCAATGCTAACATTAAATTTTGACAAAAAGAACATGTAAGTGTAATTATGTAAACTGATCTCAACAACCAAATACAGTATTTTTCCTACCTGTTCTTTGGCACTTACCTTGATGGGAATCCAATTTAGCTTTAATTAACATTCTTAACCTTGCTACTTCTTGTCTTTTCAGTTCATCCAGTTTTGTCCTCACATGATGACTTACTAAATCCAACTCTTTGCTTAGCCTTCCACTCTGTTAACAAAATTAGTTTTAATATTACTTTCCATTTTTAGACCAGATACAGTATATTTTTAAAAGATTATAAAGTGATAAATAATTTTGAATTTAGATAAATTTGCTATCACAAACTATTACTTTCAGAAGAGATTCTATTTGTTATTCTAAAAATCAAGATGTCCAAAAACCATATAATATAGAAAAGAATAATTAAAGCACAAAGAAGAATTCAAAAAGTAACTTAAATTGTAAAATGATGTCACCACTTTAGAAAACAGTTTGGCAGTTTATCAAATGTTAAACATAGAGGTACCATGCTGTTGTTGTTGTTAAGTGCCGTCAAGTTGGTTCTGACCCATAGTGACCCTGTATAGGGTTTCTGAGAAGTGGCAGGTTGAGCTTGAACCGCCAACCTTGCAGTTCAAATGACTTTGCAGTCTGATGCATTAACCAACTGAGCCACACCAGGACACCAGAGTTATCATATGCCCCAGCAATTCCACTTCTATGTATATACCCAAGAGAATTGAAAACATGTTCACAAAAAACTTGAACATGAATGCTCATAGCAGCATTATTTATAACAGCCAAAAGCAGAATCCAGATGTTCATCAACTAATGAACAGATAAATTAAATATGGTATATCCATACAATGGAATATTATTTGGCCATAAAAATAAATGAAATACTGATATATACTATAGTATAGAGTAGTCTGGGCCTACAGCTAGGGGATTTGTAGCAGAATCAAGAAATCCATTGCTTTCTAATTCAAGATGCTCAGCTGCTCCTGGAGCCGCCTACTTGAGAGAGACCAAGAGATCAGAACAGCCACGAACGCCTGATAGAACTGCAGAGATACAGGTGTGGACATTCTTTTTTCTGGTATCTGTTTATTGGTCTCTCGCTATCTATACATCTCCATTCTGGTGACTAGAGAGGATGCCTGAGTGAATGGACACCCTATCCCCTCCCCTGGAGGGTTCTACTACACATGTGCACAGATCTCCTC
>NW_006408601.1:7646147-7666101 GCF_000296735.1 Chrysochloris asiatica | reverse complement strand
AACCTCATATGCATGTGAAAGCTGGACAGTGAATAAGGAAGACCATAGAAGAACTGATGCTTTTGAGTTATGGTATTGGAGGATAATATTGAAAGTGCCATGGGCTGCCAAAAGAACCAATATATCCGTTTGGAAGAAGTGCAGCCAGAGTGCTCCTTGGAGGCTAGTATGACCAAACTTTGTCTCTCATATTTCGGACATATTGTCAGGAGGGGCCAGTCGCTGGAGGAGGATATCATGTTTAGTAAGGTGGAGGGTCAGAGAAAAAGAGGAAGACCCCAATGAGATGGATTGGCCAAGTGGCAGCATCGATGGACTCAAGCGTGGCAACAGCAGTGAGTTTGGCTCAGGATGGGGCAGACAGTGTTTCGTTCTGCTGTGCATAAGTTCACTATTGGTCAGTACCGACTCAATGGGACCTAACAACAGCAACAACATAGAGGAGTCCAGGTGTGGGTTAATGCAAAGTCAGTTTGAACTACAAGATTGGCGGTCTTGCTCACCAGCTGCTCCTCAGAAACCCTATATAGGGTCACTATGGATCGGAACCAACTTGACGGTAGTTAGCAAAAACAACAAAAAATATATATAAAAGAACCTTGAAAATAGACTTAGTAAAAGAAGCCATCTACAAAAGGCCACAGAGAATGTAATTCCATTTATATGAAAGGTCTAAAATAGGCAAATCCATAGAGACAGAAAATCAGTGAGTAGTTGACAGGGACTGGGGAGAAGACAGACTGACTGCTTAATGGGTACAAAGTTTCTCTTCGAGGTGATGAAAAGGTTCTAAAATTAAATAGTAGTATGGTTTCTGATTGAATATATTTAAAACCACTAAACTATATTTTAAAAGGGTATATATATATATTTTAATTGATAAGAATTTAATGAAGAGATAATTTGCAAAGATATCTAAAGGACTTACAGAAACTAAGAAGGTACAGTAAAATGGCCCAAGGCTATCTTCAGTGGGTCATCTTACTGGGATAAAGAACTGATACTAAATACATCAAACTGTAGCAACATGGAGTAAGTCCTAGCACAGGAGCTGTGGCTTTTGTAGAGGGACACAAACACCTAACAGCAACTCAACAGGAAGGGTGCAGGGGACAAAAATATGTTAAAAGGGTATATTTTATGATATATGAATCTCAATAAACTTGTTACTTAAAAGAAAAAGTAACTTGGCCCCTTTAAGTCATTAATCATTGACCATCCCAAATGGAAATAGCTTTTCAAAATTTATCTTTGGTAGACTTTTTTTTCATAGATGAGTGATGAGATATATATTCCAACTTAAGAAACAAATTAGCTAATGGTTTACTTTCATTTGTTTACAAATGCACCTGCAATCACAAACATTAGATCTAATTAGTGAGCCCTTAGTTAAGGGTTGATTTTTAACAACTGAGTCAATGGAGCCTTTGAAAAAAGAAAAGAATGCCCACAAAGAAGTAATGGTCAGCAAGAGAGTTATGATGTTATCAAAGCAAAAAGAACTGTACAATTCAAGGAGAAAATGGTACCTGTTATCAGATAAAACAAGGTTCACAAAGTATGGTGCTCAACTACAATCATCAGTATCTCCTGGGAACTCGTTAGAAATGAAAGCCAAGACGTACTGAACTGGAAACTCTGGCAACAGAGCCCAGAAATCAATGTTTTAACTAGCTCTATAATCAAAGAAGGAGCTCTGGTAGCGTAGTGGTTACGAATCGGGCTGCAAACCGCAAGGTCAGCAGTTCGAAACTAACAGCTGCTCCATGGTAGAAAGATGAGGCTTTCTGCTCCCGTAAAGATTTACAGCCTCACATACCCTGTTCAGGGTCGCTATGGGTCAGAACTGACTCAACAGTACTTAACAACAACAACATAATTGAAGAATCGCTAAGATAAAAGAGCCCAGAAAGATAAGGACTAAAACGAATTCACTAGCTTTGTCAATTAAGAAGTCACTTACAACTTCCATGTTGTTGTATAGGGTTTCTGAGGAATGGCTGATGAGTTTGAACTGCCGACCTTGCCATTCACCATCCATAAGAGAATATTTTATGAAGCTGTGAAGACAAACTAATACTCTTTCCAGTTAGGCAGTGTTTGGAAAGTAAAGAAATGTACTAGATGACTCTCCTTTCAGATGTACTATATGACAAACCTTTCAGTTTGGTTGAAAAGGAACAATAAATTCTAATATTTAATTTTTTTATCTTTTTAATTTATCCCAATGGAGACAAACTTGACTACTTGTAATAATTCTATTGACTTAGGTTTTTAAAGTCTTATTTTATTGTCTTTATATCCTTATTTGTTTTTTCACTGAAAAATGATTTAACTTACTTCATTTTGTTTTATTTTCCTCCATAGGGAATAAGAATTGATTGTGAAAAGAAAACAGTTAAAATCGATCCCCTCCCAATCACAATAGGAGGTTCTAGATAAAATAGGAGAAAAATGTGGAACCAATTCAAAATAACAGAAAAATGTCCTTGTTGATCTGATAGGAGACTGGTGAAACCCCCTAGATTAACCCGTTTAGTCACTGTTTACCCTTTAAGCCACCCCAGACGTTTGATTTTCAGCCAAACAATATACAGTCCCATAAGGTGATAACATCCACATAACTGCGAAGGAGTCATGGTCTGTGGATAAGCACTAGACTGCTAACAGCAAAGTCAGCAGGTTCAAACCCACAGCGCTCCTCAGGAACCCTACACAGGGACACTGTGAGCTGGAACCAACTGAGTGGCACTTAACAATAGCAACATAAGGAAGACCAGTTAGTACCACTTATAATTTGTAAATTGTTCAAATTTACACACCAACCACTAAAGCCAATGATGAGGAAATTGAAGAATTCTACCAACTTCTTCAGTCTGAAATGTACCAAAGACATATTGATAATTACAGGTGATTGGAATGCAAAAGTTGAAATAAAAAGAGGCAGGATGAGTAGTTGGAAAATATGGCTTTGGTGATAGAAATGATGCTGGAGATTGCATGATAAAATTCTGCAAGACCAATGACTTATTCCTTGCAGATACTTTTTTTTCGACAACATAAGAGCCAACTGTACACATGGACCACATCAGATAGAATACAAAGGAAGCAAACTAACTACATCTGTGGGAAGAGACAATGGACAAGCTCAATATGATCAGTCAAATCAAGGCCAAGGGCCAACTGTGGAATAGAAAGAACATCAATTGCTCAAATGCAAATTCAGGCAGACTATATTCCACCTAAGAAACTCTGGTAGCATAGTGATTATGAGTTGGGCTGCTAACCTCAAGGTCAGTAGTTTGAAACTATCATCTATTTCATGGGAGAGCTGAGGCTTTCTGCTCCAGTAAATATTTACAGCCTCAGAAACTGCATACAAAGTGGCTATGAGTCAGAATCAACTCAATGGCACATAACCAACCAACCAATCATATCCCACCTGAATTCAGAGATTTCAAGAACAAACTTGATGCATTAGATACTAATGACCCAAGACCAGAAGAGTTGTGGGATGACATCAAGAACATCAGATATGAAGAGAGCAAAATATTGTTAAGAAAGCAGGAAAGGAAAAAAAAACAGACAAAAATGAGTATCAGACAAGAATCTGAAACTTGCTTTTGAATGTAGAGAAGCTAAAGCGACCAAAAGAAATATAGAAGTAAAAGAGCTGAACAGAAAATTTCAAAGGATGGCTTGAGAAAACAAAATCAAATCTTGTAATGAAATGTGCAAAGACCTGGAGCTAGTAAAACAGAAGGAAAGAACAAGCTTAGCATTTTGAAAATTCATTCCTCAGGTTGTAATACTGAAGGATTCTATTGAAAAAACAGAGTCCTACTGTGGTACTATAAGCTAAGCACTGGACTGAAAGGGCAGCAGTTCAAACCTCCACCTGTTTCTAGAGCTCCTATGCATTCGAACGGACTCAAGGGCACTTAATAACCATAAGAAATGGGAAAAATATTTAATGATGCAGGAAGCATCAAAAGATGGAAGGAATATACAGTTACTGTACCAAAAAAAAAAAAAAAATTAGTTGATATTCATTCATGTCATGCAGTATATGACCAAAAACTGGTAGTACTGAAGAAAGAAATCCAGGCTGCACTGAAGACAAAGGCAAAAAAACAAGGCTTCAAGAATTGAAGGAATACAAACAAACCATGGTAGTGCTGGAGGTGCTTACTCATCTATGCCAAGAAATTTGGAAACAGCTACCTAGCCAACCTATTGGGGAAAGATCCATATTAGTGTCCATTCCAAATAAATGGAAAGTAAAAATCATCAAACAATTATCATTAATATCACATGCAAGTACAATTTTGCTGAAGATAATTCAAAAATGGCTACAGCCATATATTGACAGGAAGTTGCCACAAATTCAAGTCAGACTCAGAAGAGGACAAGTAGCAAGGGATATCACTACTGACGTCAGAAGGATCGTGGCAGAAAGATGTTTACTTGTACTTTATTGACTATGCAAAGGTTCTCAATTGTGTATAGTTCATTGTGCTCATGAGGAACCTGTACATAGACCAAGAGGCAAGGCATTAGAATAGAACAAGGGGATACTGCATATTTTAAAATCAGGAAAGGTATATGCCAGGGTTGTATCGTACCACCATACTTATTTAATCTATCTGCTGAGCAAATAATCTGAGAAACTAGATTATATGAAGAACGTGGCATCAGGATTGGAGGGAAACTCATTAACAACCTAAGACACACAGAAGACACAAACTTGCTTGCTGAAAGTGAAGAGCTCTTAAAATATTTACTGATGTAGATCAAAGACTATAGCCTTCAATATGAATTGTACCTCAATGAAAAGAAAATAAAAATCCTCACAACTGGATGAATATACAATATCATAGTAAACAGAGAAAAGTTTGAAGTTGTCAAAGATATCATTTTGTTTGAATCCATAATGAACACTGATGGAAGCAGCAGTCAAGAAATCAAAAGAGGCTTCCGGGGACACTGTGTAGAGGCATTCAAAATGGTCCAGCGTTTGACATACCATTGTAGGCTGTCCTACAATATAGCCTCTCACAAAACTAGGCTGTCCTGAACCCCTGGTAATATTATTATTTACGTCTATACCAAGAAGGAAGGAGCTCTGGTAGTGTAGTGGTTACGAATCAGGCTGCGTACCGCAAGGTCAGCAATTCAAAACTACCAGCTATCCCACAGGAGAAAGCTGAGGCATTCTGCTCTGTAAAGATTTACAGCCTCGGAAACCCTGTACAGGGTCGCTATGAGTCGGAACCAACTCCAGGGCATATAGCCAGCCATACCAAGAAGGTTGGTAAAGCACCAAAACCTGCATGCAGTGTGTGCCCATGCCAACCTCGAGGGATCCGTGCTGTGAGATCTAAAGTTCTCATGAGGTTGTCCAAGACAAAGAAACATGCCAGCAAGGCCTATGTTGGGTGGCTCCACGTGACAGGATCAAGCATGCTTTCCCTATTGAGGAGCAGAAAAGCATTGTGAAAGTGTTGAAGGCACAAGCACAGAGTCAGAAAGCTAAATAAAAAAGGATGGAGTTTTGTTGAATAATAAAAAGGTCAAATGTCTTATTAAAAAAATCAAAAGAGGTATTGCATTAGGAAAATCTGCCTCAAAAGACCTTTTTAAAGATTTCAGTTTGAGGACTAAGGTGAGCCTGATCCAAGTCATGGTATTCTCAATCACTTCGAATGTATATGAAAGTTGGACAGTGAATAAGGAAGACCAGAGAAAAAATTGATACGTGTGAATCATGGGGCTGGTGAAGAATACTGAAAGTACCATGGACTGCCAGAAGAACAAACAAATCTGTCTTAGAATAAATACAGCCAGAATGCTCCTTAGATGTGAGGATGGAGAGACTTCATCTCTCGTACTTTAGACATGTAGTAAGGATGGACCAATCCCTCAACAAGGATATCATGCTTGGTAAAGTGGAGGGTCAGTGGTAAAAGAGAAAAACTCCAAAAGAGATACATTGACACAGTGGCAGCAACAATGGGCTCAAACGTAACAACTGTGAAAAGGACACAGTGTTTTGTTCTGTTGTGAATAAGATTACTATGCAACAACAACAACATAAGGTAAATAACACCAGGGAAGTATACACTCTCTAGAACTAACCATATAAGATCAAAGGGGAGCATTTGCCTAGGGAAAAACTCAGAAAACAGGAAGGGATAGGAAAGAAAGACATGTTGTTGTTGTTGTTACGTGCCATTGAGTTGATTCTGACCCATAGCGACCCTGTATAGTGTTTCCAAGGAGTAGTTGGTGAGCCTGAACCACTGACCTTGCAGTTCAAATGATTTTGCAGTCTGATGCAATAGCCCACAGCGCCACACCAGGACTCCAAGAAGGACATAGGGAAATGGTAAACAGGGAGGAAGTGGGAAGAGTGCTGCTATACTGTGGGGATTGCAATCAGTGTCATGAATCAAAATATCTACATATTGTTGACCAGAAAACCAATTTGTTTTGTAAACATTCATCCATATCACAACACAAAGTTTAAAAAACACATCCATCTTCTCCCCCAAACTAGGAAATATATCTTCTTCTTTTTAACCCCAATTAGCTCTACATAATATCTTGTTATCTCTAAATAATGTTCTAATACTAATTTCAGTTGAAAGAAGATGGTTCTACCTTAAATATCATTTGACCAAGAACCCAGGTCAAATTAATCCTTCAGAGAAACAGCAATACTATTCCCAAAGACTATTCAGGGGAATCCCTGGCAGTCAAGATAGGATAAACGCAAATGGTTAACACAGGGCTGAAATGGGAATTAACAATCAATGTCACTAAAAAAATGTGTATGAATCATTGAATGGAAAACCAATTTGCGCTGTCAACTTTTACCCATATCACAATGAAAAGTTGAAAAAAAAAAAAAAGAATACTGGAAAAGAAAGAAAATGACATATTACATTTGCTGCAAAAGACCTCTTCAAACTGTTAAGAGCAGAGATACCATTTTGAGGATTCAGGTGCAACTGACTTAAGCCATTGTATTTTCAGTCACCTCACACGCAAGGGAAAACTGGATAATGAATCAAGAAGACTGAAGAAGAATTGATGCATTTGAATTAAGGAGCTGTTGTGGAATACTAAATATACCACAGCCTGCCAGAAAAATGAACAAATCTGTCTTGGAAGAAGTGCAAGAAGGCTTCAAAAAGTTCATGAAAGATGGAATTAAAAGACAATAGAATTTTCCCATGAACGTTTTTGAAGCCTCTTCACATAGCCAGAATGTTCCTTAGAAGCAAAGATGGTGAGCCGTCCTCTTATGTACTTTATACATGTTAACAAAGACACCATGTTTAGTAAAGTAGAGGGTCAGTAAAAAAAAGAGGAAGACCCTCAATGAGGTGGACTGACACAGTGGCTGCAACAATGGGCTCAAGCACGGCAAGGATTGTAAGGATGGCGCAGGACAGGGCAGTGTTTCGCTCTGCTGTACATAGGGTCAGTATGAGCTAGAACCAACTAATGGTACCTAACAAGAACAACTATACTTTTTTTCACAGAAGAATCCACAGCCCCCATGAAGAAAGCTGTGAACTAAAAGTCACAGAATCCACTAGGTCCCACTATCTTCAAATGAGGCCTACACTAAGGACAGAGACTAACATAAGAAAGATGTTCAGCTTAGAAAAGCTCCTTCAAACAGTTCTCTAATTCTGATGCCAGAGACAGATAAAATTCTTTTGGAGAAAAATTTGTATATGTCTAAGTTGACTGTAAGGTGGAGGGTCAGAGAAAAAGAGGAAGACCCCCAACAAGATGGATTGGCCAAGTGGCAGCCTTGATGGACTCAAGCATGGCAACAGTAGTGAGGTTGGCCCAGGATCGGGCAGTGTTTCATTCTTCTGTGCATAGGGTTGCTATGAGTCGGTACCAACTCGATGGCATCTAACAACAACAAGTTGACAGCAATGGGTTTTGGTTTTGGTCCTCAGATCATGATCCTTAACATGGTACACAAGGCCTTCTATCATCTAGCCCATAGCTAATATTCAAACTCATATTCTGACTACTCATGGACTCCATTTTCCACCCCAAGTTCCAGCAATAGTTACTTCTTCTAGCTTCCTACATAATAAGAACAAAAAAATCTTTGTTGGAAAAAGTACAGAATACTCCTTAGAAATCAAGATGGCCAGACTTTGTCTGTCTTACTTCAGACATATTATCAGGAAGGACCAGGCTCTGGAAAAGGACATCATGCTTGGTAAAGTGGAAGGTCAGTGAAAAAGAGGAAGACCTCCCAAGGAGGAAACAGTAAAAGGCTCAAGCATAACAATTGTGAGGGTGGAGCAGGACCAGGCAGTGTTTCATTCTGTTGTGCACAGGGCAGTTATGAGTCAGAACAGACTCAACGGCACCTAACACATATGTAGGATGCCACCCGGCCCCATCCTTTTCTCAGTTACACCTTTAAGTACAGGCATAATCTCCACCAGAAAGAACAGCTTCCCACCACTCCCAGTGGCTTCATACTGGATTGAATCCTTTTCTCCTTATCGTCACAATGTTTTATACACTCATCATATACTCATTCTAATATTCCTGGATATGATTCTCCCTTGAGGGTTCCATCTTTGTAACTGCAGTTTTTAGCTAAGAATACTCAAATGTCTGTTGAATTATTTACATTTACCTTTATTTCCTCTATGTCTGCTTTTTGGAGCTTTTCTCTGAAGTGTTTATCTGTTTCCAGCACATCAATCACTTGTTTGAGATATTCATCATAATAAAGTCCAGTATCCTTCAAATGAAGACACAAACATTAATTTTTCCTTCTCTGCATCTAAAAATCTCAATCCTAAAAAATAATTCCTAGAAAATGATATTTAAAGTGTACTTATTCTGATAGTTTTCACTAAGTAAAAAAATTGCATACAAAATTCAAGTGAAGAGTTCTGTATCAGAACAAATACCCATGGTTTGCTGTTACGTAAAGGTAAAACTCCTACATGTCTTAGACAATAAACACTTAATCAACGACACTAATGGTTTTCCTCCCTATTGTCACCCGTCTCACATCATTGCCTCATTGCCTTCTAGCTCTCTTTAAAATGCAATGTTTTCTTGGCTGGCTAACTCTATGTTGAAAATTCTTATAGGTACTATCTAATGTACTAACTATAATAATTAAACATCGTCTGAGATCGGACAATACATGTATGAGGACAATTCAAAACGTACTGCTACAAAGTCACAGAAATATTTATTAAACAAAAATCTCAAAATGTGAAGCTATTGCTTCTCAATATATCCTGTCTAGGTCTATATGCTTCTGAAGGTAGTGTTTTCATCTCTCTATCCCTTCCCTGAACAATCCTATGCTCTTCAATTTACTCCACATAAAAATGAGTTTTGGAAACCTCAAGGGAATCAAATCATGTTCCTTTTAAATGCTCTGAATTTGGGGAACAAAAAAGAACAAAAGGCAAAATCACATCTGTAGAGTGGATGGGGTGAGGTTTCCCATTCATATTCTCATGGGACAGCCTTTGCTACTCTTGAAGAATGAGCAGGTGCACTGTTGTGAAAGAGAAAAAATTCCTCAGTACAACTTTCCTAGTCTTTTTCTCACCGACGTACTTTCCAATTTTTTAATAATTTTTTCAATAAGCCCTCATGATCACCCTGTGTCCCTTGAGAAAAATCTATCAAGATTACCCTTTGTAGGCCCTCAAAAACAGTTGTCATAACTTTCTAAGTTGACCTCTCTGCTTTGAATCTAACTAGCCCAGCATACCATCCTGGAAATCACAATTTCTATTAGGCCCTTTTTTTTTTTGAAGACATCCTAACAAGACTAAGAAGCCCTAGTTGGATAAGCACTGGACTATTAACCGCAAGGTCAGTGATTCAAACCCACCAACTACTCAGAAATCCTATTGAAGATCACTGTGAATCGGAACTGACTCAACAGCACTTAACTACAATAGACTAAGACAAGCCCATTACCGAGAGTGTGTCTGCAGTCAGCCACTGATGCAGACACTGTTTATACGTGTTTTGTTTGGAAAAAAACCAGGTATGTGTGAACTAGAATCCAAGGAGCAATACTGTTCTACTTACTCTTATATATTCACTACTCTTTTCATTACTATTTCAGAAATAGTTCCTAAAAATGTTCAATTTCATAAGTATTAAGTCTTAGCAATATTTCAAATATGATTCCTCCCACAGAATTATCTTTCTCATTTCACTTACTGGTGGTTCTATCTTTGCACTTTCCACAGGTTCAGGACTTTTCACCTTTGTTTTGTCTATGTCTATAGGCACAGCTTCAAAAGCAATAAGGAGACATGTAACCAAGAGACAACACTGTAGTAGGAAGGTCCTCCGCCTCATCTGAAATAAAGGAATAATTATAGTAGAGTCATGAAATTCTGTTTTAGAAATACATTTACATGCATTCCCAATACCACACTAATAATATAGTTAATCTCAAGAAGTTCAATATAACAAAAGAATTCTGGGAAGGGATATAAAGAAATGATAACTTATCAAAAATAATACCTAAAATAGATGACTAAAGAAAACCAGGGGACAAATGTTTTTCAGTCAAAAATTTAAAGGCAAGACAACAAAAATTTTAAGCTTAAACTGCTTATATTAAAATGTTTGGTTATAGACAAAAGCTTCAAATAAAGATATTTTAAAGAGGAACTCAAAATTAAAAAAAAAAAAAAAAGCTAAAGTTTAGGGAAGGAATAAAAAAGAAAAAAATATATTCTTAATTAAAATATTGTTGTTGCTAAGTGCCATCTAGTCGATTGTGACTCATAGCAACCTGAATAGGGTTTCCAAAAAGCAGCTGGTGGGTCTGAACTGCTGACCTTGTGGTTACTTGTCCAGTGATTATCTTACAGCACCACACCAGGACTCCAAATAAAATACTAAAGAGTCAAAGTTATTTCCTGATATGATTATAATTTAGTTTCTGTCTAATTTTGAAAATGTACAGGCTCTGTAACATCAATTGATTACAAAAAACAAATGACAAGCTACAAATATTCTCTTAATCATATTAAATATTATTTTATTATACTCAATTTTCTTTTGCTACAGATTCTTTTTGGTCATTAAGTTTTCAAGTAAATAGATCTGTAAAATCTGAAATCAAGTACGATGTAATGGATTTGAAACAAAAGACAAAGAGCTATTTTGCTGGTTCTACAATATTAATCAAGTTTTGCTTATTTTAATTGCTACAATTCCATAAGAATCTTGTTAGCTCCAGAGGGTCTATTACAAAAATTAGAGTGAATTAGAACCTCATATTTGATATTATACATATAGAATATTTGGAAAGTACATTATTTAACTCAGCCTCCCAAATTTAGCTGTCCATGGACTTTTTACATGTTTTATTCACAGAACATAGTTTGGGAAAGAATGCATTACCTCATTCTCCTGGAAGGCTGTAGTACAATGTATCACTCTACATGGTCCTTCTAGCCATGCATGGTCTTGTGACAAAATTGGTTTGGATTTTGCATATAAGGTACTTATGGCCCACTAAGGGACTACATACACCAGCTAAAAGTGCAAATAAGGTGCATGGAAACCTTGGAAGGGAATGATCTGTTTTCCTATCCCATTAGGCTCAATGGGAGTCAATCCCAGAGGCTGGAGGGGAACCTTATTACCATCAAGAAGAACCAGGAGCAAAGCTTGCCTTTTAGATCCAGAGTCCCTACACTGTGAACCTCCTGGACCCAGGGACAGGGAGAGCTGTAACACTGGAGATGGTACAAGATGGAGAGATGCGGTAGCAGAGAAATAGCAGAACCAGGAGACCTGTGCAAGAGGGTACAATGGGCTTCCTAGCCCATGGAACATGGTTTCCTGGTGGTTTCCTCCATTTACTTGTCTACAGAGCTAACAAGCTTTGTAACATTTATCCACAAAGGGCAGAGGTCAGGGCCAAGAGGAGCCTATCATCAGGGAGCTGAGAAGAGACTTGACCTCAGTGGGGTATACATGGTATGCTTGCTTATATAGCCAAGAGTTGTTGAGAGAGATGTCTTGCAAGGAAGAAGGGAGGATGTGCTCTGCATTTTGGGAAGCCTTCTACTTTGCCTGCATGCTGCCTGATTCTGAGTTGTAGCCTTTTGATCCTGGTCCTGAGTTGAATTTTCGACTTCCCTAATAATCCCGATAATCATGAGTCTGGTCTGTGAGTTCTGTGTGGTCATTGATAACAAATTATCCAACCAGCAGAGAAGTAGAGTGCCATGGGAGGCACGGCTGGAATCAGAGCTGGTAACAAGGCTGGAGAGTAGCCATGTGTTTCACGTCCGTTTCATAGGAATCGGGGGATGGTGATTATCCTCCCCACTTGTGAAGTCAGACGACCTCTGATGCCACATCAAGTTTAGAGGTATATACAGCAGTGACTCATTTTACAGACGAAATAATTCATACTTAATTAGCTCACAGAGCATCATCTTATCATTAACAAACCACTAAACTCACATTTCAATACTAGTTCTAGTCTACTGATTTACATACATCTTCAATGAAATATAATCCACATGCCTTAAAATTCACCTGAAAGTCTGCAACTTAATGGTTTCAGTATATCCACTGAGTTGTGTAACCATCACCACTATCTAATTCCAGATCATTTTCATCACCCAAAAAAGAATCTCATTAGCAATCCTGTTCTCCGAAGGCTCTAGCGACCACTAATCTATTTTCTGTCTCTATAGCTTTGCCTAATCTGGGCATTTCATACAAATGGAATCATATAATACAAAGGGGCTTCAAAAAGTTTGTGGAAAAAAATCCATTATCCTTTCATTCCATTTTTCCATGAACTTTTTGAAACCTTCTTGTATATGGTTTTAATGTCTGCCTTCTTTCACTTAGCATATTTTCAAGATTTATCCAGTACTTGATCCCTTATTCTATCATTTCATGCATCATGAGCTTACTGAATATGTACACTAATGCACACAGTGTATTAGATACTGGAAACATAGCAGTAAGCAAGACAGAAACTCTACCCCACAAAGCTTACATTCTAGAAGTCAAAAAGCTACTGGACCAAAGCTAAATTGAAATCTACCCTGTATCTATATATGGGTATGAGCCAATGCATTCCCTTTATTGCTTAAACTAGTTTATTTTATATGTCCTACTGTTTTCAACTAAAACAGTATTCAAGTAAAACATTATTCTGGCTTGCATTTCCAGAGACAAGCTACTGGAAGATGATCTCTAGGCTCTTGGAATGTTCTACCGAATACGAGTGCCTTCATTTGCCTGGGTGGCTTTGGTCACCAGACAGTCTAGCAATGTGATTTATGATGGGGGCATTGGGTCATGCTGTTCTGCCTCCAGGGAAACTAGAGACTAAAGATATTAATCCAACTTTCAGGACAGGTTGAAGACTGAAAGTTAATCACATGGACAGTATATGCTCATGGTCCAATAAAAACTGGATAGCAAAGGTTTGAGCAAGCTTTCCAAGTTGGCAATACTGTCAGACAGTGATACTGGAGAGTAATGCTGTCTAGATTCTTGGAGGAGAGAATGACTGAATGGTCCAAGTTTGGTTCTTCCCCTGGACTCTGCTGTTTCTTTCCCTAGCTGATTTTATTTGTATCCTTTCCTTGTGCTAACCCATAACGATGAGTACAACAGTTTTTGAAGTGTTCTGTGAGTCCTTCGAAAGCATTACCAAACCCAGGGGTGATATGAGGTACTCTCAAACTTGCAATTGGTGTCAGAAGTGAAGGTAGTCTTATGTGACTGCTCTGTCTAACATGTGTAGTTAGCTAAATTCTAAATTCTCTATCACTCTTATAGTTTTTATTGGACATTATGCATGCTATTTCCTGAATTTGAAACATCCTCTTATATCGGCCTGAAGTCACATAGCCTAGAAATGGTAGCAGAGAGTTTGAGTTAAGGGCACAATGTTGTTGTTAAGTGCCATCAACTCAATTCTGACTCAGTAACCCTATGTAGGGTTTCCAAGGAGCGGCTGATGAGTGTGAACTGCTGACCTTACGGTTCAAACCAGCCTTGCAGTCCAGTGCTTTATCCCACAGCACCAAAGCAGGACTCCAAGACCATAGCAAAATATTGTCTTCAGGGACTTCCATGCACAGTTCCAAATACAACGGTTGGCGTGTGAAGCAACCTGGGGCACAGGCATCAGGTCACTGGAACTCGTTGGCAGAGGCTGTTTCCAGGTCTTCCTAATTCTTTGTGCTTCCATCTCCTGTCCCTTTCATGCTGGGCCTACTTGGAAGCCAGCTTCTTTGTCCAGCTGGCCTTAGGGAATGTGCTAGGATGAGAAGCTGCGGTCTAGATTGGACAGAAGCTGTTTCTCTGGGTTTTCCTTTTCAAGGCCCAGGAGGTAGTGAGTAAGCAGGGGTTACATTTCCTAAGGATTCATTCATCAAGGTCAAATACTACATTTTTTCAAGAGTGGGAGGTGAATTTAATGTTATTTAATGGCAACAGGTGGCTTAAAAAGAAACCTACGGAACCTGGAACAAGTACTTCACTCACTAAATTATCCCAAAGAGGTGGATTGTACACAGCAGCATCTATTCCAATCGTCAGCTATTCTCTTACTTCCTATTCACCTTACGTAGCAGAACGTCTGATGGAATCCAATACAGAGCTCATAGCAAAGAATGACTTGCGCTATATTATAGATGTGGTCTGTAAGCTTCTTCGTGATCAATTTAATTACAAGCCAGTTTTGACTGAAAAGCAGTTTCTCCAATGTGGGTTTGCAGAATGGAAAATACAAATTATTTGTGATATTTTGAATTATGTGATTAAAATTGGCAAGACTCCACTGCAAGAAAGAAAATCAGTTTTGGTGCCATCAAGTCAGTTCCAGCTTATACACAACAGAACAAAACACTGCCCGGTCCTGTGCCATCCTCACCATTGTTGCTAAGCTTGAGCCCACTGCTGGTGCCACTATGCCAACCCATCTTGTCTATGACCCTCTACTTTACCAAGCACAATGTCTTTCTCCTGGAACCAATCCCTGCAGATAGTATGTCTGAAATATGAGAGACAAAGTCTTGCCAGCATAGCTTCTAAGGAGCATTCTGGCTGTACTTCTTCCAACACAGATTTGTTTGTTCTTCTCCAGTCCTTGGACTTTTAATATTCTTCTCCAACACTATAACTCAAATATATTAAATCTTCAACAGTCTTCCATATTCACTGTCCAACTTTCACATGCATATGACGCTATTAGAAACACCATGGCTTGGGTCAGGCTTATCGTAGAGATATAATTTTCCTGTCTCCAAAGGAGACTGAAGGCAAAATATTATTTTCTAATTATAAATGAACTTCATCTGTCTTCTTTTTGGAATAAACCCTGTCTGGAACTGAAGGATGGGACCAGATGAATAATCTATATGTAATAAGGGAAAGGATGTGAATAGTTTCTGGTTGAAGTAAAATATGGAGAATTATTTCTGCTTTAATGTAAAATATATGAGTTTCAGACTACTAAATATAAGTTGATATTATTAAATGTACTTTTCAATCTTGAAAAAAATAAAATACCCTCGAAGAGTGCCTTTTATTCTCAGATCAGCACACATTCCAGTGTATCACCTTAATAGTTCTTACTATGAGTTTGTAATCAGGAGGCTATTTATATGCTTTTGAGACTACCATAAAAATGATGGACCCCAGAAGATACTCGTGCATTCTCGAAGGATATTTCTTAAAGTATTCTGTAGAGATGCTATCAAAACTTCACTTCTAAACCTGAATGATCACATCACCTGAGAACTTATTAGAAACATAACTTCTCAGGCTACACTCAAGATCTACTGGATTCAAATCTCTGGGGTGGGACCGAGGAATTTGTGTTTCAACACATTTTACAGATGATTCTTATCAACACACAAGCCTGTATACACAAAACTTTCTCTAGGACACTAGTTCTTCAACATGATTGCTATACGTAAATGTATTTCATCTTCCAGTAAGATAAAAAAGGCATCCCCATCAAAGTGTGTAAAATGGGTGTCAGAATCTTGGAAGAAAATCCCAGAGAAAGAGGCTTGAAGAAAATTATCTTCATTCTCCAAGTAGAGAAACACAGACATTGGCAATTCGCAGACAAAAATTTTTCCCATTTGAATGTAAAGAAATCTTAAGAATATCTTCATTTTATTTCACTGTTAATATGTGCGTATGTGTGTATGCACAAAAGCACTGGACTGCAAAGTTGGTTTGAACTGCAAGGTCAATGGGTTCAAGCTCACTAGCCTAGCCACTCCTTAAGAAACCCTATACAGGATCACTATGAGTCAGAACTGATTCGACAGCACTTAACAACAACAATAACAATGCACAAGAATAGGGTGAGAAAAATCTATGATAAGTCTAAATGAACCTTAAAAAGCTCTTTAAATAAGCATAAATACAACTGTAAATGATAAGACAAGTATCATAGTTTAATTGGCAGTATTTTCTTCTATATGGCATATAATGGCGTGTCTTAATTGCAATGGTATGTTGGTGGTGGTTATGTGCCGTGGAATCGGTTCCAACTCATAGCAACCCTGTACAGGGTTTCCAAGGCTGTAATAAATCTTTATGGAGCAGAAAGCCTCATCTTTCTCCCGCAGAACAGCTGGTAGTTTTGAGGTTCACAGCCTGATTCATAATCACTATGCTACCAGAGCTCCTTCCTTAATGGTGTCTTGTTGTCATTGTTAAGTACCGTCGAATTGATTCCAAGCCATAGCGACCCTATATAGAGTTTCCAAGGGGCAGCTGGTGAGCCTGAACCACTGACCTTGCAGTTCAAATGGCTTTATAGTCTGGCACATTAACCCACAGCACCATACCAGGACTCCTAATGGTGTCTTAGAGTTCAACAAATATCATGTGTTGAGCTCTAAATCTGCCACCTTCCTTTGCACTTTCTATTAGGTCTGCCTACTTAATGTTTCTTTTCTCTCCTTGCTTGCCGATTACAATTTTGATTAATGAAGAATTTTAAAAATACACTTTCCCACTCTACTAGTTTCTATTCATTTCATAGAATAAACTCTACTAGTTTATTCTATAGGGAAAAAAACTAGGATTATTAACTTGGTTAAGTCTAAATGAAATTACAATGTCCAATCCTTAATAAAGTATCAAAAATTTACCTGCTACATACATTTTAAAAGTTAAAAACAAAAAGAAATGTCATCAAGTAGACTGACTCACAGCAACCACATATGTGGCAGAGCAGAACTAGACTCCATAGGGTTCTCGAGCTGGGACCATTTTCAGAAGCAGGTCACCAGTTCTTTCTTTCAAGGTGCCTTTGGGTGGGTTTAAACTAACAACCTTTCAAATAATTGCCCAATTCTTTCATTATTAACACCACCCAGGCAGTCCACTACATATACGTTGTTGTTAAGTGCTGGTGAGTTGGCCCTGACTCATAGTGACCCTGTACAGAGTTTCCAAGGAGTGGTTGGTGAGTTCGAACTGCCAACCTTGCAGTCTAGTGCGTATCCTACAGCACCACACCACGGCATATAAAATGCACTTAAAATGTCAGATAGGTCTGCTATATTGTGCAAACCAGTCCAAGGAAATAGATCACCCACATTTGAAGCCAAATGGTGCGGTGGATAATAAATACCATGCCACTTGTATCTTTGGGAAATCTCAGCTTCTCTTTCCTGTTAAGTTCAGACCCCAACTGCCAATGTAATCATTTTCTATCTAAACCTTAAAGACCTGGGACTAGGTCAGTGGGTACCAGTCACAGTTTGGGGGTACATGATTCCCTCCATTTCAGATCAGCTAGCCCCAAATTTGGGGGTTCCTCTACTCCCTTCAGGGTACTAGCCACAAGCTCAGGAGTCCACACGACTCCCTCTATGTCAGACCAATTCCCTTCCTTCCCCCACCCCCAGCCCCCAACTCCTTTGGTTCCTATAGCTTGCTGGAACAACTTACAGATCTCACACAAAAGTCTGAGAGAAGACAAAGCATGGAGCTTTCATGTCCCAAAGAGAGAGATGCTATTCTCCTGAGAGCAGATGTTCACTCTTACCAGGCAGGAAGCCCCATCAGAGCCTTAAGGCTCAGGCTGTTACTGGCCTCAGCAAGTGGCCATGAGAGATTACATCATGCCTCATAAGGTTTAATCACTGTCAGCCTCCAGGTAGTCCCTCTTGGTCTGGTCAGCCCCCACACTTTAGCGTCAGGTACTGATGCAGCTAGCAAGAACCAAGAACAAATGGCCAAATTGCTTTGTGTAAAGCGGTTCCATACCTCACACTTCAGACAGTGTCCTGATTTTTTCACTGTTGGGAAGGATCCTGAGAGTGGTTAAAAAGACAGGGGTCAGAGGGGTTAAGAGAGTACAGAAAACGGAGGCTCATCTATCTCTTTCCTGTTCCTTTCAGTGTGTTTTCAGATAGATAAAGAAAACTAAGCTATTTTTACATTCATAAGTTTTCTAATTATTTTGTTAATTTAGGAGAATAGTTTCAGATTTTTAAAAACAAATTTAAAAAAGGACTAGCAGTGCCTGAGGAAAAAGGAAAAAAGTTTCAAAAAAATTCTTTGTAGAAATTACATATTAATTTGCTCCTTATTGTTACTGTTCTGTGTCATCAAGCCAGTTTTGACTCATACTGACTCTATATAGTGTTTCCAAGGCTGTAAATCTTCACAGGAGAAGAAAGCGGCTGGTTTGAACTGCCAACCTTGTATATAGCAGTCCGGTGCTTATCTTACAGTGCCACCAGTTCTGTATATCCCTTCTACAATCCATAAAAGATTGACTTAAATTTTAGATGCTTCACCACTACAATTTCCACTCCCTGATTTTAATTCCCTTTTCTGTTTAGTTTGATTCATTTTCTTTACAGAAACAGTGGCAACTGAATCATTTTACATAACAAGGAGAGGGTATCTTTACATAATATTTACAAAGAAAAGTCTAGAAGGATATAAAATATAGATATGCCTAAGCCCTGGTGTGGCACTGTAGGATAAGCACTGGACTACTAACAACAAGGTCAGCAGTTCAAATTCACCAGTCGCTCCTCGGAAACCCTATACACAGTCTCTATAAGTTAAAACTGACTCGATGGCATTTAACAACAACAACAAGTAAGCTAAGCAAGGGTCAGTAGTAAGAGAAATATCAAGCAAGATAGGTAACAATTCAGAGGTTAAAACAACTTTTAACTAGCAAGGAAAACAAAAGTGAGCCTTGTGTGACCACACTGAATTTAAATGTATCTTGAGATAGATTATACTTTCCAACATAAATTTACTCACTGGTGATTATGGTATCCCCTTGCAATAACTTATCTGTCTTTTTAGTGCCATGCATATGACAAATAGCTTAATAAGTTAGTTTTTAAAAAACATCCAAAAATTGCATAGCAAACATTTATTGCCCATATATGGGTAAACAACTACCCAATCAGGACAGAAAAGCTTCTGTTATGAGCCATGGGGTAAAAATGTATTGTTGTTGTTAGGTGCCATCGAGCCGGCATTGACTCATAGAGACTCTATGCAAGGTCCTGGGCCAACCTCACTATTGTTGTCACGCTCTAGCCCATTAATGCTGCCGCTTTGCTAATCCATCTCTCTGGGGGTCTTCTTCTTTTTCTCTGACCCTCCACCTTACCAAACATGAGATCCCTCACCAGTGAGTGGACCCTCCTGACAATATGTCCTAAGAATGAGAAATGAAGTCTGGCCATCCTGGCCTCCAAGGAGCACTCTGGCTGCACTTCGTCCAACAGAGATGTTTGTTCTTTTGGCAGCCCATGGTACTTTCAATATTCTCCTCCAACATCATAACACAAAAGCAACTCAAATGCATCAATTCTATGATCTTCCTTATTCACTGTCCAACTTTCGCATGCAAATGAGGTTATTGAAA
>NW_006408601.1:7628133-7645712 GCF_000296735.1 Chrysochloris asiatica | reverse complement strand
GTGAAAGAATACAACCCTGTGGCACACTTTTTCTAATTTTAAACCTCAGTGTTCTCATGCTCTGTTTGAACAATTGCCTCTTGATCTATGTACAGGTTCCTGATAAGCACAATTAAGTGTTCCAGAATACTCAAATTTTGCAATGTTGTCTATAGCTTGTCATGATCCACACAATCAAAAGCCTTTGTATAGTCATTAAAGTATAAGCAAACATCTTTCTGTTATTCTCTGCTTTCAGCCACGACCCATTTGACGTCAGCAATGTATTAGATGATGGTTATATCCTTCTATACACAGTGATGAGACTTAAAACTCTGCCATGCAAATTACTGAGGCTTCCATGCACGGTTATTATAGCTTATAGGATTTAGGGATGAAAGACGTAACAATCCATACTAGAGCAAACTTCTATTTGTCTGCCAACACTCAAATCTCTCCTTCCTCCTCAGTAACAAAGCCAAATTTTATTCACAGCAGCCATGCATTCAGCTACATTTCCTAACTCCCTTGGAATTTAGGTGTAGCCATTAGACTGAGCTTTAATTCAGAAGTCTTAACTGGAGGAATGCAGATGTCTTTGCCTTTTCCTTGCTTCCTGAAACTTGGTTGTGATAGCTATAGCTATAGCAGCTATTTGGGCTATGAGGCTAAGGGTCACACCTTTTAAATAACAGCTCACAGAACTGGAAGACGTTAAGGTACCTGACAACTTTATAAAGCCATATGGATCCTGGATCAGCTACTCCCAGAATTATTTTGATGGGAAATTAAAATATAGTGTAATCAAGTCATTATTGTTGTCTCTGTTTTTGCTTTTTGCAACGAAATTTAATTCTTAACTGTCACTTACCTTCAGACAGGTAAAGAACGTTTGTCTCTTCTTTATAGATGAGGCAACTGAAATCCAGAGAGGTTGGACAACTTGCACAATGTCAAATTACTGAAGAGATGGATCTTGGTCTTAGCCTTACGTGTTGTTGTTTTTTTCACTAGAAACTGCCTGTTAAGAGGTCCTAAGTGTATGAAAATAAAAAATTTTAAATCACATTAAATATAGACAGAAGCTTAGTCTTATAACAATAGCAATGACACCTGACAGTGTATTAGTTGTCACATACTGTGAAAAGAAAAAGGGCCAAATGTTTATTATGTGAAATGGAGACTAAATTATATCACATTGTCCTATGAGGGAGAGGAGTAATAGTAGATAAACAGAATCAAAGACCTGAGTACACAGATATAATTTATTGTACCTGAGTTTTTCTGTATCCCTTCATCCTTAAATAACTAAAAATGGTTCCGATTAAAAGCTTATTTTTCTCAGTTATGAGATTTCCCAATATAGAGTAAGCTTTCCTGTTAAATCCTTAGCTGAACTCTTTCTTTACCCTTACCACCACTTTTAAAATTAATCCTGGCCCTTGTCTTAGGGACAGAGATCAGTAATTCTTCTCTGATACCCACTAAACCCAAACCAAACCAAACCAAACCCTCTGCGATCAAGTCAATTCTGACTCATAGCGATCCGTCATGACAGTGTAGAACTACAGAGGCTGACTCTGTGTGGAAGCAGGCTGCCTCAGCTCTCCCCCATGGAGCAGCGAGTAGGTTCAAACCACAGAATTTCTAGTTAGCAGCCAAGCACTTAACCATGAAACCCTACTACCTAAGTGTAAAACACAAGGCATTTAGCTGGTGTGATGCTGTGGGTTAATGCACCAGACTGCAAAGCTGTTTGAACTGCAAGGTCAGTGGTTCAAGCTCACCAGCTGCTCCTCGGAAACCCTATACAGGGTCACTATGGGTCGGAATCGACTCAATGGCACTCAACAACAACAATAATAAATTACTAGGGGAACATAACCAATTATTTCTAAGCAGTCTGAAAAGAAAAATAAGCAAATAAAATGTCTTTAAATTTTAAGAAGGCATATTTCTTGATATGTTACATTTGGCATCAAGTCATCTCTGTTGTTGTTGTGAGGTGCTTTCGAGTCAGTTCCAACTCACAGCAACTCTATGTGCAACAGAACAAAACACTTCCTGGTCCTACACCATCCGCACAATTGTTGTTATCTATACGGAAGAGTAATTATATGTATGAGGTTTGTTAGAAAGATATATATCTATTATTCACACAGCATAGTAAAAAATAAACAAGCAGCAGACTGAATCCTAACCTCCCCATTTACTAGCAAGTTACTTTGCCTTGCTGACTTTCCTACTTATAAAACTGAGCTATTTCACATGTTTGCTGACAAGATGAAAATAAGAAAAAATGCAAAGTGACTAACACAATGTATGTCAATAATAAATGCTCAGTAAATATTAATGGCTTTCCGTATTGTCCTATAATGAAAATCTGTTCTGTAAATACTGAAATTATAGAACTTGAGAAGCAAGAAATCAGTTTGACATACAGTCTGTAAATGTCATTTCTGAAAGGCATTTAGCTCTCCTCTGAGCACTACCACAGCCAAAACCCTGATGCAGCTGGAGACCAGAGGAAAGAATATGCCCAACAAAAGGGGAATACAAGCTCTTCCTCTCAATCATTAAAACAGCCATTGCAAGAGACCTGGGTTTCTTCCTCCAAGGCACTGTATTGAGCCAGGAGAACTGGGTTGTTCCTTCTTACTCCTAGTAGTAAAAGGGGTGTTGTTGTTTAGTGCTGTCAAGTCAGTTATGACTCATAGCAACCCTGTACAGGGTTTCCAAGGAGCGGCTGGTGAGCTTGAACTACCAACCCCATGGTCCAAATGAGTTGAGGTCCAGTCTTTATTCCACAGTGCCACACCAGGACTCCAATGAAAAGAGTGAGTTAGAGAAAAAAAATGACTTTTGAGTTTCTCGATGTCAACAGTAATATGGGTATCATATAAACAGGTGCTCAATTGCACTTTAGAAATGAGACTCAATGGGAAAGCAAGTCCCAAAATAATCATATGAATGGCAAAGCAGGTGAACTGGACTCCAACCCTTGTCTGTATCAAGATCACCAGTACAGAATTTAGTATCTATCTGTAGAAAAGGGACTTCAGAAAGTTCACGGAAAAATAAAAAGAAAAGATAATTATATTTTGCCATAAACTTTTTGAAGCCCCTTTGTAAAGCAAAATGAGTTTTATCTGTCTATGGTGGGACACAGATCCTCCAACAAAAGGATGCTGATATTTATCATAGTGCTAATACTCTATTTTTTAAGGAGCTCTGGTAGCGTAGTGGTTACGAATCAGGCCGCTAACCCCAAGGTCAGCAGTTCGAAATTACCAGCTGTTCCATGGGAGAAAGATGAGGTTTTCTACTTCCGTAAAAGATTTACAGCCTCAAAGACCCTGTGCAGGGTCACTATGAGTTGGAACCAACTTCATGGTACTTAACAACAACAACAATACTCTATTTTGAAGTCCTGGTGTGGTGCTACAGGCTAATGTGCTGGACTGCAAGGTCAGTTTGAGTCACGAGGTCGGTGGTTCAAGCTCACCAGCCACTCCTCAGAAGCCCCATACAGTGTTGTTATGAGTCACCACTGACTCGACAGTACTTAACAACAAATCCTCATATTGGTGGTGGTTGTTGTTATGTGTCTGGAGTCGGTTCTGACTCATAGTGACCCTGTACAGGGTTTCCGAGGCTGCAAATCTTTACAGGAGCAGAAAGCTTGCTCTTTCTTCCACGGAACAGCTGGTAGATTCAAACTGCTGACCCTGAGGTTAACAGTCCGATTCTTAACCACTACGCTACTAGAGCTCTTTCATATTGGTTGTTGTTGTTGCTGTTAAGTGCCATCGAGTCAATTCCGACCCACAGCAACCCTGTATAGGTTGCTCCAAGGAGCAGCTGGTGAGCGTGAACCACCAATCTTGCAATTGGTGGTAGTAGTGTACAATTTAGTCAGTTTCAACTCACAGCAACCCTATATAGGGTTTCCAAGGCTATAAGTCTTTATGGGAGCAGAAAGCCTCATCTTTCTCCTGCAGAGCAGCTGGTAGATTTGAACTGCTGACATTGCAGTTAGCAGGCCAACATGCAACTCAGAGGATACCAGGATTCCTCGTCTCTATCTGTTGTTGTAAGTGCCATCGAGTCAGTTCTGACCCATAGCAAGCCAACATAGGGTTTCCAAGGAGCAGCTGGTGAGTTTCAACTGCCGACCCTGCAGTTCAAACCAACCTTGAGATCAAGTGTTTATCCAATTGTGCCCCACCCATACAGTGCCCATAATTAATCACGAGTGTTTTGAAAGGTATCCTGATTGTCTTAATTGTACATTTCATTTAGGCTGGTATTTACAGAACCTACACTAACTTAGCTGAATTCATCCTGAAAAAATATTTACATACCAAATGTATGACATAATCTCCCAGGAGATCAAAGAAAGGTAAGCATAAGATGTACTGAGTCTTGAAAGATGGATAAAATGAGGATAGATGGAGTACAGCATGAGTAACCATGCTGTTGTTGTTAAGTACCATGGAGTCAGTTCTGACTCCTAGTGACCCTGCACAGGGTTTCCGAGGCTGCAAATCTTTACAGGAGCAGAAAGCCTCATCTTTCTCCCGTGGAACAGCTGGTAGTTTCAAATTGCCAACCTTGAGGTTAGCAGCCGATTCGTAATAACCATAGGAGACAGAAACTGTTTTTTTATTCAAGCCATGGTATTTTCAAATGCCTCATAAGCATATGAAAGCTGGACAATGGACAATAAATAAGGAAGACTGGAGAAGAATTGATGTATCTGAATTATAGTGTTGGAGAATATGAAAGTATCAAGAACTACCAGAAAAATAAACAAATATGTCTTTGTTGGTTGCTAAGTGCCGTCGACTTGATTCCGACCCATAGTAACCCTCTATAGGGTTTCCAAGGAGCAGCTGGTAAACTAGAACCACCGACTTTGCAGTCTGATGCATTAGCCCACAGCACCACACCAAGACTCCAAATATGTCTTGGGAGAAGTAAAATCAGATTGTTTCTTAGATAGGAAGATGTTGAGACTTCATCCCACACACTCTGGATCTATTATCAAGAAAGGTCAGTGACTGGAGAAGGACATCATGCTCAGTAAAACAGAGAATAAGAGGAAGACCCCCCCAACAAAAAGGATTAACACAGTGACTGCAACAATGGATTCAAGCATAACAAGAATTGTGAGGCTAGCACAGAACTGGGCAGTATTTTCTTCTGTTGTGCGGAGGATATAAGGTCACTATGAGTTGAAACCAACTTGATAGCACCTAATAGCAACAAAAATTTTGACCAGATCATGAAGGGACTGAGGACCAAGATGGAAAATATAATTTTCCATATCCACCCAAATAATAAGAGTCAAGCTGCAAACAGTTGAGATTTCATTTCTAATCCTAAATGTACATGGTTTTGTCTTAAAAATCTGATGCTATTAACTGAAGAACATTTGTTGAATACTTTTAAGTTTTATGAAACATAAACTCATATTCAGTTTAAATCAGGATGGATAATGAAACAATTTCTATAAAGGAAAAGGTACAAGAATCTGGTGTGGAGCTGTGGTTGCAAAGTTAGTTTGAACTGTAAGGTTGGCAGTTCAAGCTCACCAGCCGCTCCTCGGAAACCCTATACAGGGTTGCTATGAGTTGAACCGACTCAACGGCACTTCACAACCCAACAATAATCAGGGAAGCAAGTAAAATTGTGCTGAAGATAATGCAGCAGTACATTGTCAGGAAATTACCAGAAATTCAGGGAGAATTCAAAAGATGACAGGGAACTAGGGATATCATTGATGATGTCAGATGAATCTTGGTTGAAAGCACAGAATACCAAAAAGATGTTTGTGTTTCACTGACTACGCAAAGGCATTCAACTGTGGGGAGCATAACAAACCACAGATAACATTGTGGGGAATGGGAATTCCAGAACACTTAATTGTGCTCATGAGGAGCCTATACACAGACTAAAAAGCAGTTGTTCAGAGAACAAGGGGATTCTAAATAGTTTAAACTCAAGAAAGTTGTGCACCAGGGTTGTGTCCTTTCACCATTCTTTTTCAATCTGTATAATTATTTGCTGAGCAAATAATCCAAGAAGCTAGACTATATAATGAAGGTAGCATCAGAATTGGAGGAAGGCTCATTAACAACCTGTGCTATACAGATGACAAAACCTTGTTTGCTGAAAGTGCAGAGAATGTGACACATGCTCATGATCAAATGAAAACAGCCTTCTGTATGGATTACAACTCAGTGTAAAGAAAACAAAAATCCTTACAACTGGACCAATAAACAATACCAGAGAGAAAACTGAACTTATCAAGAATTTCATTTTACTTGGATCCACGATCAATGCTCACGGAAGCAGCAGTTAAGAAATCAAACAACATATTATTACATTGGACAAATCTGCTGCACAAGACCTCTTTAAAGTACTCAAGAGCAAAGATTTAACTTTAAGGACTAAGATGCACTTGACTCAGTCATGGTATTTTCCATAGTCTCATATGCATGTGAAAACTGGACAATGAATCAGGAAGACTAGACTGATTGGAAGAGATCTATGGATCTCTTTGTGCCCATTCCAAAGAGAGGTGACCCAACGGAATGCAGGAATCATAGGACAATCTCTTTGATATCCCATGCGAGTAAAGTTTTACTAAAGGTAATACAGAAATGGCTACAATCATACATTGACAGAGAACTTCCAGAGGTTCAAGCTGGATTCAGAAGAGGCCGTGGAATGAGGGATATCATTGCTGATGTCTGGTGGATCTTGGCTGAAAGCAGAGAATATCAGAAAGATGTTTACCTGTGCTTTATTGACTATGCAAAGGCTTTCAATTGTGTGGATCATGACAAACTATGGACAACATTGAGAAGTATGAGTATTCTGAAACACTTAATTGTGCTTCTGAGGAATCTGTACCTGGACCAAGAGGCAGTTGTTCAAACAGAACATGGAAACACTGAATGGTTTCAAATTAAGAAAGGTGTGTGACAAGGTTGCATTCTTTCACCATACTTATTCAACCTGTATCCTGAGCAAATAATCTGAGAACCTGGGTTCTATGAAGAAAAACGTGGCATCAGGATTGGAGAATGACTCATTAACAACCTGCAATATACAGATAATACAACCTTGCTTGCTGAAAGTGAAGAGGACTTAAAACATTTACTGATGAAGATCAAAGAGCACAGCCTTCGGTATGGTTTACATGTCAATGTAAAGAAAACAAAAATCCTCACCACTGGACTAATAAACAACATTCTTATCAACAGAGAAAAGATTGAAGTTGTCAAGGACTTCATTCTTCTTCGATCAACTATCAACACTCATGGAAGTAGCAGTCAAGAGATCAAACAATGTATTGCATTAGGCAAATCTGCAGCACAAGACCTTTTTAAAGTGTTGAAGCGCAAAGATGTCATCAGCTTGAAGACTAAGGTGCGCCTGACCCAAGCCATGGTATTTTCAATAACCTCATATGAATGTGAAAGCTGGACAGTAAATAAGGAAGACCGTAGAAGAACTAATGCAGTTGAGTTATGGTGTTGGAGGAGAATATTGAAAGTGCCATGGCTGCCAAAAAAACCAATAGATCTGTTTTGGAAGAAGTGCAGCCAGAGTTTGGCAAGATGGCCAAACTCGTCTCTCATACTTCAGACAGATTGTTAGGAGGGACCATTAGCTGGAGAAGGATATCATGTTTGGTAAGGTGGAGGGTCAGAGAAACAGAGAAAGACCCCCAATGAGATGGATTGGCCAAGTGGCAGCATCGATGGATTCAAGCGTGGCAACAGTAGTGAAGTTGGCCCAGGATCAGGCAGTGTTTTGTTCTGCTGTGCATAAGGTCGCTATGAGTTGGTACCGATTCGATGGCACCTAACAACAACAACAACAAAGAGAAGAAATGATGCATTTGAATTGTGGAGTTGTTGAGGAACACTGAAAGTACCATGGACTGCCAAAAGAACAAGCAAATCTGTTTTAAAAGAGGTACAGCTAGAATACTCATTTCAAGCCAGGATGGTGAGATTTCATCTCAAGTACTTTGGACATGGTATCAGGAGCAACCAGTCTCTTGAAAAGGATATCATGTTTGGTAAAGAAGAAAAGAGGAAGACCTTCAACAAGATGGATTGACACAGTGCCTACAACAATGGGCACAAACGTAACAATTGTGAGATGACACAGGATAGAGGCAGTGTTTTATTCTGTTGTACACAGGGTCGCTATGAATTGGAATCAACTCCACAGCACATAACTACAACAACCACGGAAGAAACCCTTAGGAAACAAATTAAAACAGGTTGCAAAAGAAGCTGTAGGTTATCTGACCAAATCTATCATCACCGGTGATACTGCTCTTAGCCAATTCCTTAAAGGAACTGTCTAACAGTTCCTTAAAGAGCCCCAGTGGCACATGGATAGGTGCTTCATTAAGCTGTTAACGGAAAGGTTCACCCACCTAGCAACTGGTGTGGCGCTGTAGGATAACACACTGGACCGCAAGATCAGTTTGAACTACAAAGTCGGTGGTTCAAATCCACCAGCCACGCCTCGGAAACACTCTACAGGGTCACTATGAGTTAAAACTGACTTGACAGCACATCACAACAACAACAACAAAGCAACTTTATGGGAGAAAAGCCTCCTCCTGTAAAGGTTACAACCTAGAAAGCCTTATAGGGCAGTTCTACTCTGTCACATGGGGCCACTAAGAGTTGAAATCACCTCGACTGAATCTAAGATCAGTTCTTTAAACTTTCCTCTAGGGAGAGTTCACCATCTTCTTCAAGGAGAAGAAAAAGAGGCAAGAATCTGGATACTACCTGAATCCAAATACTTAACAAGACTCACCAGAAAAGGTCTTAAGAGAAATAATTAAAATAGGTTATTTTAAAAAAATGATCCAAATGTGTCATTCCACCAGTCATGTTTCAAACCAGTTCTTCAAAGCAACCACGTAATCAGTTCATCTTTACATATTTCTATAGGCAAAATCCACAATCTGCTGCAAACAGAAACATTCTCATTTAACCTTCCTCCTCCTTTTCTCTTTTATTTTTGTTACAAATGTAACCTCTCATTTCATGTTCATATTCATTAAAGGATTTAACAGCCTTAATAAAAGGTTTAGATAGTAACACTTGCTTACTCAATTGCATAAAATGTACACTATCCAGTTTAGGAGTTGAGGACACTTTGAAAATTTCAAGAGGTTCTGTCTCCTAGAAGTCAGAATATGGTTTCCGTTCTCCCCCTCCCCACACCTATATTATGAAATATTTGCCATCATAAAACCGTTCCCAGCCATCAACCACAGTAACCACATTTGCTCACTCAGTGACCACTTAACAGGTGCTACAAGGAAGTAACATCTTTCTCATCCTCTAAAATCGAGAGTGCTCATCTGGCACAGACTTTCTCCTCTCCTATACGAGGTGTCCAGAGTTCTGGTGTGGTACTATAGGATCAGCACTGGACTGCTACTCGCAAGGTCGGCGGTTCAAATCCACCAGTCGCTCCTCGGTTATCCTATACAGTGTAGCTATGAGTCGGAACCGACTTGATGGCACTTAACAACAGCAGGAGGTGTCAGGGGTGCTGGCTTAACAGAGATTCACCGGCCTAGCTTTGCTCCGCGGCGCGAGAGTGACGAGTACCAGCCCAGAATTGGGGAGTACACCCTCCTCACCCGTGGGCAAGTCCCTAGCCTATGCCGGTCCCGGACCTGGACTCCCGCCGGCATCCACCCGGGTTTGCTCCCCGCCAAGAGCCCGCCTCCCTCGTCGACCTGGAAGAAAGCCTGGGTGTCTTGGAGGTAGCGAGATGAGCGGAGAAGGGACCCTGTGCCGCAGGCTAGAGCTAGGCGCCCCCTCCTCATCAGTGCCCGCTCACTCAGCGGCCCCGCCATCCTTACACTGTCCGAGCATACCGTCCAAAAATCTAAGCCTGTCTCAGGATCCGCCCCAGGCCTCTAGCCGTGCAGACCTGTACCCACCTCAAGGCCACCAGCCCCGCCTTGGCGTGCTTGCTGAGCGCCCACAGCACACTGGCCCGTCTCTCCAGCTCAGGTCCCAGGGCTTTGCACAGTCCTACCTACCGTGCACTCCCGCCTCCTCGCTGCCATGGCGACAGCCCCCGCCCCGTGCGAGTCGCTGATTGGTCCGGCTCGGGACCGCGGAGAACACCAATTGGCTGGGGCGGGGACAAGGCGCGCCAGCGAGGGCGGAGGCGGGCGGCGTGAAGCACTAGCGCGGTGGAGCCTGGGGGAGAACTAACCTAGGGGGACGTGGCGTTCTGCTACGCAGGCGGAGAAGCCGCGCCTCTTCCTTTCCTCCTTTTCCCAGAAGAGCTTGTAGAGCAGGTCTTGGGTGGATAAAGTGCTACCCCTGACTGGCCTGGGACACAACCCCGGAGTTCGCCTCCTTCTTGGCCGTAGGCCTTTACCGGCAGCGGCTGCACAAGCCTAAGACGGGGCTGTCAGGACCATCCTCATCCACAGGCCTCGCTCGGGTCTGACACCCCGGACCTCCTGCACTGCGAGTATCGAGTATGTGTGTGGTAACTTCTGTTTGTAACCTCACCCCAACCATGTAGTGCTGGGCCCTCGGTTACTGATTGATAGCACCTCTCACGCCCATATGCAGACATCTCCTTTCGCTACCTCCTCCCCATAAAAATCAGATGTTTTTCCAAACTTCTCAGTTAAAAGATGGGGAAACTGAGGCTCAAAGATATACACAGCTGGAGAGTTAAAGAAACTTCTGGAGCCTCCAAGTTAATTTCAAAGCTTGTCTCCGCTTAGTTTTCTCACCTATTAATCTGCCTTATCTGTCTCAGGATTGTTAGTGACGATTAGATAACATTCATATATATATATACATACATACATACACGTTGTAAACTGCTCTCGAATGGGTTCCGACTCAACCACGTAAAGGGTTCCGACTCAACCACGTAAAGGGTTTCTGAGATGGTAAATTTTGACGAGCGCAGACAGCTTCATCACCCCTAGCAGCTGGTAGACTCGAACTGCTCTCCTTGTGGTTAGTTAAGTGCTTATCCTGCAGAGCCACAGCTTTCCCGTAATAACTAGTAGTGGCAGCTACTATTATCAGCAAGTAACAGGGTAGTAACAAACTGTACCAACTTGGAGAGCTAGTTCACCTGTGTTGCAAAATAGAACTCTATATACCATTAAGAAATTCTGTGGCCTAGGGCAAATTATTTAAGCTTTCAAACTCTTTTCTTGCCTGTAAAACCAGGTTGCTTCCTGGTTATTAGCTGCAGTCGGCTCCAACTCATGACAATCCCAAGCACAACAGAATTCAACGTTGTTCAGCTTTGTATCATCTTCAGGATCACTGGTGTCCTCAAATCTATTGTTGGCAACCACTGTGTATTTTGAGTACATTTCAGTCTCAGAGACTCATCTTCCAGCACTATATTAGACAGTATTCTGTTAAGATCTATTGGAGTATTTTTGGCTAATTATAAGTAGATCACCAGGCCTTTCTTCATAGTCTGTCTTTGTGGAAATGTCACAGAAATCTGTCCACCATTGGTAACCCTGCTGGTATTACAAATACTGATGGCTTAGCTTTCAGCATTACAGCAGCAACAAGCCACCACAGTATGACAGCAGGATAAGCACTTGACCTTAAGGTCGGCTTGAACTACAATTTCGGCAGTTCAAACTCACCAGTCACTCCTTGGAAACCCTATACAGGGTCGCTATGAGTGGGAACCGACAGCACTTAACAACAGCAGTAACAAGGATCTTGTGATAGTGGTGGTACTGGTGTGTGCTGTAAAGTCAATTCCTACTCATAGCAACCCTAAATGATATAGAAGAACTGTCCCATAGGATTCCCTAGGCTGGAATCTTTACCAGAGTAAATCCCCAGGTTTTTTCTCCCAAGGAGTGACTGTTGAGTTCAAACCACCAATCTTTTGGTAAGCAGCTGAGCACTCAACCATCATATCACCAAAACTCCTTATCATGTTGTTGCTGTTCTTGTTGTTAGGTGCCTTCTAGTCGGTTCCAACTCATAGCAATCCTGTGCACAATGGGATGAAACACTGCCTGGTCCTGCGTCATCCTCAAGATAATTGTTACACTTGAATCCATTTTGTTGGGGATCTTCCTGTTTTTCGCTGACCCTACACTTTAGCAAGTGTGATGTCCTTCTCTAGGAACTGGTCTCTCCTGATAACTTGTCTGAAGTATTACAGATGAGTCTCACCATCTGGCTCCTAAGGAGCATTCTGGCTGTACTTCTTCCAACACAAATTTGTTTTTTATTCTTGCAGTCTATACTACTTTCAGTATTCTTCTCCAACACCATAACTCAAATACATCAATTCTTCTACTATCTTTCTTATTCATTATCTGACTTTCACATGCATATGAGACTATTGAAAATATTATGGCTTGGGTCAGGCACACCTTAGTCCCCAAACTGTTATCTTTGTTCTTGAACACCGAAGTTCAGATTTGCCTAACACAACACATCATTTGATTTCTTGGCTGCTGCTTGCATGAGTGTTGTTTATGGATCCAAACAAATTGATGTCCTTGATGACTTCAATCTTTTCTCCATTTATCATGATATTATTTACTGGGCCACTTGTGGGGGTTTTTGTTTTATTTACATTGAGGTGCAATCATTGTAATTAAAGGCTGTGGTATTCGATCTTCATCAGTAATTATTTTAAATCATCTTTGCTTTCAGGAAGCAAGGGTGCATCAGATGCATATTATGGTACTAGTAGTGCTAAATTTCAGTTTGAAATATATGAGAAATATTATTTTCTGCATGTTGTGTATCATTAGTGATCATTGTCAGTGTCAGATCAGGAAAACAATACTGCATCTCAACACTAAAAGTCACTCAACTACAAGTACACTGAATTCTCTTGTCCATTTATTATCCAGTATCTAGCACTGGGCTTAGTACACTGTACCTGAATCAGGCACTTACATTTGGGATAGAGTGTCTCCAGAGTAACCCTGAAAGATGTGATAACAATCAATATGGATTACTCATAACAATCTAATGGAGATGAAGAAGACATGGAAAATAAGAAGATAGGGTCAATCCAACAATATAATAAAAGGAAAAGAGTAATGAGCACTAACTTATTAACTAAATGATGATATTATTCACATTAATATTCTAAGATAAAGGATAAAGAGAAGACAAGGAAGTCAGGACAGACAATGATGTTAAACAACAAGAAGTAGTTTAACAAAAAGACAAACAAAACAAAAAATGGACAAAGGACTTGAAGACATTTCAAGTAAGAAGACATACAAACGACCACTAATCATTCTAAAACCCATTGCCATTGAGTCCATTCCAACTCACAGCAACCCTAAAGAACAGAGTAGAGCTGTCCCTCAGGGTTTCCAAGGCTATAAATCTTAACAGAAACTGTCACACATCTTTCTATCAGAGCAGCTGGTGGGTTTAAACCTCTGACCTTTCGGTTAGCAGCCGAGTGCTTAAACACTGAACCAACAGGACTCCTTCAATGACAATGTTGTTGTTGTTAAGTACCGTCGACTCGGTTCCTACCCATAGCAACCCTGTATAGGGTTTCCAAGGAGTAACTGGTGAGCTTGAACCACCGACTTTGCAGTTTAAATGGCTTTGCAGTCTAGCGCATTAACCCACAGCACCTCAGTGACAATGGAGAAATGTAAATAAAAATCACAATGAAATAGCCTCCATTGGGATGGTTTTTATCAAAAAACAGGATGGCAACGGATGAAAAACATTAGAACCCTCATACACTACAGGTGAGATTATAAAATGGTTTAGCTGCAGTGGAAAACCTTGGTGGTTCCTCAAAAAGATAAACAGAGAATTACCATATGATTTAGCAATTCCATTCTAGAAATAAACCCAAATGTCTTGAGAGTAGAGATAGTGCAGATATGTGTATACCTATGTTCAATGCAGTTGTTGTTGTTAGGTGCCATCGAGTCGGTACCGACTCATAGTGACCCTATGCACAACAGAATGAAACATTGCCCGATCCTAGGCCAACCTCACAATTGTTGCCATGCTTGAGCACATTAATGCTGCCACTTGGCCAATCCATCACATTGGGTGTCTTCCTCATTTTCTCTGACTCTCTACCTTACCAAACATGATATCCTTCTCCAGTGACTGGTCCCTCCTGACAATATGTCCGAAATATGAGTGACAAAGTTTGGCCATTCTGGCCTCCAAGGAGCACTCTGGCTGCACTTCTTCCAACACAGATCTGTTGGTTCTTTTGGCAGCCTATGGTACTTTCAATATTCTCCTCTAACACCATAACTCAAAAGTATCAATTATTCTAGGGTCTTCCTTATTCACTGATGTGATAGTGATGGTTGTACAACAGGGTGAACATAATGTCACTGAATTGTACATATAAAAATGGTAAGAATGCAAGTTTTTAAATTTTGTTGAGACTGTATATACAGCAAGACATGCACCAATTTAACAGTTTCTGCATGTACAATTCAGTGACACTGATTACAGTTTTGAATTAAGCACTGCTGTCAAGAAGGTTGAGAACAGTTTTACAGCTTGAAGAAATGACAAATGTTTTGTTAAATGTATTTTACCACAGTTTATAAAAGCACAAAAAATAGCAAGATGCAGCAATAGGAGAAAGAACTGAGGAAAATATTTCAGAACATCATGTACATATAAATCAGAGAACTGCAGGTCTTCCCTTAATAAGTGTTGTTTTGTGATGGAGAAAAATAGTGAGCCCTGGAAACAGCCTATCATCTGAGGAATTTATAAGGAAATGTCACTTTACCTAATAAGTAAACCCTAAAGCTTGAGGGTTTATGGGGAGAATCTCCTGGAGAAGAGATTCAAGTTGCTCTGTTTTACGAGGTTATGGAGTCAGATCTGAGCTCCAGTCCTGGCTCTATGCTGAAGTTATGAGTAAATTGCCAAACTCTAGGCCTAGTGCAGGTTCTGGCACAGAAAACATTCAAATATTAAATGAATTGAAACCTGTTTGAGAAGTAGTATATTGTAGTGGTTAAAAAATAAGAACAATGAAGAGTAAGAGTAATAAAGTCAGTGTGCCTAGATTAAAAACCCACATATATTAGCTGAATGTCCTCTGGCAAGCTACTAAACTTTCCATTGCAGTTTCTCCATATATGAAATGAATGCAGTATTTTCCATGTCATTGGATTATTAGGATTGAGTAAGTTTATATGTCTAAAACAGAGTATACCTGGCACAGAGTGATATGTGAGTTAAACACTTGATAAAATATTGGTCTGTGTTTTTCCATTTGTAATATTCAGATCATAATACTAAATTCACTGTAAATATTTAAATGATGTTCATCAAGTGCTAGAGAGGAGATGCTCAGTAGATTCTATTTCCCTTCATAGGAAATCAGGCCAACACATCTGGTCCATTGCCTTCCCCTTTGCCAGATACTAACCTTTCCATCATATTTTGCAAATAACAGGATGGCAAAGGGGGATGCAATGGTCCAGATTGTCTTAGACCAATCACAAGTAATTCCTCAGGTCTGAACTCATTGCTGCCCCTACACCAAGTGTTGAGTTCTATTTGCCAGGAAGAATAGAAGTAGGCAAAAATATCTGCCATACCTCATTATTATTAAACTCACACACTCAGGTGGTTCTATACTTGTCTCCTGCTTCCCTTCTCTAACAATTAAAGGCAATCCTTTCACATGATTCTGAGTCCTATTCCCCTCACTTTCTCAAGGACTTTATTCTTTGCCTGTCCTCTTTCTTTTGTATAGCCTTAATCTTTCCCTAGCTATAGAATCATACCGTATGCATAAAAATATGCTCTATTTTAAAATTATCTTTCTTCTGGATAAATAAAAAGATAAGATAAAGCAAGTATGGTAAAAATTTAATTATAGAAGTTAGCATAATTACTGTAAAATTAAACTTTTATGTATGTTGAAAACTTTCATCAACTAACGCTGGAAATAAAATTCTTCCCATGACTCCAAATCACCTTCCAACATATTTCCTTGGTTTTTGTTCATTCAGAGTCTTTGAAAAAAATTCATTTTTCTGTCTGTTCACCTTCCTTTTACTCTCAGTTTAGTGCAATCTGGTTTCCATCCCCACCACACCACTCTTATTGAATGAACAATTTTTTGTCTTCATCTAACTATTCAGTAACATTCTTTGCTGCTGACTTCTCTCCCCTTGAAATACTTTTCTCTCAGCATCTGACATTGCTCTCTTCTGTTTTTTTATCCTGCCTTTCTAGATACTCTTTCTCAAGACTTCCTTCCTAGCTTTTCCATTGCCCAACTTCAAAAACTTGTAATGATCCAAGGGTTGGACTTGGGACCTCCTCTCTGTCTGCAGCCACTTTCTCCACAGGAGCATTATTGGCATTTTGTGTTGGACTTGTCTTCATTGTGCAAAATTCCCCAGGCTTTTTAAGATACTTCACATTCCTGTGCTCTTCCCACTACATATCAGTAGTGCTCTCCTTGACACACACCCCTTCCCCCCCAGTCAGTGTAATAACCTGATATGCCTCCAAACAATCCCTAGAGAAATGGTTCTTCTCCAAGTTGAGAATCATTATTCCTCTTTCTGAAGGGGGTCTAGGGGTCCCAGTCAGTGTATATACAAGGGTAAGTATATTAAAAAAATATTGTACTAGGGTTCTAGTTCATACATGCATGGGTTTATGCCAAATAAAATGTATTTAAGTATGTCTCTGAGACATATTCTATCCCACCAGCTGTTCTTTGAGACAAAACAGGCCTGCCTTTTCCTGTGAAGATTAACAGGAAACTTTATACAGTGTCACTAAGAGTCAAAATCAACTCATGCACTGTAGGTTGGGCTGTATAATTTTGTAACAATGCTTTTTATTTACCTTGTGTGTGTGTACATATATATATTCTAGTTATATTCTTGTTGCTAAGTGCCATCGAGTCAGTTCTGACTCATATTAACCCTGTATAGGGTTTTCCTAGGATGTAAATTTTTATACGAGCAGATACCTCATCTTTTCCCCAAGGAATGGCTGTTGGGTTCGAACTACCAATCTTATGATTTGCAGTCCATTGCTTATTGTACAGAGTGACCTCTTTCCCAGTTTTATCAAATACATATGCATGCTAATTATATAACCTGGCTCCTTCAAGATGGCGGACCGGGTAGACGTGTAGTGAGGAGTTTGGTAAACAACAATACGGAACACCTGGGCAAGAGGGCTCACGAGATAGTGTTGGAACTCTGAAACAAATATAAAGGTATGCTTGGAGGATCTGAGGGTTTACAGCTGGGGAATTTGAAGGGAATCCAGAAATCCATTGTTTTTCGGGATCAAGACACTCAGCTGATCCAGGAGCCGCCATCTTAGGAGAGAACATCTTGATTGTATCAGTATTGATAGTATCAGGGGAGAACATCTTGATTGTATCTTGATTATATCAGGATTGTATCAGGATTGACATTGAAATTTAAAGTGACAGTATCAACATAAAACCAAACGGCCACCACTTGTCTGTCTGTCATGCTGTGGTGGCTTGAGTTGGTGTGATTCTGAGGGCTATGCCAC
>NW_006408601.1:7620073-7622539 GCF_000296735.1 Chrysochloris asiatica | reverse complement strand
ATGCTACCAAGGCTCCTTTATGGAAGTAGATGCTGCATCTTTCTCATGCACTTAATCGGAATGCCTGTTGATGTGAAGTATTGTCAAGTTGGTTTCCACTTACAGAGTTTCCTAGGAGCAGCTGGTGAGTTTGAACCACTGACCTATCAATTCAAACTGACCTTATGGTCCAGTGCTTATCCAGCATTGCCACATCAGGACTCCTGCAGAATGCCTAGTGGTTTGAATCTCCAACCTTGCAGTTAGCAGCCCAATGCCTAACCCACAGCACCTCTAGGATTCCTTAATTATGTAATTGTTAAGTGTTATTGAGTCAGTTATGACTCATAGCAACTCTGGGTAGAGTTTCCTAAGAGCGACTGATGGGTTTGAGCTGCTAACCTTGCAATTAGCAGTCCAGTGCTTATTCTACAGGGTCAAACCCCACCAGGACCTCAAATATGTAATAGATATGCTAATTCTCAAATATCTCTGGCCCAAGCATCTTCTTTGAACTCTGGACTGCCTCCAACCATTTGTATGACATTTCATTTCCTTTTGGATGGCCTATTGTAGAAGCTCAATAAATATTTAATGAATGAATGATCTAATTAAATATCTTAGTTACCCTCTTGTCCAAAACTAAATCCATGACCTTTTCCTACCTGTTATTCCTTATGGAAGACATGGAGATGGGATGCTCAGATCATCCTGCAAGAAAGGATTGGCTGCCCATCCGTGAAGAAATGGTTAGCTAACAGGGTCCACTTCAGCTTTAAAGCCAAGGATACACTCTTCTAGGGATGTAGTTGAGGGTATATTCTTCTTCAGAGAAGCACCCAGTCAACGAATAAGCAAGGTGGAAGTTGTTGTTGTTGTCAGGTGCCATCGAGTCGGAACCGACTTATAGCGACCCATGCACAAGGGCCTAATCCAACACAGGGAAACTCAAACTGACAATCTTAGCGCTAGAGCTTCCCCTTGGGCTGGCCGAAATTTAGTCAGACTTATATTGAACCCACTCCACAGCACATAACAACATATCACTATCTGAGAGCTCCCCTTGCCCAATTCTGCTTCTACCCCTTTTTTCCTGTTAAAGATGTTGTTCTCAGATAAATCTTTTGACACCTCCCTTTATCTTATCCTCTTCTTCGTCAAGAACCAACTCAGCACTTCAGTTGGTTCTTGTTTTTCTGCTTTCTAAAATAATTTCCACCTAAGGTCTATGAGAAAGCTTTGCCCACTTGAGTAGACCACTATTCCACCTATACTTTGCATGATTTTTCATTTCTGTAAATGGCAGTCAACCAGTTGCTGAAACCAAACTTAAAGAATCATTTCTGATTTTTCATTTTACACTGTGCTGCTGTTGTTAAGTGCCTTCAACTTGGTTCCAACTCACAGCAACCCTGTATAGTGTTTCTGAGGAGCAGCTAGTGAATTTGAACTGCTGACCTTGAAGTTCTAACTGACCTTGTGGTCCAGTGCTTTATCCCACAGTGCCACACAAGGACTCCATTTTACTCCATACCACATATCTAGTCCATCAACAAGTTCTGTTGATTCTTCCTCTAAAATACACAGCAATTTTGTCTACTATACTCTTTCTCCTGCTATCAATCCAGTTCAAGTCATCATTTCTCACTGGCATACTGCAAATAGCCTCCAAATTCATGTCCTGCTCCCGTGTTGCCCTTCTACAACTAATTTTCCACAGATCAGTTTGAGTGATCTTTTAAAAACATATTGTTGTTAAGTGCCGTTGAGTTGGTTCCGACCTATAGCGACCCTGTATAGGATTTCCAAGGAGCGGCTGGTGAGCTTGAACCGTTGACCTTGTGGTTCCAACTGACTTTGTAGTCCAGTGCATTGACCTATTGTGTCACATCAGAGCTTCTTTTAAAACATGTCACTACATATTTAAAAATAAAACAAAGCAATGATTTCTAAACCAAACTACTTACTGCATTGAGACTCTGTAGGACGTGTTTCCTATCTTTCTGTCCAACTTTATTTTTCACTACCTCCTTCTCAGGAGTGCGGAGGCTCTGTAGGATAAGCACTGGACTGTGAACCACAAGGTCAGTAGTCTGAACCCATCATCTGTACTTCAGGGGAAAGATGAGGTTTTCTGATCCCATAAAACTTACAGACTTGGAAACCCTATATAGGGTGGCTATGAGTTGGAACTGTCTCAACAGCACTTTACAACAGTACTACCTCCTTCTCCATCACTATACTCTACTCATGCTGGTTTTCCTGCTTTCTAAAATCATTTCCACCTAAGGTCTATGAGAAAGTTGTGCCCACTTGAGTAGACCACTATTCCACCTATAATTTGCATGATTGGATCTTTTTCATAAGAAAAATGCATTCAGACCCCTCAATCTAAAGTAACAGCCTTCTCACAAGCAGACCAGCCAGGAGCAGCTAGAAAACCAGAAGATACCTCTTGAAAGAAGGACCTACAGGAAAAATACAAAA
>NW_006408601.1:7617971-7619043 GCF_000296735.1 Chrysochloris asiatica | reverse complement strand
GGGTGCAGGTTTACAGGGTACACCCCTTGGTTGGGTGAGGATGCATGGACAGGATGATAACTATGCCAATGAAATGATGGATGATGGAATGAATGTAAAACTGATGTTCTCCCATGTAGATTATCACACAATTCACAATAAAACATTATAAATAAATAAAGTAACAGCCTTCTCTTCTTGCCCATCAATCTTTCCAATAGCGTATGTGTGTCTGTCTGCTCATCTCTCTGTGTGTATGTGTTATTGTTAAGTGCCATGGAGTTAGTTCTGACTCATAGCAATCCTGTATAGGGTTCTGGAGAGTGACTGGTAGGTTTGAACCACTGACCTTGTGTTACTATTTCAGTGATTATCGTACAGCACCACCTCAGGACTCTCTGTGTACATGTATATACACATCTATATATGAAACTCATGCACATCCAAACACACACACATGTTCTTGCTTTCTTGTTTAAAGTTTGTTGTTCACACTAGGCCACAAGGTCCATGAGGGTAAGAACCATGTCCACTCTGCACTATTTATAGCCTAGTACAGTGTATGACATATATAGTTGACAATCAGTATACATCCACTGAATGAATGAAAGAAGGAAAAAATATCTAATTACCTTGTTGTTGGTGGTAAGTGCTGTTGAGTTGTATAGGTTTCCTATACATAGCAACCCTGTATAGGGTTTCCAAAGAGCGGCTGGTAAGCTTGAACCACCAACATTGTGGTTCAAATGACTTTGCAATCCAGCGCATTAGCCCATAGCGCTACACCAGGGCTCCTCTAATTATCTCAGGTCCTCATATTGTTGGCAAATTCCCAAACTCCCAAAATATGATTTTTTTCTCATGTTGTTTGGTGTAATAGTTACGGTTTTGTATTAACTTGACTAGGCCAGGATTTCTAGAGGTTTAGCGGTGAGATGTGCTTATTCAGGTGGTGTTGAAACCTAAAACAGGCATAGTTAGCTCTATGGTGAGTGACTATGAACAGCCAGTCAATTGAAGGGATGCTGTCTCGGGGGTGTGGCCTACTCCCAATATAATGGGCATGTGGGAAAGGCTCAGGCTTTCTCTTCCA
>NW_006408601.1:7606954-7617061 GCF_000296735.1 Chrysochloris asiatica | reverse complement strand
TGCTTCCATGAGTGTTGATGGTTGATCTGAGCAAAATGAAGTCTTTGATAACTTCAATCTTTTCTCCATTTGTACAGATGTTGCTTATTGGTCCAGTGTTAAGAGTTTTTGTTTTCCTTACACTGAGGTGCAACTCATACTGAAGGCTGTGGTCTTTGATCTTCATCAGTAAATATTTTAAGTACTCTTCACTTTCAGCAAAAAAGATTGCATCATCTGCATATCACAGGTTATTAATGAGTCTTCTTCCAATTCTGATGCCACGTTTTTCTTCATATAATCTAGTTTCTCAGATTATTTGTTCAGCATATGGAATGAATATGTATAGTGAAAGAATACAGCCCTAGCACACACCTTTCCTAATTTTAAGCCATTCGGTGTTCCCTTGTTCTGTTTAAACAACTACTTCTTGGTCTATGTACAGGTTCCTCATGAGAATAATTAAGTGTTATAGATTACGCTATTGAATATAGAATACACAAAGAATATTCTTTGAAATGTTATCCATAGTTTGTCATGATCTACACAATCGAAAGCCTTTGCATAGTCAATAAAGCACAGGTAAGTATATTTCTGGTATTCTCTGCTTTCAGCCAAGATCCATCTGATGTCAGCAGTGATATCCTTTTTCCACTTCTTTTCTGAATCTGGTTTGAACCTCTGGAAGTTCTCTGTCAATGTATGGTTACAGCCATTTTTGTATTATGTTTAATAAAACTTAACTCACATGGGATATCAATGATCTTGTCCAATGATTTCCACATTCATTAGGTTACCTCTCTTTGGAATGGGCATAAATACGGATCTCTTTCAATTACTTGGCCAGGTAGTTGTCTTCCAAATTTCTTGGCATAGGCGAGTGAGTGTCTCCAGTGCTGCCTCACTTTGTTGAAATATTTCAACTTATATTCCATCTATTCCCAGTTGATGCTTTCAATGCACCTTGGACTTCCTTCAGGAACATTGGCTTTTGAGCATATGCTACCTTTTGAAATTTTTTATCATTAACCATCTCTTTTTGGTCCAGTGACTCTGTGTATTCCCTTCCATCTTCTTTTGATGCTTTCTGCATCTTTCAATTTTTTCCCCCACAGAATCCTTCAATACCTCAAGTCAAGACTTGAATTTTTGCTTCAGTTTCCACAGCTTGAGAAAACTGAGCATGTTCTTCCCTTTTGGTTTTCTAACTCCAGGTCTTTGCACATTTTGTTATAATATTTGACTTTGTATTCTCAACCTGACCTTTGAAACTTTCTGTTTAGCTCTTGTACCTCTTTACTTCTTCCATTTACTTTAGCATCTCTACACTGGAGAGCAAGTTTCAGAGTCTCTTCTGACATCCATTTTGGTCTTTTCCTTCTTTCTTGTCTTCTTAATGACCTTTTGCTTTCTTCCTATGTGATGTTCTTTATGTCTGCCCATAATTTCTGACTATTTTGGTGTTAGTGTCTAATACATCAAATCAGTTCTTCAGATGATCTCTCAATTCAGTGGCTATATCCAAGGTCATATTTTGGATAGTAAATCATAATATCTAGATCTATGCTATAATGGCCATAATTTCAGGATTTTCTTGCTTTAAAAATTATATTACACCATATCAAAAAGCTTTATAATATCCTAAGAACAGTAATTCTACTTACACTTAGCAATCTTATAAAAAGAAAAAAGGAGAGGGAAAAAACAATAAACTAGAAAGAAAATAGTAAGAAGAATAATGAATCGTATATACAAGAATTTATATTACAAGAATTTAGTGAGAATCAAGTCTAGGTATACTGTAGTAAAGTAGTACTGTGGCTATGTAGGATAAGCACTGGACTTCAAACTACAAGGTTGGCAGTTCGAATCCACTGGCTCCTTTGTGGGAAGAAGATGAGGTTTTCTGCTCCCACAAAGTTTTATCATATTCAGAAACCCTCTATAGGGCTGCTGTGAGTTGAAACCCACGTGACAGCACTTAACACCAACAACATACTGCAGTCAGAAAAATTAACAGATAATTATTTTGTGGTACATACATAAATTGGGGGTTATGGGTTTTTTTCCAGCAGAATACCTTTGAGGGGTTTTGTAATGATGTTAATGGTATAAAATTTATATCCTAATCTCAGAATTTTCATTTCATAAAATTAAAATAAAGAACCTTCCTCCAACCCACAGGAATAGATAGCACATCCAGTAAACAGTCTCATCAGAGACCTGCTCTACTTTTTACAGTATGATAAAAATTGATCTGAAGAACCTTGGGAAACTGAGCTTACACCTTTTAACCACACTAAAGAGACGCAAGTCACAGTACTATTTGTATGTCTTTCTCTAACTTTCATGATTCTTTTTAAAAAAGTTCTGCTAATGTCAACATTTTCTCATGACATGATGAACTTTCTCAAACAAGCTCACCCTTGACTGATGCCATATAAATTTTATCTTTCCACTCCCCAACTCAGATTGCACTCCTGGCATCAGGTTAATACATGATGCCAAGGGAGAATGATTCAGAGATGTGCAAAGGAATCCAAAGGTTTGGAGGAATGAGTTGTCAGTCCAAGAAGATAGGGCCATCAGTAGTGTCATGATGGGTGTGACCAGACAACCTTTAAAAATGGGAGGGAAAATTGTTAGTATCCTTTATGATATCAAAGGAAAGGAATTTTAAAACATGGCATTTTAAAGGTATTGGCAAACTCCCAAATCAGTAGATGGTACAAAATAGCATCTTACAAGAGAAAGAGGGGACAGAATGTGGTGGAGGGTTGGGGAAAATAGGTCCATATTTTTTAAGTCAGTGATGTCTTAAAGTGATGGAACTGTCACTTATTCCTCCTGAGATACTACTTTTAAGAAGAAAAGAAAATTTTAGGACAAAGATCATAAACTAGTACCCAGGGATGGAATCTAGGCCCTACACATGTTGTTTTTTTTAGCCCACCGTATCTTTCCCATATAACACACCCACGTAAACAATGTGCATGCTCATAATACATGCACACACACATAGCAGGCTTAGGGAACTAACACATGATGGACTGTATGGTTTGTAAAAACCCATATAACATATGCATTTTTTTTGCATAAAGATATGGTACACATGGGATTTTTTTTCCCCAAACTAGTTGTCAAATTGGGGGTTTCACATAAAAATCAGGATTCCCCACTTCTCTTGAAAATGTTCATGTTCTGAAAAACCCTTCGACTCTGGTTCTATGTAACAACTGGCTGGAACACAGCAGCAACTGCAGGTACTTCCCAGTCCACCGTCACGGCCAGCTTTACTCATATCATGCATCTAGCACCTGTGGGCCTTTGAGACTGAGGGTTACTGAGTGTGTGGCACTGGTTTGGAGACTTCATAGAAGAATGCTTGATATGAAGCAATGTTGAGTAAACATGCCACAGGAGGGAAATTAGTCTATGACATAAAAGGGTGTGCACACCTTGTAGAAAATCACTGTGACCAGAATAGAAGCAGCAGGATATGTGTTGTTGGCTGTAGTGCCGTGAGTCTATACCAACTCATAGAGGCCCTATGCACAACAAAATGAAACTCTACCTAGTACTGTGCCATCTTCACTATCTCTCCTGTGTTTGAGCCCATTGTTACAGGTGACTGAAAACACCATGGCTTGGGTCAGGCCCATGTGAGTCCTTAAAGTGACATCTTTGCTCTTTAATACTTGAAAGAGGTTTTGGTTTTTTACAAATTTGCTAATGCGTTACATCCTTTGATTTCATGACTGAGGCTTTCATGAATCTACCAAAGGAACTAGATAAAATTAAAACACACATATATACACAACTGAAATGTGTGAAATTCCAAAATAAAAGTATCTCCAAATTCTGTGGGAGCTTAATCAAGGAGTTGATTACTATGCTATGAGGATGTGGTTAGAGGAAATAATTGTTGAAAGGATGACTAGGAGATTAATGAGTGAGAAGAGCACTCCAGAAAAGAGAACCTATTTGAGCCAAAGCATGTGGGCAGAAAGGGAACAGGAGGCTTCAAGGACAAATAGTTGATGGTGTGATAGAGTATCTTATCCTTTGGAGACATCATGATTATACCACTTGGAGTAACTCTGATTTGCTCTAATACTGTTCAAAGTATATTTTGATAATAAGGATATCTGAAAGCAAAAATGTACTATGAATGATGGCAATATTGGTGAATTTTCTTGGAAAATATTTTATAAGTCAAATTCCATTGATCCAATGTAATTCCTTCAATAATGCAGTGACTGCAAAGTTCTCAAATACATAATGGGGGAAACATGGTCTCAGAGGTCAGAGTGGCAGAATCAGAATATTCTTCTGCTTTTGGGGGTCAAAATAACAGGATGTAAATATTGTATTGGTCAAATCTGCTGCAAAAGTCCTCTATAGAGTGTTAATGAGCAAAGATGTCAATTAGGTATGCCTGGCTCAAGCCATGGTATTTTCAGTAGCCTCATATGCAGAGCTGACTTGACAGCATTTAACAACAACAACATATGCATGCAAAAGCTGGATAATAAATAAGAAAGACTGGAGAAGAATCGATCCATTTGAATTATGGTGTTGGCAAAAAATACTAAATAGGGACCCTGCCCAGAGAAGCAGTGATGCCAGAGATGGAGGCAGAGACTATGACATGGAGAGATGGAGCAGCTGGGGACTTTAGACCCAGAGAGGGAGAGGGGCTGTGGGAATAGGCTTGTCCTTTGGTTGGTTGATGATGCATGGAGGGGATTGTAACCATGGCAATGACATGATATACAATAGGATGAATGTAAAGCTAATGTTCTCCCATGTAAACTATCATATAATTCACTTTATTGTGTATTTAATGTTTTATTACATTAAAAATATATATATTTTTTGAATATACCATAAACTGCCAGAAGAATGAACTAATCTGTTTTGAAACAAAAATGGCTGGATTGCTCCTCAGAGGTAATGATGGCAAGAGTTCATCTCTCATACTTTGGGCATGTTATCAGGAGGAACCAGTCCCTGGAGAAGGCTCTAAATGACATGGATTGACACAGTGGCAATAACAATAAGCTGAAACATAACGAGAATTGTGAGGATGGTACAGGACTGGGCAGTGTTTTGTTTTGTTGTACACATGGTTGCTATGAGTTGGCACACAACAACAACAACAACCTTTGGTAGATTATAGTTACTTAAGGGCAGTATTTTTATGTCTCTAGGGTGTGGCAACCTGAAGTCATTTAATAAATATTTGTTGAATGAATGGCCACAAGAAAGTATAGAAACCCACTAGGTCAAAAGTTTATGGAGTTATGGGGTCATGATGGGACATGCAATTATATAATAAAAAAGTTTTCATAGGGAATTAAGCAAAATATGATGCCATGAGAAAAAAAATCTTTGAATGTTTATCCAATGACAATGGTCTGAATGGGTGGACTACAACAGGAAGAGGATCTGGGTCCTTCATTTCAGCTCACTGGAGTAGTGCAGGCCTCTAAGAAATCTTCTTATGTCCAGATAAGCCTCAACACCTACCAGAGTCTTTGGAACAAAATAGGCCTGCACTAAATGCCTGTTGGGTAAATGAATGACTATAGAAAGAAGTAGATCAGCATGGTGCAAGGGGTGGCCTATGAGAAAGGGCCTTTCAGATCTCTGACTGTTGCTATTGTTAAGCATCAATCAAGTTGGAACCGACTCATAGCGACACAGTGTAGGGTTTCCAAGGAATGACTGGTGATTTGAACTACCGACCTCGGGGTCAGCAGTCCAGTGCCCATCCTGACTACAGGGGTTACGACTGAGCGTGAGCACCAGATGCTGGGCTCTGAATTTTGCCCTCATGCTTGTGTCAAGTTCACGCAACTATGAATTGGTAGAATGAGCTAGCATATTCTGGGCTCTGGGCCATCTTACATCAGGTTTTAGTTCTGAACTGGGATCATCTGTGCTGTTTTAGTTTCTGTGTCAAAATGAACTGGCACATATTTTGTTTTCAGCCTGAACTGACCTTTTAGCTGAAGTCGGCATCGTTGGCTATGTCAATACAACTCTGGTTGCCACATTGTATTAAGATCATGCTAGCTGGAGTTCTGACCAGACTGTAAGCTTGTTTCTTAATTATATACTTGAACTGGTCATATCTGAGTTTGGACTGTGAATAGGTTTTAGCATTTTTATTGGCTTTGGAATTAGCCCCTAAGCAAAATCATGAACTAGGCCAGGCACAGAGATAGTCAAAATTCAAGGACAAAAGAATGAGCGCCAGTAACTTTTGAACACAGTATTGTAACTTACATAACCCTCGTATCTTGATGTGGTGTTGTAGGATAAACTAACCATAAGGTCAGCAGTTCAAACCCACCAGCTGCTCCTTGGAAATCCTATACTAGGGTCGCTATGAGTTGAAATCAACTGGACTGCACCTAACAACAACAACAATATCTCTAAGGTTAAAGATAAAAAGAACTATAAACAAATCTTAAGCCCTAGTTAGTAGGCTTATTTTTTGCCATGGAACAAGTTAGTAATTCTGGAATTACTTTTTATGTATTCTACTGCTGCTAATGTGTGCTCTCAAGTCAGTTCCAATTCATAGTGACCCTGTATGGGGTTTCCGAGGCTGTACATCTTTACGGAAGCAGAAAGCCTCATTCTTCTCCCTTGGAGCAGCTAGTGGATTTGCACTGCTGACCTTGTGGTTAGCAGCCCAATGCATAGCCCACTACACTATCAGGGCTCATTTTTTCAAGGTTAGTGTTTTTGAAGAGTCAGAACCTTTTTCTTACCTTTTTTAGTTTGAGCTTGTTGTATATAACCATTCATCATTGCAATTATAGCAAAAAGTACCAAGAGGTGCCCAAGTAGATAGACGAGGCCAGATGTAATCAACCTGCTGTCAGTTGGTCTCCTGGAGGAATAGTGCCATATTGGAGGCTCACTGTTGGTCTGCATTGCTGACGAGTTGAGCATTCATTCATAGACAGCAGTAACTAAATCGGCCTTAACAAGGAGGCTCTACTCTCAGGCCCATGTGGCCTTCATCTCTAATTCTATGTTTAATTTTTGAGGAATCCCCAAACAGTTTTCCACAATGACTGCACTATTTGACATTCCCACCAACAACGGATGAGGATTTCAACTTCTCTACGTCCTTGCCATCATTTAATATTTTCTGTTTTTCTGATAAGTCAATGTATGATGAGTACTAAGTAGTATCTCAGTCTGGTTTTGATTTGCATCCCCCAGATGACTGACATTGAATATCTTTTACTGTCTTACTGGCCATTTGAATATCCATTTTCTTTGGAGAAATATCGATTAAATTTTATTCCCATTTTTAAACTGGGTTATCATAAGAAATTTTGGATTGGCATTTTAAAAGCCTTTATGGGGTCCTGATGTGATGCTATAGAATAAGTGCAGAACTACAAGATCTGTTTGCACCACAAGGTTGGCAGTTCAAGCTCACAAGTAACTCCTTGGAAATCCTATAAAGAGTCACCATGAGTCTGAACTGACTTGACGGCACTTAGCAACAATTATAGTCTATCCCAAGACTGGGAAAGCAAGCCCAAGAAAATCTCTTCCTATTTTTGTTTTTTATCAGAAGAAGCCTGGTGTGGTGCTGTAGGATAAGCACTGGACTCATAACCACAATGTCAGAAGTTAAACCCACCAGTAACTCTCAGAACCCTATACAGGGTCACTATGAGTTAGAACCAACTCAATGACACACAGCAACAATAACCTATAATAGTTACCAGTTGTCACAAAATTCATTCCGACTCATAGCTACTCCATGTGTATCAGAGTAGAAGTGTGCTCCATAGGGTTTTCAGTGACTGGTTTTTCAGGAGTGGATTGCCAGCTCTTTCTTCTAAGACACCTCTTGGTGGACTTAAACTTCCAATATTTCAGTTAGCAGTCAAGAGCATTAAACATTTGTACCACCCTGGGACTTCCCTTATTTGTTGTTGTTAAGTGCTGTAAAGTCAGTTCTATGTAGGGTTTCTAAGGAGCAGCTTGTGGGTTAAAACTGCAGACCTTGCAGTTAGCTATCTAGTGCTTATCCTACTATGCCACACAAAGTTCCTGGCCTGACCTTCCTTACCACGTGTAAGGCTGGGACCCTTGTAAGCCAGGCGCCATACCAATTTTCCCGGGAGGACTTTGTAGGCATTGGATGATAAATAAATCAACCATAGTTCTTTAAAAGTATCTGGTTATATCTGGTTAAATGGGGGTCATCCTCAAATATGATACCCCTGGTAAGGTTTCAGCTACACAAAAGAATTGTCCAATTACCAGGTAAAATGAGATCCACATTCTTGTTGAGCCTATACAGATAACCATAGGGCCATAAAAAGTAAAGAGAAGCAGTAAGAGTTTCTGAATTCTGGGGTGTCAGTGAGAATGAAGTATACTTTTCATATAAATTTAGATGTTTTGTTTTAAATGCTTTATTTTTTTTTTTTTTTTTTTAAATATGTCCTTTCAGTTTACAAAAGCAGAGCTTGCTAAATTGTGAGTTAGCGATCATTTAAGAAGAAAGATAAAGGGCTTTGTTATATGTATAGAAAAAACATGAAACCAGTACCTGTCTTTTATGAAACTATTTTGGGACTAAAAGGAATCCTAGGAATCCTAATGCAATCCACAGGTATGGTCAGAAAGTTGCAACTTTCTACAACTGTTCACTTCTTAAAGTGGTAGAAGATGGATACATTTATTAACAGGCACCAAAGCTAGAGCATACAAGAGGACTTCCAAAAATTCATGGGAAATGAAATGAAAAGATAAAATTTTTAAATTTAAACTTGATTTCTCAACATAAGCTCCATCAAGTTCGTGACACTTTTATAAACCATGATACCAGCCATGTAGTCTATCCTGAAAGAACTCAGGGGCCTGGGAATGTAACTTTGTCTGTAATGAAAAATGGGTACCCTTTAAAGATTTTTTTAAGATTAGGAAACAAACAAGTTAGAAGGAGCCAAAGCAGTACTGTAAGATCGATGCCTAATGATTTCCCTTAGAAACTCTCACAAAATTGTCCTTGTCTGAAAAGAGGTATGTGGTGGGGAAGGACTCTGGCAAAGGACTTTGCCAGGCATTGTTTCAAAATCCATGCATAGATTTTTCATGATATGCATTTTCCATTTCCCAGATGTTTTCCTGCTAAAGCTTTGATTACTTTTCCAAAAAATTCTCATAATAAGCCGATATTATCATTCTTTGGCTCTCTAAAAAATCAACAAGCAAAATGCCTTGAGCATCCCAAAAAACTGTTGGCATGACCTTTGCTCTTAACCAATCCACTTTTGCTTTGACTGGACCACTTCCACCTCTTCATAGTCATTGGTTTGATTGTGCTTTGTCTTCAGGATCATCCCGCTAAAGCCATGTTTCACCTCCTGTTACATTCTTCTAAGAACTGTTTCAGGGTCTTGATACCACTTGCTTAAATTTGCATTGGCAGATCTGCTCTTGTCTGCAGCTGATCTGGATGCAACAGTTTTGGCATCCATCAAGTAGAACGTTTGCTCACCTTTAAATTTGCAGTCAGGAAGAGGCAGGGCTTGATGGCAGATAGGGTAAAGGTGCAGTGAACTTAGCCATCAGCAATACCACAGAATACCAGGTGAAGAGGATTCAGAGCAGAGCTCCAAAACTCTGAATCACATATCTAGGCATATTTTTAAAGTTTGAAGGCTTATATCTAGTGGAACTTGTAGCGGGAGTAAGAAATTGCATGTTTTTTAAACTGCCAGTCTTGGGCAGCCCAGAGCCAACAACTTGGGTGAGACCAAACGACAAGACCAAGCTCGGGAACAGACCCACCATGGAATAACACCACAGAAACCTTAGAGCAAAGGAAGACAATACACTTTGCCAGTTTTGCTTTGTTCTGATATATTTTTTTCTTTTTTAATTTTTGGTATCCGTTCATTGTCCCCCAACTGTTTGTGCACCTCCATTCTGGTGACTAGAGGGGGAGCCTGAGCTAATGGACACCCCCACCTCCACCACTGGTGGATTCTTCTGCCACGCAGGCACACAGATACTCTTAGCCCAAGAGTCAGCCCTGAATTGTTTTTTAATAGTGAAAAGGCCAGAACAAGGGGTGTG
>NW_006408601.1:7592265-7602909 GCF_000296735.1 Chrysochloris asiatica | reverse complement strand
ATGGCTCCCCGGTGAACAGCTTGCTTGTTCTTATAATAGCCAAACATACTACCATTTTTGTTTTTGATTTTGTTTTTTCCAGCTGGTCTTTCTTTCAAGAAGTATCTTCTGTTTCTCTAGTCTCTCTGGGCTAGTCTGCATGTACTTTCAAGTGGGAATGTCCCAACTCAGAAGGTTCTGGATGGAGCTCAGGATTGCACCTAATGTCCTATACACTATAAGGGCTCCACAAGAAACCTATTTCACTGGGCAAGTTCTAGAACCCCTTTTAGGTATTCCAGTAAGAAGATTAACTTTTTCCTTGCAAGTTCATGTATGTAGATGGTCTACTACTACAGGAGTATTCTTCAATATCATTTCATTCCTTCTCAAAACAAAATTTTAATTTATAAACTACTGATTTTCATAAAGTATCAATGATTTCACCATTCTTCCAGCAGTTTCACCATAAATTTGATGTCTATTCTTACTTCAATTTTAGCAGAATTTCTGTTGCTCAGGTCGGGACCCTTTTCAAACAAATATCTTATCTTTCTTAATGCCTCAAATTAGATCCAGTTCAGACATAACAAATTAGTCCACATTGATTTTTTGTGCAAAAAAACTTTGAAATCCACACAATTTTCTCATCATACACATTTTCCACAAACTTGGAAGATCCCTAGTATAAAATAAGAAGCAAAAGTATGTATGCTGGTTGTTGTTAAGTGCCATCGAGTCAGTTCCAATTCATAGTAGTGCTTATATGTAGGGATTCCAAGGAGTGTCTGGTGGGTTTGAACTGTTAACCTTGAGGTTAGCTGTATAGTGCTTATCTTACAGTGCCACATTGGGACTCCATGTGTGCTTAGAAATAATCAACTTGTTCAGAAGTGCTCAAATATTAGAGTTCAACGTCAGGAATGTTCAACTACTGGAGACACTGGCAGTGTTTAAATTTATAAAAATGTGAATTTGAGACCTTACTGGTCAGAAAGAGATTAGAGGAACACAAGACTATGGTTCTTGGCTACCCTTCAGGTCTGGAATTGAACTGATGTTGTCTGCTGTTGATGCTCTGTGAAATCGCTTATATTCAACAAGAGAACATCCAAATCTAGCTATGAGTGCAAGGTCAAGTTATAGCAACACCAAGTCCCAGTGTCTGTGACTGCTTTTATTCCTGGTATGACGCTGTGGGTTAATGCACCAGACTGCAAAGCTGTTTGAACTGCAAGGTTGGCCGTTCAAGCTCACCAGCTGCTTCTCGGAAACCCTATAAAGGGTCGCTATGGGTCGGAGTCGACTCAATGGCACTTAACAACAACAACAACAACATTTCATCAGTAAACCTCAGTAGATTAATGAAAAACAAGCCAAGCAGTATAAAATACACCCTTGTTTCATACTGTCTACCCAACCTCATCAAATCCATTTTTTAAAATTGTCCCAAACACATTTCGTGGCATTAAAATCAATGGGCTTCATGTGTCAAGCGTGTTCATTCTTCCTTCACTTTCCCTAAACCTATTCTTTTGCCTAAGAGTCTCTCTACTCTTCTGTCAATTCATATTCTTTACATTTGCCAAAGTTTGTTGTTGTTGTGTGCCGTGGAGTCGGTTCCAACTCATAGCGACCCTGTACAGGGTTTCCGAGGCTGTAAATCTTTACGGGAGCAGAACGCCTCATCTTTCTCCCGTGGAACCGCTGGTAGTTTCGAACTGCTGACCTTACAGTTCACAGCCCGATTCATAACCACTACACTACCAGAAAGTTGGATTCAGAATTAATCCTCTGCAGGTAGTCTTCCTTCAGTGACTTTTTCTAACCCCTCCTCTTGGTAACCTCTCTGATTTATCAAATGAATTCTTTGTGAAATCCTCATCTTTCCTGGTGTCTTGGCAGCATTTGATGCTATGGGGAAACCACCCCTTGGCACTCTCTCCTCCTTTTCCTTCCCTAACAGGGTATTCTTCTGAATGTCTCCCTTCCCTCATGACTTTCTCCCCAGTCTCCTCCTCTACCTCCTATCACCTAGACAGTCTTCTCCAAGGATCTTAAGTTGACCAGATGTACTTCTCTGCATTCTCTGGCACCAGCTCACACCTGTAGCCATTTCAGTATTTGTATTATTATTAGTGTAAGCCACACTTACCTGGGCTGCAATGAAGCAGGCTAAGTGTAAACAAAGACTTCCACATGGACCCACAGTCATTGAGGCCTACACTGAAGGATGCCCCCATGAGCGCTGCTCAGAGCTCAGGAGTCTGCCTCTTGGACATTACCACAGCTTCCTAGAAATCTAACACAAGGGAAAGTCAAAAAAGTATTGCTACTAGGGTTCCAGTTCATACAAGCATGGATTTATCCAAACTAACTGTATTGAAACATATCTCTGCAATCAGTGGGTGGTTGTAGACAAGTTCTCTCAGTAATACAACTGGTCATAGTCTCATTTACAGTGCCTTCCAGAAATAAAGGTCCAGTCAATACAGTATCAGGAAGGGTGTGCTGAGCCAATTAAATTCAAGAAAGGTCAGCTCAGAAAGTTATGGCAACTGTTTTTTGGGACTCCAAAGGAATAATCTTGAAATATTTTCTCAAAGGACACAGGATAATCACAATGACTTATTATGTCGGTTTTAAGAAAAGGGAAAATTGCATTGGTGAGAAAAAGGTCAGGAAAGTTGCATTGAGGATTTTTTTTTTCTTTCTTTCACAAAAATGTACCTGCTCATTCTTCAAGGATAGCGAGGGCTGTCCTATGAGAATTTTAATGGGAAGCCTTACCTGATTCACGCTACTTGATCTTGCCCCCTCAGACTTTTTTTTGTTCCCCAAACTCAGAGAACATTTAAAAGGAACACAATTTTGAGTCCCTCAGGATACCAAAACTGCCATTTTGACATGGTGTAATCAAAGAGGAGTCCTGGTGTGGCACTGTAGGATAGAGCACTGGACTGCAAGGTCAGTTTGAACCACAAGGTTGGAAACCCTATACAGGGTCACTATGAATTGGAACTAACTCAACGGCACTTAGTAACAACAACAGAAGTCAAAAAGCATAGAAGGGTTAGAAAGATGGAATCCTGATTTTTAGAAATATATAGACCTAAGTGGAAGATATGTGGAAAAACAATAGCCTCACATTTTTATATTTTTGTTTAATAAAGTACTTCTGATTTTGTAGCAGTATTTTTTACTTAACCTCATATCTCAGACCGCTGAAAACTCTCCCAGTCTCATAGTCAGAAGATGTGGGCCTAAGGTACTCCTGGCACCCAGATTCAGAAACTGTACCTGGATTCTGGTAGCCTGGAGGGCACCATAATTGTTCCAGTCCATAGCCCAAAAGAAGCCTAACAAGACTCTGATCTGGAAAGTACCAGGTCTGAGGTCATGGGAGCTATATCCTTCTTAAACTTTGTGAGAGTTAAGGTTTTGTGTCATCTTGACCTGGCCAGGATTCTCTCAGTGTCTTAGCAGTTGCAGTGGAGTTATCACTTCCATGATAAGATCTAATGAGGTGCAACCGCCACCATGAAGTGATCTGATATGATCATATCTGATCTGATGTAATCATCCTATTGTCATAAATCCTCACTTCCATGATGTTAATGAGACCAGGTGCAATCTACAGGATTAGGTTGTATCTTGAGTCAATCTCTTTTGAGCTATAAAAGGAAAGAGAAGTGAGCTGAGTTTAGAGAGCTTTACTACACCTGGATGGAAAAGCCCGCAGTAGAATGCGTCCTTTGGAACTAGGGTTCCTGCACTTTAAAACTCCTAGATCCAGGGGAAGATTGATACCAAGATACATGGAAAACTCCAAAGACCTACAGATGCTAAATAGAGACAGGGACCTTTCCCCAGAGCTGACAAAAAGAAAACCTACCCCTAGAGCCAGAACTCTGAATTTGGAGTTTTTAACTTCCTAAACTGTGAGGGAATAAATTTCTGATTGTTAAAGCCATCCATCCACTTGTGGTATTTCTGTTCTAGCAGCATTAGCTAACTAAGACAAGCTCTTTACACATTTATGTTCATTTATTCCCCTAATCAAAGCTTTGTGATTCAATATCAAAAACATTGTTGTCAGTTGTTGTTGTCAGGTGCCATCGAGTCGGAACCGACTCATAGCGACCCCATGCACAGCAGAACGAAACAATGTTCGATCCTGGGACAACCTCACTACCGCTGCCACACTTGAGTCCATCAATGATGCCACCTGGCTGATCCATCTCGTTGGGGGTCTTCTTCTTTTTCTCTGACCCTCCACCCTACCCAGCATGACATCCTTCTCCAACGATTGTTTCCTCCGGACAATATGTCCAAAGTAGGAGAGACGAAGCTTAGCCATCCTGGCCTCCAAGGAGCACTCTGGCTGCACTTCTTCCAAAACAGATCTATTGGTTCTTTTGGCAGTCCATGGCACTTTCAGTATTCTCCTCCAACACCACAACTCAAAGGCATCAATTCTTCTACGATCCTCCTTATCCACTGTCCAGCTTTCGCATCCATATGAGGCTACTGAAAACACAATGGCCTGGGTCAGGCGCACCCTAGTCCTCAAGCTGACATCTCTGCTCTTCAACACTTTAAAAAGTTCCTGTGCAACAGATTTTCCCAGTGCAATACGTCGTCTGATCTCTTGACTGCTACTTCCGCGAGTGTTGATAGTTGATCCAAGAAGAATGAAGTCCTTGACAACTTCAATCTTTTCTCCATTGATAAGAATGTTGTTTATTGGTCCAGTGGTGAGGATTTTTGTTTTCTTGACATTGAGATGTAATCCATATCGAAGGCTGTGCTCTTTAATCTTCATAAGTAAATGTTTCAAGTCCTCTTCACTTTCAGAGATCAAGGTTGTATCATCTGCATATCGCAGGTTGTTAATGAGTCTTCCTCCAATCCTGATGCCACATTTTTCTTCATAGAACCCAGCTTCTCGTATTATTTGCTCAGCATACAGGTTGAATAAGTATGGTGAAAGAATACAACCCTGTCTCACACCTTTCCCAATTTTAAAACATTCAGTGTTCCCATGTTCTGTTCAAACAACTGCTTCTTGGTCTAGGTACAGATTTCTTAGAAGTACAATTAAGTGTTCTGGAATACTCATACTTCTCAATGTTGTCCATAGCTTGTCATGATCCACACAATCGAAAGCCTTTGCGTAGTCAATAAATTACTAGAAACACTGCCAGGGGCAGAGACTGCTTGTTATCTAACCCAACATCCTTTTCCCCTTCCCATCAGTAACAGAATTCTGATTTTATTCAGGGTGTCCATAAGTCTACCAGGGAAATAAGATTTCTCCTTCTCCCTTCCATCATATGCCCAAAGTTCTGGCCAGTGTTATATAAACAGAGTATTATATGGGAAATCCTGGAGTCTACCTAAAAGAAGAGGATACCCCTTCTCCATCCATTTGTTCATTTTGCTGCCTGGAACTAGAATTACATGACTGGAGTTCAGCAGCCATTTTGCACCATGAGGATACAGAGCACTTCTTAAGGACGGCAGAGTAGAGAAGTGGAAAGAGCCTGGACCCAAGTTGACTGCATGTCATCACCATTCTGGCCCAGGCCAGAAGGTATCTCTCTCCTTTTACCTTTTCCTTTTTGAAACCAGACTATTTTGAGATATTCATTATATATAACCAAACATAATACAAATAACATACCTTTTTATAGTCTCACATCCAACTTCACAGTTTCAACTCTACCCTCTATGTAGGTCATCTCCAAGTCTCTCTCTCTTTTGTCCTGACCACGGTCCATTCATGCTTTTTCAATTCCCTAACACACATCACTGGAGTCCTGCTGTGGCACTGTAGGATAAGCACTGGAATGCTAACTGCAAGGTTGGTGGTTCAAACCCACCAGTTGCTCCCTGGAAGCCCTATACAGGGTCACTATGAGTTGGAACCAATTTGACAGCACTTACCACCACCACACTCTCTATCTGGCATTACCACCAGCTTCTCCTTTTGAAGTCTATTAAATTGGAGCTGATCTTCACTCCTAAACTGTTTCTCTCCTATTAGTAGCACAACCATCCCCCCAAGCATCCAGGCTCAACCCTCAAGTCTAAGATTTTTCTTCTCTCAAGTGTGCTTCCTCCACACGTACTGCCGCAAACTTAGGCCAGACCTTTGTTACCTCTCATCAGGCTTATTGTGAGAATACCTTCTTCCTTCTCTAGGTTTAGAGCCTACTGTTTGCTTGATGTTCACAAAACACAGCTCTGATCAGATCATCATTCTCAAAAACTTTCAATACCTACAGCTGTGGATCTCAAACCTGGGGGCAAATCTGAGTCATCTGGGGAACCTTGTAAACATACTGATGCCCTGGGATAGTGTAGAATTCTGCTGTAGGTGATTTCGGGTTTTGCTTTGTTTTTTGTTTGTTTGTTTGTTTGCTTGTTTTAATCAGTTGCCTTAGTTGATTGTTGCAGAACTGGCACTGATCTAAAGGAATTATATTAGTGGGCCTGTGGATAAGAAGACATTTTTCATATATAAAAGTTTGAAAGAGGATATTTGTACATGAATGTTTACCTTTCCTGCAAACATAACTATGAATAATATGGTGGCGCAAACAGTGGGCAAAATGATTATCAAACATCTTAAGACAATGAGTTGATGGGCCTTTGGGCTCAGGACCATAGTCTCAGGGGACACCGTGGTAGATTGGCAAAACACAGTTCACAAATACAATGTTCTACATCTTTCTTGGAGGAGGGGTAGCTTCTGGGACCATGAAAGCTTGTAAGTAGCCAGCTAAGGTGCACATGGAGAAGAGTGATAAAAATTGAAGAAACTTGTAATCAATTAGTCCAATGGATTAATGGAACATGTGAACATCAGCCTCCAAAACTCATACCAGAAGAACTAGACGGTACCACTATCAACTGCTCTGCAACAGAGCACATTAGAGGATCTCAGATAGAGTGAGAGAAAATGGGGAACAAAACTCAAAATTACTTAAATTAAAAAAAAAAAAAAAAAAAAGGATTCAATCTTAGATTTCTCTGAAGTTCTCTCTCCCTTAGTGTATCCTGTCTGGGTGATGATCATAAAAATGATTAATGTCCAGGATCTTCTCTGGTCTCTAATGAACTTTTTTATTAGTTCAAAACCTTCACTGTCCTCTAATGAGAGTACTGTTTTTCCAGTTTGGCTCCTAGCTTTTTGTGTTGCAGAAGCCTGGCAATGAGTATAGAGTGAGGTGTAGGATAGGCAAGTTGAAGACTGAAATTGATTAGCTGAGAAAATACTGAAGAGAGACTTAAGGAAAACAGACCAGGGGCAGAGAAATCTACGGCTATACAAACTAGGTTTGGGGTGGCTTTGCTTAAAGTTGAGGGTGAAAGAAACATCAGGGAGTAGCTGACACATGAGAAATAAATTTAAAGATTTTTCTTTTCCTGTGTTCTTTCCACTTTTAATTACAATTTATTTTTATAGATTTGTTTCTTACAATGTGACACATAGACACCAGCCAGGCCTCATGCTTCCCTATGGTCAGACTATGGAAGACTCTGTCAGCAGGCTTGCTGAAATCAAGACTCTCTAAATACCTGATACAATACCAGCTACTCCTTGGAAACCCTATATACAGGGTCTCTATGAGTCAGAACTTGAGTCAGAACGGCACTTAACAACAACAACACTTAACAAGAACAACAACAACAATGTCTACTTAAACTCCTTCATTTTATAGCTGTATGTTACTATACAGTGCTCTGGGCACTGGTTTCTTCATTTGTAAAATGAAGACTTACACAGATGAAGATTACAGACTTTTTCTGAGTGATTACACTGTTCCTCCTCCTATGTTTTGACTCTGTGGTCCTGTATTATTTTCATGACAATCTGAAAATAGTGCTATTATTATTCTGATTTTACAAGGAATTTGAAGCATAGAGAGGTTAGACAGTTTACTCAAGGATAACATAGTAGTTACGAATCAAGCTTCTAACCTCAAGGTTGGCAGTTTGAAACTACCAGCTGTTCCCTGGGAGAAAGAGGAGGCTTTCTGCTCCCGTAAAGATTTACAGCCTCAGAAACCCCATACAGGGTCGCTATGAGTCGTTCCTGACTCCACAGCACATCACCGCCACCACCATCCTACAGCTTTCCTAAAACAAACTGATTCCAGAAGCTTCTCCTACTTTTATCATTGGTCCCAGATTCAAATGGGTTAGTGCATCTGGATGGCTGTGAAAATGAGTGCCTGCCATTCTCAACATTTATAGGGGAGAGTGGTTCTACCTCTCCCAAGTCTCACCAAGATACCCCTAAGAAGTGGGTTCAGCAGCCAAAAGGATAAATGTCCACTCTCACTTTATGATCTTTTCTCATGAAGGCAGCAAAAAAGCATGGACTCAGGAACAGATTACATGAGCTCAGCCACTTACTAGCTGCATGACTTTGGGCAAGTGATTTAAACACTCATAGAATGGAAATAGTAATAATACCAACCTGATACAGTTGTTTGGGGATCCTGGTGTGGCGCTGTGGGTTTAATGCACTGGATTGCAAAGTTGGCTTGAATTTCAAGGTCAGAAGTTACTCAGAAACCCTGTACAGGGTCGCTATGGGTCAGGACGGACTCAACAGCACTTAACAACAACATAGAGTTGTTTTAAGGATGAAAGGATTTAATATTTATTTGAAAGGGAGCTCAGTGGCTGTATAGGGTAAGTACAGTACTGCGAACCACAAGGTCGACAGTTCAAGCCCACCAGCAGGTCCTCGGGAGAAAGAAGAGGCAAAGATTTTCAGTCTCAGAAACTATACAGGGTCACTATGAGTCAGAACTGACTCGATTGCACTTAAAAACAACAACATTTATTTGGAAAGTACTTCTAACAGTGCCTGGCACGTAGTAATATAAATGTTAGTTAAGTGTATAAATTATAGAAATTGTTTTAAATTTGAACAAATTTTGCCATCTGTTTTCAAGTAAGATGTTCAGGAACTAATGCTAAGTAAACTAGTACTTTTAACGCTTTCTCAAAGGATAAAGGGCTGGAAAGGACAGGGTATTTTGCTACAAAAAAGAAAAAACTAATAGGCGGGGTTTCTTTTATGTTTTATTTTTGACCATCACCCCCTTTCAAGTCTCCTAGATATCAAGGACATCTGCCATTCCTACTGGAGTACCTGTTGAGAGTACCTGTCTCTTGTTTGGGTACCGTTCAAAGATCTTCCGTGGTCTGCCTTAGCCTCCTGAAAGGGCGTGCCCTCTCTAACACCAAGGACCTGTTCCTTTGTCCCAGCCCATTGGCACTGCAATAGTGGAAGGGTCACTGCACAAACAAGCCAGGCCTGGTCTTTGACCTCAGGTCTATGGTGGTGGCGGCTGTGTGCCGTGGGGTTGGTTCCGACTCACAGCGACCCTGCATAGGGTTTCCGAGGAGCAGCTGGTGAGCTTGAACCGCCAGCCTTAGGCAGTTCAAACAGCTTTGCAGTCTGACGCATTAGTCCACGGCGCCACCCCAGGTCTCAGGTCAATAGTACTATATAATTTTGAAATCAGCCATTTTTACTACATATGAGAACTTGGCCTGTTTTTGTGTCATTCGCTAGTGCAGTTTGCATTCTTGTGGTTTGTTTGTGGTTGTTAAGTGCCGTTGACTCGGTTTCAACTCATAGCAACCCTGCATAGGGTTTCTATGGAGTGGCTGGTGGGTTTGACCCACCGACCTTGTAGTTAGCCCGTCCACCGCCACACCTCTTACTGTCAGTTATAAGCCACCCATATCCTAATCACAAGGAGCTCTGATAGCGTAGTGGTTACGAATCAGACTGTGAACCTTAAGGTCAGCGGTTCGAAACTACCAGCCACTCCACGGGAGAAGGATGAGGCTTTCTACTCCCGTAAAGATTTACACCCTTGGAAACCCTGTACAGGGTTGCTATGGATCGGAACTGACTCGACGGCACTTAACAACAACAACATCCTAATCACAAGGTCAGCAGTTCAAACTCACCAGCCCCTCCTGGAAACCCTATACAGGGTGGCTATGAATCAGAGCCAACTTGATTACGCTAACAACATTTTAAGAAGAAGTTATCTCAGATGAATGACTTGTGTGTTTGATTCTGGCACATTTTCATTTTCATAGTAGGGACGTTCATCCCTGGAAAGAATGTTGAGCTGAATAATATTGTAAAAGCGTCAACAGCTATAAATCAGGCATCTTGTTTAATCATAGCTTTGCCCCTGTGACTTTTAGAGTAAACCATTTCTTCTCTCTGGGTCCCCACTTACTAAGACATTCAGTGATGTGGCAAATATTTTTGAGGTTCTTAAAATAAAAAGCAGGTTTCTGCTGAATCAATAGAATATTCAGACACACACCAACTAGTCCAATCCCTCATTTTCCAGAGGAGAAATCTAACAGTAATGCTAATAGTGATTAAGTAGCTTACCAAGATCAGACATGGAGCAGGGATCAAAGTCAAGGCTAAGTAATGGAGACCCTGCTCTGCTGTTTGCTGAACCCCAGGCCATTGTGTGCCTGTCAGTTACTGTATAGCAGCAAGCAATGCTGGGCTAAGTTTCACATACAGTTATCTTCCTTTATTTAGACATTTAATGTAGAGAGTTCCCTTTGAAGAAGGTAAAGTCCTTGCATTTGTTGTGATTT